>NC_043015.1:33635992-33785992 GCF_006345805.1 Octopus sinensis
CTGTCTATTGGGATAGCTGGTCCCTCTACTGGGTCAACATTTGGAAGGCTCTCCTCCTCCCATTCATTCTCCACATTCAGCAGTCTTTCATAATGGCTTCTCCAAGCCTCTTTCTTTTCAGAATCACTAAAAGCAAGTGCACCATCATCCATTCATGCAAATGAATGAGGACAGCTGTGTGAAAAAGTATCATACCCTAGCTGTTGAGAGAACCTGTGGAAGAGGTAGACCCAGGAAAACCTGGACTGAGGTGGTGAAGCATGACCTTCGAACATTGGGCCTTACCGAGGCAATGACTAGTGACCGGGATCTTTTGAGATATGCTGTGCTTGAGAAGACTTGACAAGCCAAGTGAGACCATAGCCCATGGCCTATGCCAGTGGGTGTACCCAGCCCATTTATGAATACCCCTCATTCATTGGACAATAAACCTTGCTTGTGAAGACCTATTGAGGCAAGTGAAATCAAAATCGAAATTACTGACATGGCCAATGACAGTACCGCGTGCCAGTGGAACGGTAAAAGCACATCCAAACATGGGGTGTAACCAGCTCACTTATGAGTACCCCTCATTCATTTGATAATGAACTTTAGCTTGCGAAGACCTATTGAGACAAGTGTAAACAAATAAAAATCAATGACGTGGCTGATGATAGTACTGCCTGCTGGTGGCACATGAGAAAACATTCGAGCGAGGCCATTGCCAGTGCCACTGGACTGGCTCCTGTGCAGGTGGCACATAAAAAGCACCATTTGAGTGTGGCCGTTGCCAGTACCGCCTGACTGGCCCTCGTGCCGGTGGCACCTAAAAGCACCCGCTACACACTCAGAGTGGTTGGCATTAGGAAGGGCATCCAGCTGTAGAAACTCTGCCAGATCAGATTGGAGCCTGGTTCGCCTGACCTCAGTCAAATCATCCAACCCATGCTAGCATGGAAAGCGGATGTTAAACGATGATGATGATGATGACATATATAATTATACATACATACATATATATATATATATACACACACACACATATACATATATATATATATATATATATACACACATATATATGTGTATACATATATATATATATATATATATATTTATATGCATACATATTCATGTATTTTTATATATGTACATACATACATACACACATATATATATATATGTGTGTATATATATGATGTCCTTTGGAATTAATCGAGAGGGCATAGAGACTCTTGCTGCATATCGAACTGGATGGCGAACAAAAGACTGGAGTGAAAGCATTTGAAGTGGTCAGGGACATACATGCAAAACTTGTTACAATCACGAAGGTGTATCACAATGTCTTTTTGTGCAGTTTGTGACAGACCATGCTTTTCATTTGCTAGGATCAAATCTCATTTCCCAACCCATTGGAAACGAATCTGCACCAGCTATTCTGCCTACATGCCTGTGCATACATATCGATGCAATGTATGCTAGAATGACTGCAAATCTAAAAGAGATTTCAAAAGACATTTTAAGATGCACAAAGATCAGAACTTAACTGCAGCTCTTAGTGGTCCAAAGTGGATATGCAATCTACGTACATGTCTTTTCAAAGCATTGGTTTAAAATGCCACATCAGATGCCATGATGGTCCAAAGCAGTAGGTACAGGAAGTAGTGAAACTGCATGGAAGCAAATGAGAATTAAATCAGGGTATATGTAAGCCTGGAAGGAAATTAATCAAGTATTCTTCTATTATAGGCACAAGGCCTAGAATTTGGAGGAGGGGGGCTAGTTAATTACACCAATCCCAGTGCTCCAAAAGGTTGAAAGCAAAGTCGACCTCGGTGAAATTTGAATTCAGAACACAAAGAGCCAGAAGAAACATTAAGCATTTTGTCCAACGGGCAACAATTTTACCAGCTCACCACGTTTGTTTCAAATTTTAGCACAAGGCCAGCAATTTTTAAAGGTTGGGGAGAGTGGTTAGTTGATTACATCAATCTCAGTACTTAGCAGGTATTTTGTTTTATTGAACCTGGAGGGATGAAAGGTAGAGTTGACCTCAGTGGGAATTGAACTCAGAATGCAAAGAGCCAGAACAAATGCCACCAAGCATTTTACCAATGTTCTAATGATTCTGCTAGCTCACTGCCTTTTTCTTAATAATAATAACAACAACAACAACACTAAGAAAATATTACAAGCTATAAATTGTTTTAGTGTTGTTGTAAATACAGTTAGTAAGAGTTCATACAGCAGTTAAAGCTACACAACATTATTGGTACACGAGAGATAATAGTCATAAAACACCTCACTTTTCAATGGACAAACTGATAAAGACAGTTTGATAGTCAGCTTTTTTTTGTTTCGTTTTTCTCATTTCAGGAAAAATCAGTTTGACATGGAGTGTATCATAGAAACCTCCTCCAATCGGAACATGTCTACCAAATATTTATTATTCACAAAAATGGTTTTGACAGAACCAGATAAAAGAAAATTTAAAGCTAAAAACTTTTCTCCAAATATAGAAAAATTTATGCCCTAACAAATGTGTACATATGTATACTTACATGCATCTATCTATCTATATATATATATACACATACATGTTGAGCATGTATACATAATGTGTGTGCATACACACATATATATATAAAGTGACATTGTGTGTGCCAACACGTATGTACATATATGTACATAGGAGTGCGTAACCACGCATACACACAAACTTCAACATTGATTCAATAAAAATAATTTTGCTGCTATCAAGTCAACCAATAACTGTAAAAGACATTATCAGAAATGACATAAAGAAACCATGTTGCTGTGATGTAGTGGCTATAATGACAGAAGAAGTGTTGTGACTGCACTTAAACTGTGCTGAAAATTCTATAGAGTTTAGATTGAAGTTTTACCAGTTTATAGCAGCAATTATGGGTTTTGGTAGTGAAGTCTCTGATATTTATGACTGGTTTATGCAATAATGAAGTACTCTGATGCTTTTGTATTTTTTTGTTTTGTTTAATAAATTAGTGAGAGGAGGAGGAAGAGGAGGAGGAGAAGTGACAGTATTGCTCGTGGCATTCACAAAATTTCTTCTTTCCACTGGGAGACAATTGAGGCCTGTCCTTGTGGCTGGAGATGAGAGTTGAAGACCATTTTCCTTATTGCTTAGTGAGGAGAGAAAACAATGCCCGTGGCCCTTTTCCCGAGGAGAGAAAACAATGCCCATGGCCCTTTTTTGGGTTCTCCAGGAACAGTGAAAAGAGGGAGGTATCAAATGGGAGACCTGGCTTGAAGGCTTGCAAGAAAGTGAACACTTCTGGTAAAGGCAGCCAAGGTCGTAGTGATGGTGATGGTAAACCAGATGATGGAAAAAGTCTATCACTCATGTAGGCCAAGGTGAGCTTTGAAATCAGAATGTAAGGGGCTACAATAAATACCATTAGACACTTTATCAAATGGTTTAACAACTTGAAGATTCACAATATGCTGTGAATGTTGATAACAACGAATTTTTTTAAATGCAGTCGAAGTGCAAAGACATTTTAGGAGGTGGGGTCAAGCAAATCCACCCACATAATTTACCATCACTTGAATTAGAGGCAAGTTTGCAGGAGATGTAACTATTCAGAATGTCAACAAGACCATGGACATCAAACTACTTCACAAACCAAGAAAAGGCACTACAAAAATATTACCAGAATTCAAAAAAATCTGTATGACAAGAGAATGGTGAGATCAAGTATTCACCACATTTTGAAGAATTTTCATTGAATAATCTACATTCTCAATAGAGATGCTCAAGACCAAAGGATTGGTCTTACAAGTGATACTTGCAAGATGTGTAGAAGATGCACACTTTCCAATGAAGTTTGTTTGGAGTGATGTGACTATATTTAAATTAAATGGCCTAATTAACTGCTACAATTGCATTTACTGAAGATGTAAAAATATGTATATTATGGGGGAACCTCATGTTAATTTACCAGGAGTTATAGTATGGTGTGGCCTATTAAAAAGATTAGTTGAACCTTTCTTTTTGATGGTACTGTGACTGGTCCCATATACTGAGCTTGTTGCAACAATCTCTCATGCCAAGCATTTCAAGAAGATTTTGAAGTCACAGAATTTTATTTCCAGCAAGATCAGATATCTCCACTCTACCATAGAAATGTAAGAGCCTACGTTGATGAGATTTTACCAAACAGGTAGATTGGAATGACAAGGTTTATTAGAATACTCTCCACATACACTGAGTCTCACACAACTAGTCTCTTTTACCGCAAAAGATAAAGTTTACAGTACAAAGGCAGCAACAGGTGATGAATTGAGCAGTCATTGAATGAGAATTCATACAAATACTGAAATACTGTTTGTTGATGTTTCCAAATCTATTACTTCATGCTATCAGCAGTGTTTGGGCCAGAATAGTCATCACTTTGAAAATAGGTATTCATAGGAAAGATTGAATTCTGTCTGTAAATTCTATTAAATTTTGATAACAAAATGTAATGCATATATATATATATATACACACATGTATATGTGTGACTGTGATTGTGTGTATATAAATATAGAGAGTTTAGAGTTTAGAACATCATATTTGACAGTGTTCTGTTCACCACCACCTTAAACAGTGAATAACCTTAACACCTACACCATATGACAGCAGTGATTCATATTTACACGAGGTAGCAGCAGTATCTAAAACTAACAGAAGACAACAGTAGTGAACCATACTGACACCAGGTAACAAAACTGCACTACACTGACACACATGAACTACCTGTGTGTGTGCATCCACCTCACCAACCTCGACCACACTAAATTGTTACCTGAGTTACATTAATTAACTCCAGTATAATTTTATATCATTTCTGCAACAGTAATTCAATTTAAAAATTAAAACTCAATAAATAGTAGCTCTAATTATGTAATTTAGATTTCAATGTAATTATTACATTTTAACTGTCCTTTGCAGTGGTCTGATAGGGTTTCCTCTCTCTAGTTAGAGAAGCAACAAATCAAATGATGTACTCACAACTCATTACAACACATCAAGAGAACTCACAACGGACTCTAATACATCAGGTGCATTAATAACTAATGATACAAGACAACTCAATTAACTGCAAAACACCAGTTGCAATAATAACTATTGACATAACACCAGGTATACTAGTAACTAACGCGAAGACACAATGTAACTAATATGACACAGATGTACAAACAACTGCAAGGCACCAGCTGTAATAAAAAGACACAAAGTATACTAATAACTAACAACAAGATACCAGGTGTACAAACAACAAGCTATAAGGCACCAGGTGGACATTGACCATGAAACGTTCTGGTTTTCAACATCACTACTATACACACCTTTTATAACAAGCCACAAATTATCAATAAAATGCAAATAAAGCAAGCATAAGAGACAAAAATAAAACACACGCCCTAAAACATATTCTACATCAGTGAAAAAAAGAATTCTTAAAATTAAACCAAATTTTATGTGACAGGAGAGAAAAATCTTCAAAAGACACAATCTAATTCAGTTTTAAGAATTTTTTTTTAGAATATAATAATGTTTGTTCCATTCTCCCATTAACAATACAATATACTTGATCTGCCAATATAAGTAATGAAACTTACTCCTATCTTCCAGGTAACATTAACCATTTTCAGGTTTTGTACTTTAGGTATAAAACCTAAACATTTTGTGAGGTGGGATGGCGGGGATAGTCAATTACTGCCCCTTCCCCCCTGCTTGGCTGTTGGTACTTATTTCATCAACCTGGAGAGGATGAAAGGCAAAGTTGACCTTTGCAAAATTTGAACTGAGAACATAAAAGCAGGTGATATGCTGCTCAGCATGCAATGCAAACGATTCTGCCAGCTTGCTGCTTTATTTTCAGGTCTCAGGATAACACCAAACATACATGTGCACAAAATTATCTTATAAATCTATGCTACATGTGGACAAAATGGCCATGTAACAATTATGCTACATGTACACAGAGTTGTTTTATAACAACATTCCAGAAGATGGTTCAGAATGCAACAGAGCCATATCACGATATTCTAAGATGATGGATCTGCAGACCACATCAAGATGTTTGACCAATTATAATAGGTATGTAGGGAATTGCAGGGGCTATACATAATCAACCATGAAAGATTTGAGTTAATAAGGGAGGATCTACACTCGATCTGCAAGAAACTGCAGCAAGATCTTACACTTCAGCTGACTTTCTTAGAAATGATGGAAACATTAATGTAATCTTTCTTTTTTTTCTTCTTTATTTCCAATAATACACTGCCAAGGATGGTCCCATGCCCAGCTGCAAAAGAAGGAGGGTAGCTGCTCTGCCAAGGTAGCCAGAACCAGAAAACTGAGGAAACCAAACAAGAAACCATATGGATACTATTGGATGTTTATTTGTTCATGCTATCACATCTGGGGCAGCCAATGTGTCAGCACTGAGGACCCAGGGTGATGGTGAGAAATGAATGGTTGCAGCTTAATGTAATCCTAGACACGTTATTTGAATAAAAGACAGATCATATCAGGAACAGAATTGATCTCAGGTTGTCAGGACCAAGGCTGACATGGGGATAAAAGAACAAGGAAGAATACATTAAAAGACAATAAAAGATAGAATGGGTGCTAAACAATAAGACCAATGAAATAACTAAGGAATGTTTGTTAAGGATCTCTCTTAACATTAACTATGGAAAATTCAGCTTTCTTCAAATATTAACCACGAAACAAAGTCAAACAAATAATCAATATATTTTACTCCTTCATGTGTGTGTGTGTGTGTGTGTGTGTTTAGAAAAAAATTTCAGTTAATGGTAAAGAACATGAGGTGGTAAGCTGGCAGAATCATTAGCATGCGGGGCAAAATGCTAAGCATTTTGCCTGTTTTTACATTCAAAGTTCAAATTCTGCCAAGGTTGAGTTTGCCTTTCATCCTTTCAAGGTAGATAAAAAAAGTACCAGTTGAACACTGGGGTTAATAATAATAATAATGAAATTATTGTATACAGTGCTCAGGTGCAATTGACTAACCCATGTCCCTGAAATTGCTGGCCTTGCGCAAAAATTTGAAACCAATATTAATTATAGAACATTTGACCAATGTTTAGGGGAGGGGTTATAAGTTGGATACACTAGTGTTTAACTGGTCATATCCTGTCTCATGTAACTTGACAGCAGGTACCCCGGCTGTCTGTTTTAAGAAGCAGGAAAATATGTTTTGTGTGAGTTAGTTTAAGATTAGGAGTTAGAAGGCTGCTTAGCCTTTTCTATACCAAGAGTTAGGAATCTGTTTAACTCTTCCTGGACTGGGACTCAGGGGTTACTAAATAGTTTCAACCGTTTAAATTGTCTTTTGTTTTAGTTCTTAGTCAGCTATGATTGAGTAGATTTATGATTAAAGTTTTTAGCTATGATAATCCAATGGTTATTTTTGTTCATTTTGCTCTAGGCACAGTGCACCTAGGACTCCATCATTTAGTATACCATTCATTTTTCCAACATAGTAGAGTGTAATTTTAGGGAGTTTGGTTGTTATTATTTCTAGAATATTATGCAGCAACTTAGAGGCACCCTCTCAGATGCAATTGTTAAGTTGCATTATGTACGTAGCATACATCTAGTGTATAAACTCTTGTAGGCAGGAGGGATTGATTGTATTGTAACGTGTCTAAAGAACCCTCGTGTATATGGAACCCCCTAATGCTTTAGGCTTAAAATTTGGAAAAACAGTTTTGTAAAGGATTATAATACTATCCATGTATTAGAAACTCCCATATTTTTTTAACTTAATTTTTGACAAAAATGGGTTCCTTATACACATTAAAATATGGTAGATCGAATTAGGGTGAGGTTAGTGTAGTTACTGGTTAGCTTGGATTGTCAGAAGTTAGTGGCAGCACTGGGAAAAAGTAGGGAAAGGTGTATTATCATTTTTTGCACCTGCTTTCCATAATAACATGGGTTGGATGGGTCATAGTAATCCAAGTCAGTTCTTATTCAAAATGACTTCTCTTCTAAGTGAACAACATGGCTGAATCCACAGTGGGCACTAGATGTATTTTATCATGGCACTAATCCTACAGAGGTCACTGTATTCTTGGACAAACTAGAGGTAGTAATTACGATGAGAGGCATGAAAGAGGTGAAAAGAGAAGATATAATAAATGAAATGAAGATATAGTGTTGGTAGGATTCAGTTAATGCATCCATTGAAGGACAGACCATCAGAGTAAAGGAGAGGACGTAGTTTTACAGATTGTTAGTAGAGTATTGATGGGAAGTAGCAGACACCATTCTATGTAACACTTCATAATTTCATACATCAATACATCACATACTACCATAACAATTTGTAAAGCACCAACCACATCAGATAGCACCATACCATTTTATGTACCTACACACACAATACACACACACACACACACACACACACACACAATACACCACACTTACACACAGATACACTTATACATGTAAACACAAAATAAAACAAAAACTTAAGTTACAAAATAATTTTCATTTCAATAAAAACCAGAAATAAAATGGAATATTGTCAGAATTTATCAAAGAAAACTTAAAGAATTTAAAGCATAAGACAGGTACTATTTATAAATGAGAACTGCATCAGGTATGTTTAACGATTTATATTGAAACTTAGAGACATTGCAACCATCAGTGTCTGGAGAATAAAAACAGGAGGCAGCAAGCAATTAGTGTTGCTTCTTACAACAGATTATAAAGACTCTTCAGTTTTGACAGAGACTGATATCGCAGGAACAAGAGTTGTAAGGGAAAAAAAAATTTCAAAACGGATTTTTGTATAAAGGCACAATAAAAACAGTTTAAAATACTCGTTAAAATTAAACATTTATAACGATTTAAAAACTCTCAAGTTTTAACTGTTGCATTTCTTATCTAAATATATGTATGTATATATTAAATTGGGTTGCATTCTTTTTTATATTGATATATGTATATAAATATATAATTTAAACTTGGAGAAATATTATTAATTTGAGTGATTAATTAAGAAATTAAATACTAGTAGAAGTTAGAATTCTGTAGTGTATTTAAAAATATAATTAAGGATAATAAACAAATATTTACAAAACCTTCTAAAGTAGTTTAAGGTATGGAAAAATAACAAGGCTTATAATGAAGATTATTAAAGCTTACAAAGTAGATAATCAATGCCTTGAAACCAGCAGTGTGTAAGAGAGAGAGAATGTGTGCTGTGTATGTGTGTGACTATACATGCATGTGTACATAGGTCTGTGTATGCATGCATGTATATTTGTGTGCACATGCCTCAATGTGTGTGTGCATGTGATATGAGTGTACACAAGTGCGCATGTTATACACTAATGTGTATATATGTATGAAGGAATGTGTACAAATGACTGATTAGTGGAAAACAGGGACTCTAACTCCCCAATTGCAGAAACAACTGGGTAGACAATTTATGCCACCCCTTTACATGTTAACGAGGGGAAACAACTGCTTCAAAAATGAACCACCAGCTCTAATTGATAAACCACACTGCTACATGTCAACATTGCTGTTCTCACTGATAAACCAAATAGCCACATGTTATGATGGATACTCCAATGGATAAACCACTCACTACCACATATAAACACAGCTGTTTCAACTGATAACACCCCACCCCTACCCATGTTAACATAGATGTTCTAATAGCTAAAGCATCCACTACATGTTAACATATTGAAATAAATGTAAAACAGTGAAAAGAGAAAACGTCTGTTTTTTGCTCGAGAAAGATCTGGAAACAATGGCTAGGATTGCAATATTTTAATGATTAACGAAAACTGATTGGACACAGAGTAGAACAAAGATCTGCCGAAAGACCAAGGAGATCACAAAATCTTGAGATACACAAACAACTCCTTTTTTGGAATCCCAACATGGTGGAAAGAAATAACAACTGACTTATCCTCAAATCATGAGGTTTCACAAGAAGCCACATTATGTAGTCCTGAATATAAAATACATGAGAAAAGGACATGTTGGTCATGGATGGAACTTGTCTGATTATCAATTTGCTGGGTCCAGAGCTGACCTGAAGCTAAACACCAACACATGGCTACAATGACCAATTACATGGACTGATATTTAGAAGTATTGATAATTAAACTGGCAATATGAAGGAACTTAAAGCTGATAAAACCTTAGGCCACCATTTATTATGTAGAGCCTGGTGCAGCCATCTGGTTCACCAGCCCTCAGTCAAAATCGTCCAATCCATGCTAGCATGGAAAGCGGACATTAAACGATGATGATGATGATTTCAGTTGAGATTTGCTCTTAAATACAAATACTTTATTAAAATTGGTTAGTGATGGGTCCGTATGATGGAAGAAAAGTTGATCACAGTTGATAGTTATTTGAAGGGTTGAACAAGATGAATACACATCAAGTGAAGAGGTAGGGTAGTGTTTAAGTAGTCCTTTTGTAATCAAGTTGATAAGTGGACCCTTATGGTTTCTTTGATAAGTGCTTATGTTGTGATCAGATTTTGGCAGGTGCTCTATAGATAGGCTATCTGTTTATTATTTTATGTCATCAACCAACATGAGTTCCCACAACCTGCATGACCTCCCATTCTGACCCACCACCACCACTGCAAACATGGCTTCCTATGTCAATAGTTGCCTGAGACGGTACCAAGTATAAAAGTCTCGTTTAAAAATTGCTGATGGAAAATAAAGTTTGTAAGTTAATATAAATGTCCCTTAGCACCAACTGATTTCTAAGGAGCAGAGTTTAGCACCAGTTTTATGGTATTAAAATGATAGAAGTAAAATCTTTCTACTCATAATAGGTTGCCAGCCTGAGATGATTTCTCAAAAGAAATGCTAACTATTCCTCCTCAGTTCATGTTCCACTTCACAAATACACATATATGAGATACCAACATTATATTTGAACTCATAACAACAAAATGACATTTGATTTCAACCATGAAGATGTATAAAGGAGATGCTCAAACATGTGGCCAGACTGCTACAGAAACAAATGCTATAATTTATTTATCAGTAGTGAAATGGGGTAGTTTTAGTATTAAAATGTATATATGAGATCTTGAGACATAGTGAAACTGATTAATAGACACCATTGATGGTAAGATTGGGTTCCACTGGAGAAGTTGATGTATTTCATTATGCTATTGTTTCATACCAAAGATCAAGCAAACCCACAAAACAGTTCTATATTGTCCAATAATGCCTTCTTGTTTTAAGATGGTAGAGGGTCATTTGAGCAAATTTGCTTACTTTTCCTGGCAGAGTAAGCAACCATGTAGAGACCTCCTCACTGGTTCATGGGTGAGGAATAGTGTACTGAAACTAGAAGTGTAGTAGACTTTGCTATTTCTGCAGATTTCTTAACAGAGATGTATGCACCTGCATCTCTAGCAATACAAATGTTGCACCTTGTGTTGTTGCATGACGAATCAAACACAGCACTAAGCCATATTCTCTCATCTGTTATGTTCACCATAGAGTCACCATCACAGACAGGTTATGGACCATCAGGTATAACTGGGATGAGAAATTTTAAAATTAAAACTAACCTTTACTACTACAACCACTACTGTCATCATTACCATGACTACCACTAGTGGCATCACCATGATTGTCCCCACTCTATCACTATCATTACCACAACTGACACCAAGACCACAACCACCACCACCACAACAACTAATTTTCCAATAATTGCAGACAGTTGTGGATTAAGAGTTTGACAGGCAGCAAAACCAAATTCAGTGGATTATTGAAGACGCTAATACCCGAGAGATAATAAGAGAAGAAATGTCAAGAGAAAGGCATAATTTATTGGTGACAGCCAAGTTTCAAGAAAAGTCTGCAGATGGTAATTAAATGGTGAATATCAAAATATGATAAATGGCTTTGAGAATCAATAAAGAACAGAAGAAAATAATGGAGTGAGGCTAGATCAGGTGACTAAAAGTTATTTCCACGCTGAGAAGAAATATAAATGGACAAATATATAAATGCTGAGAAGTAGGGAAAAATACCTCAAAGAAATGATTCAAGGATGAAACACTAATCTCAGAAATATTGAAGAATAAATATTATTGAGTTAAGATTAAAGAATAATTGATATTCATAACAATTGTTGGTTTTCTTTGAAAGGAATCTGCTAAGAATGCACTCACCAAAATTATAACAGAATCTAAGAAATAGGTTTTGATACACAACATCATAAAATGTTCCTGCTTTAACAACGATTTATTTTCATTTACCAAAAGAATCACCATCCAACGACTCTTTAGATTTATGTAATATATTATATTGTCCATAAAATAAAGTACCAATCAGATGTTGGGGGTCTATTACTCTGTTTGGAACTGTGTCTAAGTTAGAAATTATTATTATTATTATTATTATTATTAAAGCAGTGAGCTGGCAGAATTGTTAGCATGCCAGACAAAATGCTTAGAATTTCATACATTACATTCCGAGTTCAAATTCTGTCACGGTCAACTTTGTCTTTCATTCTTTCAAGGTTGATAAATTAAGTAACAGTCAAGTACTGTGGTTAATGTAATCAACTAGTCCCTCTCCCAAAATTTCAGAACTTGTGCCTATAGTACAAATGATTATTATTATTAATATTATAAGGCAGTGAGCTGGCAGAATTGTTAGCACACTGGCCAAAATGCTTATTGAAATTTTGCCTGTTGCTACGTTCTGAGTTCAAATCCTGCCAAGGTCAACTTTGCTTTTTATCTTTTGTGGGTTGATGAAATAAGTACCAGTTGCGTACTGGGGTCAATATGATTGACTAGTCCCCTCCTCCAAAATTTCAGGCCTTGAGCTAAGGATTATTATTACTATTAAGGTGTTGGGTTAGCAGGATCATTAGGGTAGTGAACTTGCAGTATTTTAGCTATGGCTCTACGTTCCAGTTCAAAGCCACCACCCTCTAAAGTCATGGCCTTGTGTATCTATGTTAGAAGCCAAATCATGCTTGTCTGTACCAACTGACCCTTAGGTATCTATAGTGAAATCAGTTCTTTTGAAAATATTCTCTGGTCTGAGGATATTTTTCTCCTTTCTAAATACCAGAGACCCTAGAAAAAGGTCACATATTGTCCTTCTTCCTGCTACTATATTATTGAAAATTATTATTATTATTATTATTATTATGAAGAAGGCGGTGAGTTGGCAGAATCCTTAGCATGCTGGACAACACTGATCCTGCTCCACCAATCCCCTTATCTGATGAACAAATCTACAGTCATTATTCTAATAAGCTGTGTCCTTTCTTGGGATCATTTACCACCACTACACCTATGTTTGCTCTTCTCACCTTATTCGCTGTTACTGCTGCCACTACTAGACCATTTTCACCTGTAATTTGGTCAACTCACTTCATAACTACTCTTCCTCCTCCTCCTTTCAGTACCCCTACATTGTATCCCATTTTGCACATAGCCCAATTCTTCTCCCAGCCCTACAACTCCTTAACCCCACCCCCACCCAACACTTTCTGCCCTTGCTCTCTCTCTCTCTCCTTCTCTCTCTTCATGTTATCCCAAATTTCTAGAACACCATTTCTTCAAAAATACAACCTGAACATTAATATGTGTAAACATGTCTAACAGTAGAATGGGTTATGATGTTAATGATGATGATACTTTATTTCACTATCAATAACACACCAGGGAATAGATTTCAGTTTGAATAGAACACACACACACACACACACACACACACAGTTTAAAAGTGTACTGGTAGAGATGACATGTCACCAAAATATTTGAGCTCAGTAAACAGCCCCACACCTATATTACACAGTTTGAAAATAACCATTATACAAGGTTGGCCAAAAGTCACCTGACAGTAAATTAATCTATTTAAGTCCAAGATTTATATATGCTTAACAACTGAATGAGACTTTGCTAATAAACAGACAAATGTTGAAAAAAAAACAGTAATTTTTAACTCACAGCATTCAATTATTAAACATTCATAATTGGAATGAATAAATAAAATCGAAGTATTTATGGAATTTTGATTTACTGTCGGGTGACTTTTGTATAACTGTAAAACTGGATAACCCTGTATAACTGGATAACCTAGTGAGCAGAATCCAAGCCGTGCTACAAAGAAATTTAAAAAATGCAGAAAAATCCACTGATATTTTCAAGCTTTATTTAACATATGCACATTTTTTTGAAAGCCAAATGTTGTTCCATAAGGTGACCGATGCTGATGCGCATTGGCTATTTAAAGATTAAAAATACCAGTTGCATTTTCTGCATCTCTCTCTCTCATATATATATATATATATATATATATATATACACATACACACACACACTCAAAGTGTATAAAACTCATTTAAGTATTCATTCCCTCTATGTTAGGGTATATAATGAATTTATCTCAGGATGTGTGTCAGTTTGCCTGTATGATTTTAAGATACAACTTACAGATGCTCTGGGATGTAAGACGAAAAATGATCCTTTCAACACCAGACCCCTAGCTAACTGATCTAGCAAGCATTTATCAAGCCCTGGCTTACATCCCAGTAAGCAGTGAGCCCACCGGGGCTGCCTTCTTTATCCAAACTATCTAGTGGCTTTCTCTATGGCCTGCACCACTGACTCTAAGCTTACTAAGAGCTCTGCAAAATGATTGCCCAACAAACTTTCAGTAACCTACTTAAACTGACTCAAAGTAACTCCACCAGCCTCAATTTCTACTCTGCTCTACCAGCTTCTGGTATTTGGTGTACTATTCCACACGAGCCTCCTCTATGTGTGTTCTTTCCAAGGTACAGTTGGCTCCTACATGATAGCCATCTTCATAGAATTTGAGATGAAGATCATGTGTGGGCAAAGTGTTGTTGGTATGATGTGTTTTTGAGAATTTTAAATGTTTAACAAAATCCACTCTCAGTTACCATATTGGGGCTGTAGAAAGTGGGCAAGAGGTGTCTGTAATAACAAAAGTCACCATCTGCTGGACACTTGACATTACCAAAAATTTAGCAACTAAACACACATACACACACAATGATAGGAGTATGCATGGTTGTGTGGTTAAGAGGGTCACTTTGTAACCATGTAGGTCTGAGTTCAGTCCCTACTGTGCAGTGCTTTGAACAAATGTCTTCTACATCCCCAGGGTGACTATTGCCTTGAGAGGATTTGGTCTATAGAAACTGAAAGAAGCCTGTCATGTGTGTGAATGTGTACACATCTGTATGTGCATGTATGTCACTGTAAAGGATTAGACTCCATACTGAGTTATGGTTACAAACAGTAATGCCACCATTTATGACTTGGCTGCAACAGGAGATGGTTGTGGACATTACCGTCAACTAAGCTGTCCATTAGCTCTGCACTTTCAAATTACTCTGCAATAAAAGAAACCTCTTAGTTAAGGATTGGCAATGAGGAAAGTATGTGGCCATAAACATCTTGCCTTAAATACTTTCCCATGAAAGCCATGCTAACATGTGTGTTGTATGAGGGAGATTTAGCTGCTATTTGTCACAGTGACACAGAGGTGGCCTCATTGGTTTTGTGAATACACAATGTTAAATGTGTGTGTGTGTGGATGTATGTCCTTTAGTTTGTGATACTCTGATGATCATAACCATGATGTGTGTGTGTGTGTGTGTGTGTGTGTGTGTGTGTGGATATGTATTTCGGTACAGAATGAAAGAAAGCTGTGATCCAATGAATTGATGCCAAGATGTGAACACAATGTTAAGATGAAGATGATGTTGATGTACATGTATATGCACATTATGTGTAAATATATGTATGCATATATATCTGGGTGCATATGTGCGTGTGCTTGTATATACTGCTGTGTTCGGGTGTTTGTTGCTGCTGTGTATGCATATACTATAATTATCAATTAATTACATATTAATGTGATGTGTATATGTTTTGTATGTATATGTGGTAGTGCAAATGTATACGTGCATTTGTGCAAAAAGAGATTGAGTGTAAGGGTGAGTGTGTATGTTTGTGTATGTGAGTTAAGAATGTGTGTACATATATATATATATGTAAGAGCATGTGCGTACATGCAAGTGTGTGTGTTTGTGAGTGTGTATGTGTGTGTGCAGGCCAAATACAGATCAGCCATAGACACTAACTAACAGCAAAATGAGTTACTTCTAAAACAGGCAACAGCCAATACTTTGATACCAAAACTTCTTGAAGGCAGTTTCAAAATTGGGAAACACATCATTCTTTGTTTCCACACACACACATACACACACAGACAGGTATATAAGAACTGAAGAAATTAGGAAAGCCATATATATATATCAAGCCAAAAGCATGTTCAACCAACAAGAACTAGAAATTATAAAAAAAAAAAAGAAAGCTATGTGAGAAGCAGCAGATCAGACCTTTGTTTTTTTTGTTTTACTTTCCTTTTTTTCTTTTCTTTTTTTTTGTTTATTTTGTAAGTGTGCAGTTGTTGCTATCGTTAATCATTAGGTGATTGAGTTTAGAAATGTCTCAGGTCTCAGGCAGTTGTTCTGGAGTGGGAAACCAGAAATGTGAAGAATCAAAAAATTTGTGAGGTGCTGGTCTGACTAACAGAGTGATATGTAAACGAAAAGTAGATAAAATAATGATAATAATAATAAAAATAATAATAATAATCCAACAAAAAATAATTTTTTTTTCAAACAAAATGAAATTCCAACAAGAATATCAACAGAGTACTGCACCAAGAATAAACTCAGAGAGAATCAGTTAAAAAACATAACAAAATTCCTAACAAAATCCATATATATATATATATTACACACACAAAGTATGTATTTATCTGTATATCTGCTATACACTAGGAACTGTAATTAATTACTGGTATTAATGAGGAGAAACCAAGAGATATTTCAATGAGTAGAAAGAGGAAAATGTTTTAAGATTTGTCAGCAAAGAATGTTTGTGTGTTGACAAGAAGAACTAACTAAAGGACATCTTATAAATATCTTATTGTTGCTAATAACGCTCTATAGTTTACCATTTGGTTTCGGTGCCAAGTATCTAACTATAGCATAACATTTCAGACCATTAAACAACCCATTAAAATTACTTTAGCCATTAAAATAACCAGCAGGAAGGAAAACCATTAGGTAACATTAAGCAGGGGTTTTTTTGTTTCTTTTATTTTATGTTTTTTTGCATTTGATTGCTGTTTGAGATTCTTTTTTTCTTTTTTTCCTTTTTTGACACAACTAAACTTCATTAAGTTGAATGGGGAAAAATATTCGCAGGTTTATTTCTTTAGAATTAATTTTTGGTACAGAATTCTGTGGATACATTGTAAAAACTCTAGCTACAAGCATGACAAACTCAACCAAGACCATATGAAAAAGAAAGAAGTCTGAAGGAAAACATACCGATTCTGAGAAAATAAAAAGGCACGAGTTACTAGTGTGAGGGTGTAGCAGAATAAAAAAAACGGAGAGGTACCAGTGAAGTGTTGCTACTTAGGTAACTGAGGTGAAGAAGAGAATCGAAGGCAGGAAGTTGATAAATGTCCAGGAATCAGCACCAGAGGAGAGCAATTTCTCATGTTGTCTGCTAAAATAGCTACAAAAACTCAAAATGGCTCCTAGCTGTACAGAGTCACTTGAAAAATGAGACACCTCAGTGAACATAAGGTTTCCATATACAGCAAGAAATAGAGAGTCAATGACATACAATCACCAGACATACAAAATTTGTAAAATATATTAAATAATATATAAAAAAAAAAAAATACAAAGTATGAAGAACATAAGTGAGTCTGAGATGGCAAATATAGGATTTCACTATAACAAAATATTAGATTTTAGAAAGTAGATTTGGAGTATCGCAATAATTTATAACATTCAGGTTGTTGTGCAAGTATATACGCATTATAAATTAACACTGAAATCAACAGATATTCATTTGAGAAAATTAGAAGTGCTGAGATTTGATACATTTACATGTGTATGTGAATGTGTGTTTGTGTGTGTTTATATGTGTGTGTGTGTGTGCATTAGCTACACACACACACACATATATATATAATTTATACACCACTTATACTGAAGTTCTTTAAAATTATCACAGCATGATAAATGGGTGTCATTTCAAATATTAATCCAGCTGACCATTATTTATACAGAAACTTAAGCAACAGAATTATAGCTAAATACAGATAAAACCATTTTAAAAACAAAACAATCAAATTGGTTTTAAGAAAAAGGCAAAAATATTAAAAATTGCATCCATATAAAAGATAAACACTTTGATCTTTGTTTCACAAGTTTCATTGTTTTTAACCATAATTGGTGAATAATTACAGAATTGTTCAAACATATTTGATAAGGAATCTTGAAATTGTAAAAAAAAATTTCTTTTCACATCAGGAGGGATTTAGCAGATTTTTGTATTAGTTTTAATCTAATTCAAACCCAAAACCAGAGTGAAAAAAAAAATAAATAAATAATGGTAATACATAAATAAATATAAACCATTTTCAAAAGAATTTCAAAATCAAGTCTATATACATAATATATCCAACACATCAAATAGATAAATACAACTTATTTAAAATACACACACACACACACACACACACACATGCATTATGTGTGTGTATGTGTGTGCGTGTACAGATAAATTTATAGGCATGCAGTGAAAAAAGCTCAACTTCTGATGGTTGGATGTTAGTTTCAGGCAGGAGACATTGCTATTTCCGTCAATTTATTTGTAGACACTAACAAACATGTATTAAACCCTATAAGTAAAGGCTGTGTCTGATAGAAACTCTTGAAGGTGGCAGAGGTGGAGACAGTGGACTTCTGCCCAAAGACTGGTCATAGTTCAATAACTGAAATCAGAAAAAGAATGAAGAAAAAAACCTCAAAAAAACAAAATAATTTTTTGAAAGCTCTGAAACAATGACTATTTTTTCCCATTACACCTTTGTAAGTGAGGCAAGAACAAACTTGGTCTGTTCTTGTGATATAAGTAATATCAAGTCCATGTTGTGGTTGCTGGCATTTAACTCTCATCAAGCAGGCTTATTCATTAAATTTGTTCTAGCCATGACCATCCTGAATGTTTGTATATCTACAATTACACTGTCCAGTTTCTTTTATTTACGATGGTATGATTTGAGGAAGATTTAGCAGTTATTTCTAACACCTCAAGCAACCACAGGGAGGGTCTTTGAGCAGCAGGAATATTCAAATAGAAATGATTGAGACATTTTCACAATTTGATGTCTGGGAGAGAGCAGGATTTCATTTGTTAGTGTCAATACTTTTCGGGGATCATAAAATAAAGTACCAGTCGAATACTGAGGTTTATAAGTCCCAACCAAAATGGAGGTTGATAAAAATAGAAATACTGGTCAAATACTGGATCTGATAAAATAAAGTACAAACCATGTATTGGAGGATGGAGGGGGGGGTGCATAACAACATGCCAGTTGCATAATGAATTACTCCACCTCATTCTCAGTAACATGATGATTTTAGCTAATGAACTTCACACCATTCCATAACTGGTGGCCCCTGTCATAATGGGGGGAAGAGGAGGAATAAAAAGTAATCTCCCAGCAGGGAGTTCATATTTATTCCAACCATCTTACTCAAGAAAGGCATTATTGTCACAAAACCTCAATTCTTGTACCTATAGAAATCTGTATAAGACACAATTACCAAACTGAGTTGTATGACTGTATATATTGCTGTATACATGCACAATGGCAGCTGTACAGCTGATATTATACACACTCACAAGCACAAATACACACGTGCTTGCATAATCAGTATTTTACATAATATTCAAAGAATAAAATATGAAAAACAATCCATTCTGGTTTAAGACAGTGAAGAATACAGAAGACAGCTTAAGTAAAGTAACTGCAAAAAGTGCTCAGCACATCATGAAAATAATGGCACACAGCTCATTGGATTATTAAAGCTAAAAGCTTTTACCAAAAATATTTGCAACCATTTGTCAACTTCAAAATAATACACCAGAAATTTAACGCTGACATACGCACGACAACTATATTGCCAGTTTAGAATTAACATGAATTCATACAGGTTGGCAGCTGCCACAAAGAGGAATGGTATTTACAGACAGCTATGAGACCTTGGTGACATCTCGGTTACTAAGTGATCTCTTGCTCTCAGAAGATCACTTAATCTGAATTTCACACCCACATTCAGAACTGAAAGAAGATTATATTATATATATATATATATATATATATATATACATACACACATATATAGCAATAGTTGTATATATCAATAGTTCTAGCAGCACTTTGTATAATGTAGTGGTCAAGTTCATGGAGCATAGCAGTCTATAGTGACATGGGTAATGACATCTAACACATCTGTAGCCAGATTATGTCATAGATTAACACACACACAGAGCAAAGATAAGTCATCTATATAATACATCTGGCTATTTATCTCCAGCCCTTAACTGGCCATTCTATGAACCATACAATCTGTAGTTTTATAAACATTATAAATGTTTACATCCTACAAATATAACTTCAACTTTTCCCACCAACCTCTATGACTCTTACAAAATATCAAAAACACACAATATATATATACATATATATGCTAGCATGGGTGTTAAATGATGACGATTATATATATATATATATACTAACTATAGATACATGTACCCAATGAGTGAAGTTTACCGATCTATATTTTTGAGATGAGGAATTATTACATTATTTACAATGTCCTCACCTTGTTTGTTGTTACCACAATGTTTTGACTAATGTGCTCTCCAGCATTCATCAGGTGTTCTAGTGTAATTTCGGACGCCTTTGACTAATGGGGGTACTCTGTTCTCATTCCTAAGGTTTTTTTTTTGCTGACATTATTTTTTTCTGTTGATATTATTTCCCAAGTCCCTGCCTGGGACTTAATATCAACAGAAAAAAAAAAACAACTGCAAAACAGAATACCTTAGGAATGAGAACAGAGTACTCCATTAGTCAAATAAAGGGTTGGGTTCGGAATTCTATCAGAACACCAGATGAAAGCTGGAAAGTACATCAACCAAAAAGTTGTGCTAATAACAAAGTGAGGACACTATCTGTCCATTGCAAATAATGAAGTTTACCAGTACCAGTAACTCTAAGCTTGAGTACTATATATTGGACCGCAGTGATTAGCTGGCATCAAAACCAATCTGGGAGATAATACAGTATCTGCCAGGATAACATCCCTTTTACACCCCGTACATATATATATATAATATATATATATATACATACACACATATATAGCAATAGTTGTATATATCAATAGTTCTAGCAGCACTTTGTATAATGTAGTGGTCAAGTTCATGGAGCATAGCAGTCTATAGTGACATGGGTAATGACATCTAACACATCTGTAGCCAGATTATGTCATAGATTAACACACACACAGAGCAAAGATAAGTCATCTATATAATACATCTGGCTATTTATCTCCAGCCCTTAACTGGCCATTCTATGAACCATACAATCTGTAGTTTTATAAACATTATAAATGTTTACATCCTACAAATATAACTTCAACTTTTCCCACCAACCTCTATGACTCTTACAAAATATCAAAAACACACAATATATATATACATATATATGCTAGCATGGGTGTTAAATGATGACGATTATAATATATATATATACTAACTATAGATACATGTACCCAATGAGTGAAGTTTACCGATCTATATTTTTGAGATGAGGAATTATTACATTATTTACAATGTCCTCACCTTGTTTGTTGTTACCACAATGTTTTGACTAATGTGCTCTCCAGCATTCATCAGGTGTTCTAGTGTAATTTCGGACGCCTTTGACTAATGGGGGTACTCTGTTCTCATTCCTAAGGTTTTTTTTTTTGCTGACATTATTTTTTTCTGTTGATATTATTTCCCAAGTCCCTGCCTGGGACTTAATATCAACAGAAAAAAAAAAACAACTGCAAAACAGAATACCTTAGGAATGAGAACAGAGTACTCCATTAGTCAAATAAAGGTTGGGTTCGGAATTCTATCAGAACACCAGATGAAAGCTGGAAAGTACATCAACCAAAAAGTTGTGCTAATAACAAAGTGAGGACACTATCTGTCCATTGCAAATAATGAAGTTTACCAGTACCAGTAACTCTAAGCTTGAGTACTATATATTGGACCGCAGTGATTAGCTGGCATCAAAACCAATCTGGGAGATAATACAGTATCTGCCAGGATAACATCCCTTTTACACCCCGTACATATATATATATATATGTATGTATGCATATATGTAATACCTACATTAAATGTGTGTTTGTGTGTGCGCATATGGTTCTTTCTGTCTTTATATTGTATTCTTGCAGGTTGTTCCTTTGGTTGATGGAAAAATGTGAATGAGATTTAGGTGAGGTGTAGGTAGTTAGGGGAAGCAGATGTGTAGGAAGAAATGGGTTGAGAGAAAGGAGTGGAGAGAGTTATTCTGGCTTGATAGACACAGCATGCATGTAACTGGATATTGTTACTTAAATACAGCTAGACAGAGTCAGTTGCAGGTCTAGGACAAAGCCATTATACACAACCTGTAGCAGATCTAAGCCACAGAAAGTATAGACCAGGGCTGGCCAACCTGAGGCCTGTAAGCCACATGTGGCCTGCAGACTTTTATCTTGAAGCCCGCTTGATACTTTCTTGAAATGTATTTATTTAAACAAACATTTTAATTAAAGCTTGTAATGAAAAGTAAAAAAGAAAGATTCTACTGTTTTTGCAACAATCATTGAAAATTTAAAAGTAGCAATAAAGCAATAGCCCACAATCTTATAATTTTAAACAAATGAAAAGCATGAAAAATTCTTGATTCTGTAATTCGACTATTAGTGCATAAAGTATACAAGTGGCCCTCAAAAACTTCATGATTAAAGCGTCCTGCAATGTAATTCGAGTTGGCCAGGCCTGGTAGAGACTATTAGTAACAGATCTGAGAGAAGGGGAGAGAGAGAGATAGAGAGAGAAAGAGTATAGAAAGTTAGTGTCTGATCTAGGAGAGAGAGAGTGGGTAAAAGCAATCAACAGAAGATCTAAAACTCAGAGTTGGCACAACTAGGAGAGAGAGAGAGTATGGCAGAGACTAGAAGAATTAAGGCAAAGAGAGGAGCAGATTCAGCACAGTAGGAGTATAGAGAATGTGTAGCAATTCTAAGAATGAAAGAGTATGCAGAGTCAATAGCAGGGAGTAGAGATGATACTCTGCAGCAGATTTGCAACAAAGAATGTCAGTAGCAGATATAGAAGAGGAGGATTAGAATAAAATAGTATATGTAACAGTGACATCAGGTATATAACATTCAGTATATGTGTAATATGTGGAGGCACGTGGCTTGGGTGTCAGCACCATGATTGTAAGGTTGTGGTTTCAATTCCTGGACCAAGCGATGCGTTGTGTTCTTGAGCAAAACACTTCATTTCACATTGCTCCAGTCCACACAGCTGGCAAAAATGAGTAACGCTGCTATGGACTGGTGTCCCATCCAGCTGGGGAACACATACGCCATGGAAACTGGGAAACCGGGCCCATGTGCCTGGCTAGGCTTTAAAATGGTGCATTTAGTTTTATTATATGTGTAATATACAAAGTATATCAATTATGTGTGTGTGTGTGTGTGTGCATACACAAACACGCATGTGAAATGGTATGTCAAACTGCATTCCTTTACATCAAAATGTAATTTAGCCATTCAATAAATAAAGATCAATAAAGTAAGTACCAGACAGAAGCAAGACTGGTATGGATGTGAAATAATCTAGAAAGTAATACTCTAACATGGCCACTGTCCAGTGACTGAAACCAACACACACACACACAGGTACACTACATTATCACACCTCCACACACTGCTATAGAAATAGACTAAAATCTTTTGTGAAAATCTTGCATGCACACACACACACGCACGCATGCCCACGCACAGACAGCCAAAACATTCATTGCTCTGAAAAATGGTGTCATGTAATAAAGAATAAATCTGAAGCAAAACAACTGAAATATACAATGTAACCATTTATTTAATGATGAAGAAGGTAGCATTGAGTTGAAGAGAGGCATTTAGATTTAATTAAATTGATTTTAGGTTTAAAATATAACCATTAGTTACTGACAGCTCAATTTATTTCATTAAACAATTTCTCCAAAATAACGAAAACTAGCAAGTATTTCTAGAAAAGAAAAACTAAACAAACTGAAGACAAGTCAATGGGGCATGAATAAACCAAACTAGGAATCAACTCTATAATTACTCCATACTAAAGCAGTTTAGTCTTTAAAAGAACTGGGTGAAAAAGTCCAATATTGATTCTATCCTCTTGAATCCTAGCTCAATTAAATTATAAGCCACCTTCACAAAATCTCCATAAAAAGAACATTAACGAGAAGAGGTGCAGCATTATTTCACTTTTCTTAAAGAGATTTCAATCCAGGATTCAAATCTTCACTCATTCAGTCATTTACCAATTATCTTCTTTATCTCTCACTGTAGCACCATCCTCCTGCAAACTTTGGTGAGCTTCCAATTTGGAGATAAGCTTTCGTGTGATAGCAAAATTACAAGATGTAATATTTTCATCATAATGTTGGCAAACCAGTTTTAATCTTGGTCAGAATATTTTCCAATTTTATAACAATACAATGGCTGACACCTTTCAATTGCAATAAGTTTTGAATTCTGATAGAAATGAAAAGCACTTTGTTTTTATGCAACGAACCTCCCAGTAGGCTCGAAGTAGAATTAAGCTTCTTTACTAAGAATGTAATACAAGGGAATTCAAAACCTCAATCCTTGGGCAACATGACTGAGCCACTACTTGTCATAAATCAAACACCAGTTCCTTGGAGCATAAAGAATGAACATTGCACATCTCTCTTCTGTTGTGAATTCTTATCCTTAAGTCTTTAAATCATTCACAGTTTACCTAAATCTGTAGATCTGGTATCATTTACTTACTGACATAGAGAGAGAAAACAAGCTGAGATTCTTTTGATATCAAATACATTATGGCATGCTACACAAGTGAAAACAGACCTTGTTGCAAGCAAAAATCAAATACTGAAGATAAAACAGACAGCACATGTAACAGAGTGTGAAATATATCAGGTTGGTCACAGTGTGTCTCTTTTTGGTTGTTAATCATAGGTATAGACACCTTCAACACCACAGTGTTCTGTGTATTAAATAAGTCAACACGATTTTAAACACCATTCTTTATAAAAGGTGTCTCTAAATTGCTCAATTTCTAATCAAATCTTTTTCCTTACATCTTTGCTAATGAAGTCATAAGACTGCAACAGATCTATCATTATCTCTGATATTTGCCAGGAATTTCAAAATAGTAATAATATCTATTAACTAATAATGTTTTTTTTTTCCTCCCGACGTACTTATTGTTGATTATGAAAACTAAAAGCCTTGACCTCCCATAAGACCAGAATAACAATCAAAACAAAAGCCCTTAACATGATTTTGTCTTAGAAATTTTTTACGAGGCAAAACACTATTTAAAACTACCTCTACACTCTACTTGCAGTCTCTTACTTATTCTTGGTTCATGTAAGGAGCATGTGTGGGCAAAGATGAGAAAGAAAGTGCAACTGAAAACAAGCGAATGTTGAGAGAGAGAGAGAAGTAAGGGAAGAGAGAGAGAACAAGGAAAGTACTGATTGACACACAAATTGATCTGGGCTTACAGGTGATCGGCTATATTTGAAACTTCAAACGCTCTTCAACATATCACCCGTGCACACATACATATATATAGAACTTGTAAGTACAAGGTGACTTATCATGTAAACAGTGTTATGTCTTTTGATAACATTCAATCTGAAGAAACCAGACTGATTCATCTTACAAACTTGCTTTCTCAGAATAAACAGGTGAACACACAAACACGCTCATAAATGTGTGTGTGTGCATGTATGTGTAGGTGTGTGTATGTGGGCCTCTGTGTGTGTGTGCATGTGTATGTGCTACTGTAGTTTTTCATGCAGCCATTTTTTTCTTTTTTCTTTTTTTTGCAGCTAAAATAATAGTTTTTTTTTTTATAGGTGGATGCCCTTCATTCTGATCACCAGTCAACCATGAAGGAGGAGTGAAACCTGTTATTTTCAGTTCAGCAAACTGGAGCAAGTAATGGGCCTTTACCACCTCCGACATTCACTGCACCACAACCCTGAGCAACCACACACCAATCAGCCGCAGCACCATCACCACAACCATAATCAAATAAGCTAACTTTGCAATTACTTTTAACCTCTCTTTTCACCTCTAAATCCAGTTTTTACCAGACAGCCCAACCCCACCATATTGTCTGATCACTGACTGATCAAAGTAGCATACATTGTAACACATGACAGCTACATCAGTCCATATCACTACACAAACACCATACAACAACCACACAACTACTTCGCATAATATCTCTATCAAACTTCACACCATAGCATCACAAAACAGACCTCATAACACACAACCACAAAACAGACCATACATCATACTGTAACCTACCCACCATACACTCTACAACTAAGCATTTGGATCTCCATCAGTTCTAAACTAACAACTCTTCAAAGTAATTACAACTACCCCTTGATCAAGTTAAGTGAGTGACTGGCCCCACCCTCTCAGGTATATTCTTCATATCGTTTATACAACTAAAGATCAAGTGGTTCAATACACAGCTACAAGTACACAGGCACAGAATGCCAGAACAAAGTCATTATCGCTTCAACACCTCAAGAGAACATTATCAAAACAATTAAATGAGTCACAACATGTGAACCACTGTACCATGGTTACCAAACTACTGACCCAACTATCTAACACCTCTTGGATGAGAGATTTTCACTCACACCATCACCACACTCATGGGAGTTTTCTTATGTTACATTCAATCAACTCAGGTGTAAGTTAGGGGTTACTTATGTCTTCAATATTTTCTACATTAATGATTCCCACATTCATTCCAATACAAGACCAACCATTACACCTCCTTCATCTTCTGTACACATACAAACTTAGATATCTAAACAAACAGCTTCTTTGACAAGAAACATCAAAAATGTCCTGTAATGAGGCCATCACAAACAAATACTTTTCAAGAAACTCTCAACCATTAAATCTAGTTGTCTTGCACTTCATGGTCTCTCTATATATATCCAACATGCAACTAAAACACTGAAAGTTACTACAAATACTTAGCCCTCAATGTTTGATCTTCCATGGTCACTACCACATACAATGCCAAAAGTTTGACAGATACGAATCTGTCTGTTCAGAGAAGGAAGATACTTGAGTAAAGATATTTTGCTGGCCCTCCACAATGCTCAAGAGGGACACATACAGGAGTACTGATACATAAGGGATTCAGGGGTTCCCACACAAACATACACACATGAATATCCTAGACTATAAAGAAGCCAATTAACTGGAAGGTTAATTTGCAAAGACTGTTTCCTCTCACTCACACATCTACAACTACTACAACAGCCTCTGCTCGTCTGAACCAGCAAATACTGGATATCACCCTCACCAGGATTTACTCACAGCAAACCCTTATTCATTGCATCTCATGAAATGCCCATTAAACAGTTGACCATCACCAATTACAGTCATCTGGAATTCTTTCTCTCTCCATCTCTCTCTCTCTCTCAAAATATCTCACTAAAGGCATCAACCACATCAAACTGACCAGCATGGAAAGTATTGTGATGGTCAATGCCACTGTCCCTTGTTTTACAACTATATAAAAACTTCCACTGTCAACATGACCTAACCTCTACCACCACCACTACCACCACCACCACCACCACCAAGGTGATCTAACACCTTAACCAAGGTGACCTGACACCACTGCCATCACCACGTCCACCACCACATCTATTATTCAGTAATAAAACTGAAACCAATAAAAAGATCCAATTTCCAGCTGTCCACTTTATTACTGACATAATTTTACGAGGGGGGGATATATTATATATATTGTATATTTGCAGTGTGGCAACAGGGGAATGTGATGACAGGGTGGTGCTGGAGGTGGTTGTGTAATGGTGATTTGGTGGTGGTATAGTATTTGTGATGTGGTAGTAGTGGTATGGAGGTGGTGGTAGCAGTATAGTAGAAATGATCTGGGGCTGATATAGTAGTGGGGATGAGGTACTGATGTAATAGTGTACTCTTAAGGTGGTGATGCTGGTACAATAGTGGTGGTTGTGGTGTAGTAGTGATGATAATGGTGGTGGTGGTGATGGTGGTGGTGGTTGTGGTGGTGTTGTTGTTAAGCTTGCTGCTTGCTTATCTCTGTGAAGGCACATGGCTTAGTGGTAAGGGTATTTAGATCACAATCATAATGCAGTGGGATCAATTCCCAGTGGAACATTGTGTCCTTGAGCAAGACACTTTATTTCACATTGCTCCAGTCCACTCAGCTGACAAAAAATGAGTAGTACTTAAGGGTCAGCCTAGTCACATTTTGTGCCATGCTGAATCTGCCTCAGAACTACATTAAGGGTACACATGTCTGTGGAGTACTCAGCCACTTGCACATTAATTTCATGAGCATATTCTTCCATTGCAAAACTTCATACAAATTGTAAATTGTCTTTGAAATGTCTCCTTTATCTGATGCCCCTGTGGCAAGTAAACCATTATGTACAATCCTCCTGACACTAAGGGGCCTCCAACTAGAGCTAATGAAAGAACCACACTAATCCAAGACCACCTGCATCATCAAGGGCATGTGCACTCTCCCAAATATTGTTCTCTGATCCACAGGTACATGCTTAGACTAGTTCCATCCACTCCACACAGTTCCAATACTTCTTCACAAACTCTGCAACAGGCACAAGGCCAGAGATTTGGGTGGAGAGTAATTGATTACAATGACCCCAGCACTTGACTAGTAACTTCTTTTTTTTCTTTTTTTAAATCAATGTTGGCAGGGTGGAAAGTAGAATTGATCTCAGCAGAATTAATAGTCATTTCTGATACAGATAAAATGTCAGAAATGTGTTGTGGAGAAGGAAATATATTTAAGTTATTTATAAAAACAATGTGATTTCAATTTCGGATTAATCTTATTGCTATGTCTTTCAGTAGAAATAAAATCCAACCAATCAGAAATTTTAGCTTGTTAACAAGGGAAGGAATTTAGAAAGAAAACCTGAAAATTCATAAAGTCTTATTTTTCATTTTTTCCCCTTTTTTTCTTTTTGGAGACAAAAATAGGGGAGAAAACTCATAACAAGAAGAAAAAAAGAAAAACAAAATGAGAGTTGACTCACGTCGAACTTGGGTTGGCTATTTGTGATTGGTGGCTCCTTTTCCCATTTACTGGCAATCTGTAAAGTTTCCAAAGTCTTCTGTTGTGTTGACTTGGAATCATCTAAAAGTGTTACTTCGTAAAATTCCTGGATATCTACACAGACAGAGAAAAGAGAGCAATCAGTTGTGGTATGAAGGAATGATGAAAATAATTCTGATGGATTTAATGAATTCCTATTCTCATTATACACACACACACACACACACACACACACACACTAAGCCCAAATAAAATTAACTGTTATTCCAGAGGACTACTACATGTTTCCATAGCATGCTCAGAAAACAAGTTCAATTATGTAACTTAACATGTAACATTATGCAAGTTCAAAATTTCACAAATATACATGTGTATGTATTCTTTTATACATTTCAGCCCTAAGGCTGTGGCCATGCTAGAGCTCTTCCTTATCTCTCTCTCTCTGTATGTATGTATGTGTGTGTATGTATATATATATAACTTGTGTGTGTATATACATATTCTTTTATTCTTTTACTTGTTTCAGTCATTTGACTGTGGCCATGCTGGAGCACCACCTTTAGTCAAACAAATTGACCCCAGAAATTATTGCTTGTGAGCCTATTAGTCTATCAGTCTCTTTTGCTGAACCGCTAAGTTATGGGGATGTAAACACACCAACATTAGTTGTCAAGCAATGGTGGGGGGGACAAACACAGACACACGAATATACACACACACACACACATACATATATATATATATAACTAAATCCACTCACAAAGCTTTGGTCGGCCCAAAGCTATAGTGGAAGACACTTGCCCAAGGTGCCACGCAGTGGGACTGAACCCAGAACTTGTTTCAATCATTAGACAGAGGCAGTGCCTTGAAGAAGTTTTAATCAAATGAATTTATTCCAGTCCTTATTTTTTAAAGCTAGGCACTTATTCTATCAATCTCTTTTGCCAAACTGCTGAGTTACACAGATGTAAACACCAATACTAGTTGTCGTGGGGTGCTTGCAGTAGGATGGAACCTGGAACTAAGTGGTTGGGAAACGACAATAGTGTACTTATATACTCATCTATGGTACCATTATTATAAGAGTTACCTCTTATTAAGCGCTAGTTGGTTTGGTTTCCACCATGAAAGTGGTACAGAGCATGCAGAGAAATAAAACCAGGTAGCGCCACATTAGAGACAAGATTACAAGATGAAATCACTTCCTATCCTTCTCTACATTAACTCCAGCACATAAATCATACATCCATACACCATTTATGCACAAAGAATGTTGGCTGTTAAATTCATCATGGGTAATTGCATTGCAGTAAATATATTGTTTGATAATTTCATTATAAGCTAATTACATCATGAGCAAATACATCGTCAATAAATTCATAACAATGTGTTTTATCTGCAAAGTAAATACATCAGTAAACATTCTTTAAATTTGTTTATTATCACAATTTTCCTTTCTCTTGTTTTTTCTTGTAGGGAAAATATGTCATATTTAATTATGTATTTGGTATTACAATGGAATAAATTCAGAATATAGTTCATAAATCAGGGAAGGGGAGAGAGAGAGAGAGAGAGAGAGAGAATTTCCTTATTCACCATAAGGTTGAGAAAAAGAGGGGATGATACAAGGACAGACAAAACAAACATTGGGGCCAGGGTATCGAATGAGACAAAACGTATGAATAAACAAACAATTAAAATATATACAATTAAATGAGAATGAGTGATTAACAAAAATGAAGCGGAGGACGTAGTTGACCCCACAAACTCACACTGAAGACTTTGCTTTCTCCTTTTTTACATTCTCGTTTAAACAGGTTCTTTCACTCGCAACATACTTGCTATAGACTTCCATCTTTTACGAAACACACTTTGCGACAGGCATTTCTTCTCCAGCCTTATTTTCCGTTTCATGTGGAAAACGAAAAAGTCGATTAGCTCGAGACTGGAGATAAACATACCTGTTGCAATTCCTTTCACTCTCGTCTTCCATACTACTTCTTTCGCCACAGCAACTACTGAAAGAAAACAGGCTCGCTCCTCCCTATTCAGGGAGGTTGACGGAACTATCTTAATTATAGATTCGCTCGACAGTTGTACTTTTCTCGAATGCGACAGCAGGTGTTCGACATAAGCCCAGAGTTCAGTCACCTTGGGGCATTGCACAATCGCGTGCAGGACAGTTTCACTGTCCCTCTTACATCTTGCACAAACCGGCGAAGGTGCACACCCATGTTGAACCATTAAAGCTCCTCTGTAACATTGCCAGGCCAGGGACTTTTGGTAATTATCCATAGGCCCCGGACCGAATGTTCTTTGGAACAGGCTGGCCAGTTGATTTTCGTCGAAGCCCAGGGTTTCTCCCAGGACATCGTCACACTTAAACTCTACTAACCCTCTATAGAAGAACGAGGTAGTACTCCCGCCACCAGCGTTGCCCGACTGGGAGAGAAGCACGAGTGCCTAATGGCACTCTACATGCCACACGCCCAACCTCGGTCTACACTTGATCCATGGGTTCAGTTTAATAAACAATGTGAACTGTGGAAATAACAGCCTGACGAACGGAGACCACACCAGCTCACCGTCCAGGTAAAGCCAGAGGTGCATAAGCCTGAGCACATGTCTACACATTTTTAGCCACGGCATCCCTAACCCACCCTTCAGCGGCTTTTGGCAGCAAATAGAGCACCTTAAAAGAGGTCTGCTGCCCCCCACAAAAAGCGAAAGAGCATGCATTCCAGCTTGTTCAGCCACGAATCAGGGCAAGGCAAGACGGTCAGGCGGTAAGTGATTACAGAGGCGATACACACCTCTGCAAACCTCCGCCCTCCCTTTCAAGGACAGCTTCCGCTCAGACCAGGTCTGAGTTAGGAGAGCCACCTTTCTCGCCACCTAGCTCCAATTCTTCTCTATCTGGAGATCTGGACCTAACCAGATTCCAAGCATTTTCACTGGCCCTTCCATCCAACGTCCCCACGATGCTGTTGGAAGACATCGACTTATCCCGGTTGACTTTTGCTCCTGCCACCACTTCGTAGTCCCTTAAGGCCTCACCCACCCACTGTAGGTGCTCCACTCGGGATATGATGACGGTGATGTCATCCGCATATGCCGAAGCTGACTTTCCGCACCCTAGATCTTGTGGAGTGCTCCTCATAGTTTCCAACCTCCTCAGCAATGGCTCGAGGGCCAAAACGTAGAGAAGCGGAGAGAGAGGACACCCATGACGTACTGAACATTCAATGCGGAACGGCTCCGAAAAGAAACCATTCACCCGAACTACCGATTCAATGTTGCTGTATAAAACGTTGATCTACCCGTGGAAGGTTGGGCCGAAGCCAGCTGCCGCCAGATACTGATGGTCCACCCTATCGAACGCTTTCAATTAGTCCAAGTGGACCATAGCTCCACCCTTGCCAGGAATCCTATTTTACCCTTTCTAAGGCATAGCGTAGAAAGTGGAGATTGTCGTGGATGGTCCTTCCAGAGATGGCACAAGTTTGCGCCTTGCCAACAAGTTCACCCACAACCCGCACCGACCTTTTTGCTAAGACCTTGGCCAAAATCTTCAACTCTGAGTTAAGCAGAGTGATGGGCCAAAAATTATCAATTAAATCCCTCTTGTTTGGGTCCTTTCTTAACAGCGCTGCCACCCCTCGGCTCACAGACTTAGGAATTCTCCCGTTCTGCTGCCAGTTGGTGTACCCGCATGCAAGTAGGTGCCCAAACAAGTCTGGCATGCTACTATAGAGTTCTTAAGGCACACCATCAAGTCCCAGCAATTTGTCCCCGCTGCAGTCTGCCAACACATCCTCGGCTTCCTCGATAGACGTGGCGAACCAGCTAGGAAGTCTGCGAGCTTCTCCCCGTGCTCCAGTCCGCCGCTCCTCCCAAATAGCTGGGCAAAATGATCGTGAAACACCTTGCACATCTCAACGGGTTCGTTTACTGATCGACCATTTGAGTCTGTCAAAGATCGAATGGTTGAGTTGTTGCCACGCTGGCCCTCTACCACCTGGCCCATCTGGTTGCGTTGATCCCTTCCTGTCTCATTGCATGGATCTTAGCCCTGACAATGCACCCTTCATGTTTAGCTTTGAGATGTTGGTCGAGTGCCAACCTCGCCGCTAACACTTTCGATGCACTGCCTGCCCTCATTACCTCATCTATTGCCTTAACTAGTTCCTTTTCTACTTTGTTTCTAGCACTAGCTAATTCTTTGCTAAACTTAATTGACTCAAATTTGATGGCTCTTTTCAGGGTGTACCACCGTTTGTTGTTGATAATGGATCCAGTTAACGCCCTCATTACTAATTGTTTAATCTGATTCCTGTAGGCTTCACAGTCCAATAGTGACTTGTTTAGCTTCCAGTAACCAGTACCTCGTCTACACATGCTATCTATGTTGAGTGTACAGGTCACTAATTTGTGATCGCTGTAGCTGATGATATGGTGTTGTGGAAATCTAAGTAATTTCTTATCTTTCCTTCTAGTTATGATTCTATCTATGTAACATCTGGACAACCCGTCGTTTCTTGCCCAGGTCCACACTGGAGTGTCTGGGTGGTCCAGTCTGAATCGATCTGCCAACTCGAAACGACTTAGCAGATCGTTGAGGTGAGGTAATCCCCTCCTATTCTTTCTCGAGCCAACATAATCTACACGTGCATCGCAAATTATGTTGAAGTCACCTAGCAATACTAACATGTTCGACGTGCCAAGAAAATTTTCTAGGCTTTTGAAGTAATCTTTCTGCCCGGCTTTTCCTTCGCAGGGAGCATAGACAGCGACCAGCCTGAACACTTTACCACTGCTGTGCGTCACATCCAAAATTACCAACCTGCCTTCCGGATCTATAAAGACAGTTCTAATCTCTAAATCCAGGTTTTTTCTGACCAGCACTGCCACTCCTCCGCCCCCTTCAAGTCGACAGGGAGAAACGTATTTCTCGTAGCCGTTTAGAAGGGGCGAAAAAGCCTGCAGCCCACTCAGTTTGCATTCGGTAATTACAACTACATCCAAACGATGCGACCCAAGGTCGTTAAAGGAGGTAGCCTTGCTTCCAATACAACCCCAGGCCACAAATATTTAAACAACCGAGTTTAAACGAGAATGTGAAAAATTAGTCGAATGTTTAAAACTTACTGTTTTAACGGGAGAGAGGGTGTAGTTTCACCCTCCTCTTTTCTGTCTGTGAGTGTTGTGGCCTGCGAGGTCATTTTTTTCGCTAATTGCCTGTACAGATGGCTCGAAAAGTTCACCTGTAACGGGCCTCCGCAAAAGATTTTTTTAGTTCAAAATAGTCAGAGTTATCTATAGTATAAAATTCGACATTTTCAAGAATAGTATTATTTACATCTGTTGCGATATATTTTTTCGCCGATTTCATTAAAACAATTTTGTCTCTTAATAGTTTATTATTTTTGTTTATCGCCGTGAAGGTGTTTCTCTTTGTTATATTAGGCGATTGTGGAGGGGTGCTTGTGGGTGTGTGTGTGTGCTTGTAGAAGCATGGGTGTTTGTAGGTGTGTGTGTGTGCTTTTTCCAATGTGTGTGTTTTTTTGGCTATATGTGTGTTTGCGACTGTATTTGTGGGTGTGGGTGTGCTTTTCTGTGTCGGAGCATAGTCCTGGGTATCCAAAGAGGGTGGATTTTTCCGTTTCCGTCTTCTTTTTGAAGGTTCCATGTTGACCCACTCCTGGATGTTGTTGTTTTCTCCTGCTGTCTACTGTACTTTGGCAATTGGGGTGCGCGATGTGGCTGCTATTTCTAGCGGTGTGGTCGTTGTCTTCGGCGTCGTGCTTGCCTCTTCTGCTGCGTTTCCTTTGGCTGTCTTCTTCTTACAGCTCAACCTTATGTGGCCTTTCTCGCCACATTTGTAACACCTGGGCTTTCTCCCCTCGACTACCACCATCATGCTGTATTTTCTCCAATTGTAAGGGAACTGGGCAATTTTTCTAAGTCTGAGGGGTTTGCTTGGATGACAAGCTCTAAATCTTGTCCAAACCAGTTTGTGTGGTGGTATCTCTTAGATTGAAGAATTGAAATTTCTTCTTCTTTGCCTATGAGAATCGCGGCTATGACAAAGGCCACATCTATTTCGGGTCGTATATCCGTGACTGTGATTTTTGAAGTTCTCTTTCCTAAGTCGGCAGGAGAACTACTCCTTCCGACTTCAATGTCCTTGTTCAATGTTCCCTAGCTTTTTCTTCGCTAGGGTGACGCACCTCTACCGTGCCAAAGCGATTACCCCACGTTATGTAGCTTGTTTGTTGCCATATCGGCCTCAAGCATTTTTTTATGGCTTCCCTCGGTACAAAATCGATTTTTTTATTTTTGACATTATAGGCGCAGGAGTGGCTGTGTGGTAAGTAGCTTGCTTACCAACCACATGGTTCCAGGTTCAGTCCCACTGTGTGGCATCTTAGGCAAGTGTCTTCTACTATAGCCTCAGGCCGACCAATGCCTTGTGAGTGGATTTGGTAGACGGAAACTGAAAGAAGCCTGTCGTATATATGTGTATATATATATATATATATATATATATATATATATATATGTGTATGTATATGTATTTGTGTGTATGTTTGTGTGTCTGTGTTTGTCTCCCTAGCATTGCTTGACAACCGATGCTGGTATGTTTACGTCCCCGTCACTTAGCGGTTCGGCAAAAGAGACCGATAGAATAAGTACTGGGCTTACAAAGAATAAATCCCGGGGTCGATTTGCTCGACTAAAGGCGGTGCTCCAGCATGGCCGCAGTCAAATGACTGAAACAAGTAAAAGAGTATATGTTTTGTATATCACCGTCTTTCTCTCCGTCGCGTAAATTAATTTCACTGGAAGGGAGCAACTTCACATTATCACCTTCTCTCTTTTAGTAAACCTTAGTATTTCTTCAATTCTTCTTTGTTAATAATTATATTTTCGCAGGGGCGAGTTGCTGCAATCGCAAAAGTTTCCATTTTTCCTCTTTTTTAGCCTCGCACGACATCTTGTCGTCTGCTTTTGTAACGCTCGCGTGAGACGCCTCTTTACTTTTACCTTCCTCCACCCACATTTTCGCCTCTTTACTTTTACCTTCCTCCACCCACATATTCGCCTTGAAACAAATTTTCAAAGTTTTCCTCTGACTCGGAAGAAATTGGTGGCAAATTCATGTTTTTCGTCGCTTCCCCCTTGAAACATGGGGGAAAGAACAGCAAAACTCTGTTGCAAGAGCAGAAAAGAAGTCGTCTCGATGACCAAAACAGCAAATTTTCACAATTTTCAGCACAAAAACGATCTTTCACGGCGCAGCAAAGAATAACACGACCGATAAGAGAGAGAGAGAGAGAGAGAGAGAGAGAGAGAGAGAGAGAGAGGAGGGAGAGAGAGAGAGAGGAGAGAGAGAGAGAGAGAGAGGAGGGAGAGAGAGAGAGAGAGAGGAGGGAGAGAGACAGAGAGATAGACAGCGAGATAGAGAGAGAGAGATAGGAGGGGGGAGAGGGACAGAGAGAAAGAGAGAGTGTGGGGAGAGAGGCAAGACAGAGTGAGACAAGCAGAGAATGAGAGAGAGTGAGAGACAGAAGGAAAGAGACCGAGAGATAGATAGATAGAGAGAGCGCGAGAGAGAGAGAGAGAGACTATGTGCGTGTGTGTGTAACTATCAGTGTAAAATGTGTAGAGTGAGGAAATCCTTTGATATTTTTTCTGAAAATTAATTCTTCTTGCCAGAAGATTTATCAAAGATAAGTAGCACAGATGATGACATCATGTCATGATAATTTAGATAATTTTTATATGAAGAAGAGTTATATTCGAATGTATGTGTGTGTGACTATTCTGTGACACAGAAGTATTTTTGACTACTATTTTTAGCGATGTAGGTGCTCATGTGGTGCCTTCGTGTGTTTGTGTATGTAGATATATATATGTATGTGTGTGTGTGTGTGTTTGTGTAAATATATATATATATGTGTGTGTAGATATATGTGTGTGTGTGTATCTCGTCTGCCGTTACGTTCTGAGTTCAAATTCCCCCGAGGTCAACTTTGCCTTTCATCCTTTCGGGGTCGATAAATTAAGTACCAGTTACGCACTGGGGTCGATGTAATCGACTTAATCCCTTTGTCTGTCCTTGTTTGTCCCCTCTGTGTTTAGCCCCTTCTGGGTAATAAAGAAATATATATATATATTGTCAATAATAAAGGGTAAAATTAATTAATTAATTTTACCAAGTAGTGTTCAGTATGTAAAACGACCATTTACGGTATAATTGAAATATTACTTTTTTAAAGTACATATATTCCATTAATTTGCCTGTACGGCTGATAAACTCGCTCGCCACACGTGGCGGTATTTTCCAAATAATATTTTCCTTCTCATAATTATTTATAACTAGCAGTATCGCCCGGCGTTGCTCGGATTTGTAAGGGAAATAACTATATAAGCATTTTTAGTGAGTTATAGCAAAAAAGTAGCAAAAAAATGCATTAAAAATGGGAAAAAATGATGGTAAATTTTTTTTTAAATCGTTGACTCATCGTAGACATTTTTAGAGAGTTACTTCCCTTATATAATAGCGAAAAAATGCATTAAAAACAACAACACCGTATTTTCCGATTTTGTAGAATTTGCTTTCGGGCTTTCTTAGCCATTTCTGTTTTGGTGTCTTCAAGCCATGAAGTCGTTGTTCTAAAAGAACGCTGGTCTCCTTGACAACGCTTTACGACGTTGATTTCTTTACACTCCCTTCCCCACAGCTTCACGAGGGAGGGAAGAAGGGGGAGAAGCAAACATGCCGCCATCGACACACGAAAAATTATGCATTAAAATGGAATAAAAAATGATGTTAAATTATTTTTAAAATCGTAGACTCATCGTAGACGCGCGCTAATAGCCAGACGGGCTCGATATGAATCACGACTATAAGATACCCGAATTTGGTTAAACTGCACCGCAAAATGTGGGAGTAGTTAGGAATCTAAATCGAAGGGGACAGACACTCACAACTACAGTTTTATATATATAGATTTCATGCATTTCACTCGTGTTTGGTGACTTCTTCAAACAAACTTTTGCAGGCATGGTGTGGGGAAATTTTAGTAGAAGGAAGCTGGCAGACTTTGGCTGAAGAGAAACAGGTAACCATTTGATGCCAAGTTCGAAACCAGTTCCAAGTTGACCAGGAATAGCAAAGGTAAGACGGTTTTATTATGTTCACTGGGATTTTTCACAACCATGCCTGTGGAAGCACTCCGTCGGTTACGACGACGAGGGTTTCGGTTGATCCGATCAACGGAACAGCCTGCTCGTGAAATTAACGTGTAAGTGGCTGAGCACTCCACAGACACGTGCACCCTTACCGTAGTTCTCCGGGATATTCAGCGTGACACTGAGAGTGACAAGGCCGGCCCCTTCAAATACAGGTACAACAGAAACAGGAAGTAAGAGTGAGAGAAAGTTGTGGTGAAAGAGTACAGCAGGGATCACCACCATCCCCTGCCGGAGCCGCGTGGAGCTTTAGGTGCTTTCGCTCAATAAACACTCACAACGCCCGGTCTGGGAATCGAAACCGCGATCCTATGACCGCGAGTCCGCTGCCCTAACCACTGGGCCAGTGCGCCTCCACACAACCATACCTGTAGTAGATTTGTGACTATTCTGTGATACAGAAGAATTTTTGACTTTTATTTTTAGCAATGGAGGTGCTCATGTGGTGCCATCATGCATACACACACACACACACACACACACACACACACACACACACACATACATACATACATACATACATACATACATTATTTTATATTGTATGAATATATTTAATTAATTTGCCTGTACGGCTGATAACTCACTTGCCACATGTGATGGTATTTTAATAATACCATCCCTTCTTAAATTTAAATATATATCATCATCATCATCGTTTAACGTCCGTCTTCCATGCTAGCATGGGTTGGACGAGATATATGTGTGTGTGTGTGTGTGTGTCAGTGTGTATGGTTCAAACTTATACAAAAAGAACAGAAGACAAGGACAGGTAAGGAAACACCAAGCAGGTCTGTTAGCTTGATGCTCAGGGAAATTGAAAGAGTCTTTGATGTTTTTGAGCCTAGGCTTTTCTACAGAAAGGAATGAGGGAAGAAGACAACAGAGAAAAGAAAGAAAACAGAGGGAAAAAAACAACGCCTGGATTGATGGTTTCACATGTTGAATTGATCAGAAGGAAATGGTTGGTGGAAAGGGAGACATCAGTGACATGACTAAAGTTGTATGGGTGGAGCATATGAAGGACTACGTGAATGTATGTATATTTAGGGGGGTATGCATGTGTATGTGTGTGAGTAAACAAGTACATGTATGTGTAGAATGGTGTGTGAGGCTATCAGATGTGTGTTGAAATGCATGTGTGTGGAAGGAGGGCAGTGGAATGTGTGTGTATGAAGAGATGGAAGCAGAAGGTGACTGAGTCACCTCCGTGCAAGGTCAGTCCAAACACAGACAGATATTCAAAGACTCTTTCAATTTCCCTGAGCATCAGGCTAGCAGACCTGCTTGTTGTTTCCTTACTTGTCTTTTGTTCTTTTTGAACCACACACACTGACACACACATATATCTCATCCAACCCATTAGCATGGAAGACGGACGTTAAACGATGATGATGATGATGATATTATTTACATTATTCACACTTGACGGATATTTGTCCTCATCTTATTTGTTGTTAACATGTTTCAGCTGATATACCCTCCAGCCTTCATCAGGTGTCCTGGGCGAAATTTCGAACCCCAGAATCTAGGGGTTAGTAGCCCACACTCTTAACCACTGCGCCTTATACCCGTGGGCAATTATGAAGTAATTTTTAGGGCTTATAAATCTAATATTTTCCTATCCTTCCTTGATACCGGTTCTCACATCTGCACTCGGTCTGCTTAGGAGGTTGTTGTGTCCTAGCATATGTGCTGCTGCTTTTAGGTTTCGTAATTTCCAGTGGTGTTCTCTGTCTATTATTTTAACTTCATCCCACAGGGGGAGGTGGTCTCCATTTTTCCCATACATGATCACCTATACCCAATTTATCAATATCTCCTCGTGTCACAGCTTTGCGCTGTTTGTCTACCCATATTTTGAGGGGGGCGGCATGTTTTGCAGTTTTCAGTTCAATCCCACTGGTATTGTGCTCTCAGCCCCAGGCTGTGCAATGCCCAGGGAGTGAAACTGAAAAGGAGCTAAACTAAGTAATGACAAGTTTTGAAGATACAAAATATTTAAGAGATGACGACGATGATGCAATGACAATGCTGATACTTTCATTTCATTTTATTATCGTTTCCAATACATTGAAGTAAGACAAATACATTTGACATTATCGACAGCAGAGGTACACAAAGATGCATAGATTCACAACAGTATTGATTGCTGGTGTTTGTGTTTATATTTGTAGCAGTTTTACTATACCAGTCAATGACACACACATGGGTTTGGTAATACAAGCAGGAAAATGGAATAGGGTCCTTAAAAATGGAAAACCCACCTAATTGGAAGCTAGTTTGATAAGTACTAACACATGAAACTTTCAGCGCTTGAGTCACTGTAACGTCTGCTAATCATATATATATATACATATATACACACACAGACACACGTCAATATGTACACATACATGCACACATACACATATCACAGTAGTGCACTTATTGCATTTGTGGATGATACAGATGTTTCCCTCAATACACTTTGTAAACTATTTGCAGCAGTAATTGCACCACACCATGGGACCGATTTGCTGTTAGCTGGACTGAGTCAATGAGAAATATCAAGAACACAAGTACAACTGGTAGCAGAATCTGAAGCAGCAACACTTCAATTGTAACAAGACTGGCACTAAGCCAACTAAACAACCAACTAAACGTCACCAGCTATTCATATATAGTTGTTATATATGGTTATAGATTCCGCACTGTTAAAACAAACCACTATCCTCAAGGCTGCTTTATTCATGAATATTTTATACACCTATCACTAGCCTTGCATGACCATGTCGCATTTAAGCATAGAAACAGGTGAAATGCAACAATTGGTCACCAAAGCTCTGTTGAGACTTGCCTGCTCAGTCGAAAGTAGAGTTGCATAAACCAGTAACCTGAATGGAAATGGTGGTATGCTCTGAAAAACATTTCTATTAAATGTGATTACATCAAGGGATAGAATAATGTTCAAGTGAATGTTGCATCAGTTTTGATAAATGACTATGCCGTTTGTTCAGTCATTGGAACTACCTGCTCAGTGCACGGATTATTAAGGAAGTGGTTGAGAATTCCAGAGACACTTTAGCATTCAGATTAGTCTATCAAATGTAATGCTTATTTGTACACATCTTTTTGAGCTAATCATGCATTATCTCATAGCTTCCAGATTTCCATGATGTGATTGCCTATTTTTAGAATGACATTACAGGGTAGGCATGATATACCAGATATGGGCAGTTTGAACGGCACGTAAAATGCACCAATCCGACCATGGCCGTTGCCAGCCTCGCCTGGCACCTGTGCAGGTGGCACATAAAAAGCACCCACTACACTCACGGAGTGGTTGGCGTTAGGAAGAGCATCCAGCTGTAGAAACACTGCCAGATCAGACTGGAGCCTGGTGCAGCCTTCTGGCTTCCCAGATCCCCGGTCTAACCGTCCAACCCATGCTAGCATGGAGAACGGACGTTAAACGATGATGATGATGATGATGATGAACAGAATATTTGGACTGGATATGGATAGTTTAAATGCTAAAGGGTCAATTTAAACTTTATGTAGATACTATATTGCTGTGTGTGTGTGTGTGTGTGTGTGCGCGCGAGAGAGAGAGAGGGGGGTAAGATTATTCATTTGCACAGTGAATGCAACACGGCCAAATAATTTAAACTTCCCAATTATGAGCTCTCGTGTTCACTTCAACTTCCATGTCTTCAGGTCAACCCAAGCCTTGTGACTGAAATTAGCAAGATGGAATTAATAAGGAAGCCTGCTGAATGGATGGTGTATATAATTCAAAAGTACAGCTTTGTCATTTATTGTATTATACCGATTCTGTCCAAAAGTTGCATATGTCTATGGAATACTCAGTCACCAGCTCAATGAGCTGGATATTCAGTTAATTGAATAAATGAATACTCGTTATCAAAACTGATGGAAATTTATTATTTCTAAGTTTGGGTTATAGAGTCTGTGAACGACTGTGCGTGTGTTATAATCTTTTTAATATTTATTTTTCATGCTTGTAGGGGTCAGACAAGATTCACTGAGGTAGAATTTCTACAGCAGGATGCCCTTACTGTCACCAACCTCCCAAGCAAGGTAATATATTTTTTCTTGGTCCAGGCATAGAAAACTGCAAACAAACCCGTGTGAAAAAGCAAATTTTGTTCAGAATTAGCATGCAATGCCAATTCAAACACACACACATACAACTGGCTTATTTTCAATTTCCATCAATCAGATTTACTCACAAGGTCCTGGTCAACTCAAGATGCTGCATGGTGGGACTGAACCCAGAACTATATGGTTGATAAGTAAACTCATTAATACACAGCCATGCCTCTGCCTAGTCACATGTGTGTGTGTGTGCATATGCACATGTGTGTATGTGTGTGCATATGCACATGTGTGTATGTGTGCATATGCATGTATGAACATATATCAATGTGTGACCTCGTAAATTATATTCTGAGAACAAACTTAACAGACTGACCTATAAAAAGAAATAGAATAACCTGAATTCTTGGACAAATATAAAAACAAAACATCCCCTTCAAAACCTGTGACATTTCTTTGAAAATATTTTTTTTTTTAGTTTTTCTTTCAGAAAATAAAACAAAATAAAATACTTTGCAAAAAGATGGCTGAGAAGAAAATACACCACAGAGCATTCCACACACTAAATACATATATTGTAAGGTTTCACATATTTAATATTGTCAAATGATCAACACTGCTTAATTGAGATTATCCACAACAGGATATGGCTTACGGCCATATCACGTTGAAAATCACGTTGAAAGCACCGGTTCTCGTCCAATCACCGAAGTTAAGCAATGTTGAGCCTAGTTAGTACTTAGATGGGTGACTGCTTGGGAAACCTAGGTGCTGTAAGTGTCACACATTTTTATAGGCGCAGGAGTGGCTGTGTCGTAAGTAGCTTGCTTACGAACCACATGGTTCCAGGTTCAGTCCCACTGCGTGGCACCTTGGGCAAGTGTCTTCTACTATAGCCTCGAGCCGACCAAAGCTTTGTGAATGGATTTGGTAGACAGAAACTGAAAGAAGCCCATCGTATATATGTATATATATATATATGTTTATCTCCCCAACATCGCTTGACAACTGATGCTGGTGTGTTTACGTCCCCATAACTTAACGGTTCGGCAAAAGAGACCGATAGAATAAGTACTGGGGTCGATTTGCTCAATTAAAGGTGGTGTTCCAGCATGGCCACAGTCAAATGACTGAAACAAGTAAAAGAGTAAATATTAGCCAAAATATTCTCCTAGTTTTAATTCATGATAATTAACTCAGCCAATGATGCAAGATCCTCAATAATTCACTCATTCATCCACAGATACAAGTCTTTCAATATTCCAATGCTCAACTGAAATTTCCTCAAACTTCAGGGAAAATAAATGCAAAATTGGGTTCCTTTTTGAAAAATGGAATGAGTATTTTCAGCACTGGGATGATTGCTTGATATCTTTGCAGAGAGAAAAGATCTTTCATTCAGTTGACTTATTAACTTATTTAAGGGTACTAGACATTTTGGAGTTGTAAATGTTTGCTAAATTAGTCTGTGTGTTGTAACTGAAATAGCAACACAGTGTAAGATTTATTTTGGTTATGTCAGGACACATAAAAACTGGTATTTTCACTTTTTTTTTTCAAATACTACTGTAATATTATGAAGTGTAACCTGGTCATAGATAGAATTCTACATGGAACCTGATATACAATAGAATTGTAATTTGTGTTACTTAACCCCAGGTTAGTCCACATTGAATGCACCAATCATCAAAGACAGTAGCAGCCTGTCTTTTAATTAGATAGTGCAGCTAGTATTATGTTATAAAATGTGGCATATCTTTTAAAATGTACCAAGGTGTAAGTTGAGGGAGCTTTGGTTGCTATTTCTTGCTTGTTCATTAATGAAGTCCATTTGCCACCCTCTTGGCCCTTAGGAGAGGAGAGTTTTGAGTTAAGAAAAGACAAGTGACTAAAATTATATTAAGCACAGAGTTCAGAAGCTTGAGGGAAGAGGTGATCAAATTTGCATATCATTTTAGTCATTTTTGAAGTATGGATAAGGGAAGAAAAATAAACTATGCCATCAAATTCGATTATATTTTAATAGATTAAATGTTTTTCTTTTGTACTTTAAAACAGTTTGGTTCAAAAATATATGCTTCAGTTAAAATCAGAGTCCTTTCTTTGCACTAACACCCAAAAATCACTGATGTACAAATAGTCTTTTTGTGCACCGGTGTAGGGTGTGTACAAGCAGTAGCCTAGCCTGATGTCATTTTGATCTTTATCAGTTGACAGGTTTTCAGGGAACTTGCTACACCACCCAATTAGTTTCAGCCTATTATTGTTTCGTTCAATCACAGGCAGCTTGGCAACACTAGTTAAAAAATATTAAACTTGGTCTTCAAAAGAGTGGATAGTCCTTGCAGTAACTGGATAGTAAACCACCACATGACTCAAACTGACAAATTTTCAGAAAAATCCAGCTGTAGAAACAAGCCTTTCAAAACCTGAATTTCTACAAATAGCAACCCTATATCGGAACTTCTAGTGGGTGCAATTCATATGGAGTGTTTGCTGTTAGTCACTCAAGCTTTGCACCTGTGTGTGTGTGGAAGATAGCTACTAAACAACACACACAAAAATTCATCACAAACAAGGTAAGTAAAGTATTTAATTGCAAATTTTCTCCCATGGAATCTTCAAAAACCTTAGCACAGATGTCAGGCTTTTGAAGAAAATAACTTCATTTTAAGCCTACTTAAATTGATGTTCACTCTTGCTCATTAAAACGTGCTTGAGTTGTTTTTTAACTTTAAGTTTAGATAGCAATGCACTCCCTTTTTATTTCTCTTACAAAGAATATTTTTAAAAAATGATAATTAAAATATGGAAAACTGCCATTTCATTTAATTTTTCATTTTGGTGGGAATGAAAAATAAAAAGAGGGAAATTTTTTTTCAATAAAGAACCTGCATTTGCACATTTTGAATAATTTTTGATAGTTGATGATTTTTGCCAGAGAAGAACATGCTGATAAAAATATCCTGTTTCTGTTAAAATACATTGTTTTCTTGTTGTTCTTTCAACAAACAAATCATTTTAAACTATGCATTTAATTATTTTTTTTGCTTTTTGTACAAATAGTTAAAGCTACTTAGTTACCTCATCTTATTTGATCAACCATTTAAACAAAGTATCAAGAACAGAGAAAAAAAAACATATATAAAAAAAAAGGTTACAGCCCATTACATAGTGTAATTCAATTAAAATTCTGCCACATTAAGTACTATTAATTACATATTTTATTTTTCATAATACTGATAATGCAAAACGCTTTTGCTTTTAAATTTTAGATTTTTCCTATCATTATAAGCAAGTAGAAATATACGATGAAAATCATTCAAGTAGCTCTGCCAATAACAAAAAAGAGAAAAAGAATAAAACCAACGTTTACCAATATTATGTAAACTGCCTGCAATACGGATTTGCTGCTCTATCTTTCAGATAACCTATGTGCCTTTATTTCCAAAAATTGTTTTCTCAAATCAAGCTCTAAAAGAGCACTTTTAGAGAAAACACCCAGAAAGATGTTCAATATGATGTTTTACAGCCACAAAAAAGATAAAGGAGACATTTGAAAGAGGCCCCAAAACTTGACAACTGTCATATTGCTTCATACAAGATATCACAACTAATAGCTAAATGTGGAAAACTAAACATAGTTGGTGAGACATTAACAACACTAGGAAGTAATATTTATCCCCACATAAACATGAATGCTCTGTTAGGACAAACGATACTGCAGTAGATACCCTGAGAAAACCCCTCATATTGGTTTTTGGTGCCAAATGCACTCTTGGTTATATTGCTAGCAATATAAATGAGTGCATTTTGCACCAAAAGCCAATTATGTGAATTTCTCTCATGGTATCTCCTGCAGAATATTTTGTTCTAATAGAACATCCACATTTAAGTGGGGATAAATATTATTTCTCGGTATTAATACAGCCTCTGTCACTAATATATATTTACTAATAACACTTTCAGCTTCTGAAACTTTTATCAGGATACACATATCTTAAAACTGTTTTCTTTCTGCAATAATTCTGGTTCTCAACGGATTGATGAAATAGATAAGGATATTGAAACTTAAGAGGACAGAATTTGGAAGACAACCTGACCAATCAACAGTACGGTGGAACAAAGCTTCATTGGTGCCTTACGTGTGTTTTGTTAAAAAAGAAAATTATGGAAAAATACTTTTCTGCAAATCGTTGAAAACGGATACAAAGGGAGAAATAAGTTTCAGACTTTTAACAGTTACTTTGAAGAAAAATGCAAACCCTTTTGAAGCAGAAGGATATCATGCAATTGATGGTGCACCAAATATTGACAGGTCGCCAAGCTGATCTGGTGTCATATGAGAAAGGAAGTGAAAGGAAGAGCCTGGTTTATTTGCAGTTCACTGTGTAATTTAATAGCAACATCCTGTGATTAAAAAGCTTGGTAAGCAACTGCCTTCAATCCTGGCCTTAGTAATAGCTACTCTTAACAAAACCAAAGTTTGGACCTTAAATGGTAAGCTGTTTTGTCAATTATATGAAGAGAATAGTGAAAATTTCAAAACAATTTCTTGACAGTGAAGTTTGATGGAGCCTCAAAAGGAACCTGTTTGAAATACGTCTTTTTTTACCTTTATGACACAATAGTTGAATTCTTACTTATAAATCACAATGAAACTAGCAAAAAAAAAAAGACACTGACTTTATTTATGGAGATATTGAGTTATTTAGCTGATATTTAAGACAAGATGAACAACCTCAATTTGCAAATGCAAGGAAACAATTTTAATCTGATTCACACAAAGAATGCTGTCAAACATTTTATAAGTAAAATTGAATTTTACAAGCGAAACCTTGGTAGGATGGCAATCTGTTAGTTGCCATCAATGGAAAGCCTTTCACAATTATTTACAGACAAAGATCCTTTAAAAGACCTTTAAAAGAACCGATGGAAGATACTGAGGCAAGACTTAATAACTTGATTAAAGAAAGAATTCCTGACTGGGTAAAAAACTTATTTGCATACAAAATAGAAGAACAAAAACATTATCTACAAACTAGAATAACAATTTTTGAAAATCAAAGCTTATGTAAAATGTGATTGCAACGTAGTCTATATTGTGGAATGCAGTCAAGATATTTTAAATGCTTTTTGATCCTCTGATGTGGTGGGAAACGGTTTTAGTGCAGTAAATCAAATTTTGACCATGAATAGTAGAGTAACTTAACGACTCATCAAATTTGAAAACCAAATATCACAAAAATTGCTGATGGCCATCAATCACAGGGATCACATGAAGAATGTGTGTTGTTTTAATTATTCCTATACTAATCACATCAATACATAATTAATACATAATTAATAATCCTTCATTTCTATTTTTCTTTGATAGAAATGTACATTTATGTGTAATAAAATTGTTTAGATTTATTTTAAATTCAATCAAAAACACTAAATTTATTACAAAAGGAAAGCATTTGACGCAGAAGTGGTGGTGTGCATCCAAATGCTTTTTAGGGAAACATTTGTGAAAAACAGTTGGGGAACACTACTGCAATGGTGCCTTTGATGGCTCATATACAGGAGCTCTCAATAAATCCAATGAACAGGATAACTCGCAGGATAATCACAAAGAATCAGACCCAATAATTTACCAATTCCTTGGAGAAGTTTTCATCAACTTTTGTTCAAGTGATGACCCATACTTCATAAAGCACCACTTCACCAATTTTTCTCACACACGCACATCTCTTTATGGCGGTTACTATCTCCTCACCTCTTCACACACATATCTCCTTGGTGGTGGTCACTATCTTACTACCTCTCTTCACACATACACACCTCTCATAAAAAGACGAATGATTTAATAATGTCTGCTCTTGACAAATACTGTATTGTGTATTCACAAATCTGGTGGTGGTGGTGGTGGTGGTGGTGGTGGTGGTGGTGGTAGAAATGGTTATAGTAGTAGCAGTAACACCATTTTAATCTCAGGTTAGTTTTTCTTTTGCCTTCTGTGGTGGAGGAGTGAAAGTGAGGTGGAATTGTAGGGGGGGAGTGGTGGAAGATGGGGGTTGGGGGAGTGGCAGTGAAATGGGTGCATGTGTGGTGGTTGTTCAGTGTTTGGTGAGAGGATAGGTTGTTGGCAGAGGTGGGAAAATGGGTTGGCAATGAAGTATAATGGTGGGGGGGGGTGCTTGTTGCATTAGTAGTAGTGGTGGTGGAGGTGTTTGATGGGAGAGTATGGTGGCTGAGTGAGTGTGGGTGATTGTGTGTGCGCATGTGTGGAGAATTTATATTTTTCTAAAGCTCTAAATTAGTTTTTACATCATTATGGATATAAAATCAATATTAATAAAAGATTACAGTCTGATTGGCAATTCAATAAACTGTATATGACACATTGATTAAACCAATAGGCAATGTGGACATAGAACAGCAACAACAACTGCAATACCAGATGTAATAGGGTGGTGTATGCCTACATAGAGAAAGAGAGAGTTAGGGGGAGAGGAAAAGGGTGAGGTGGACCAAAGACCATAAAAATAGTAAAATAAATGTTTTTTAACTACAAAGACTTGAAAGAATCAGAAATAATGTGTTAGCAACTGAAGAACAAACCAGAGCAAACCATTGTTGATTTGCAACAACAACTAAAACAACATAAACAATAACAAGAATAACAATAATAACAATAATAATAATAATAATATAATAATAATAATAATAATAATAATATTCGGTATTTCTACATTTCAATGAATTCTACAACTAGGGCAGATTATTATCCGAGCTTCTTCCACACCCCTACCTTTATTCGATCATGGTAAAGCCTACAATCTACTGCATATATACGTGTGTGTGTGTGTGTATACTTACACACTTGTATATATTGGTTCTCTATTATTAAGGCTCTTTCTCTTTCTCTAGATATGTGTAAAGAGTGGTGGAGGAGCCGTGACAGTGTATGGTGGTGATGCAGAGCGAGCGACGTGTGGGGAGATGCGTGGCGAGGTTGAAACAACGGAATGATTTCTGTAGGATCCATTAAATGTGTAACAATTAATTTACATAAAATATTGAACAGAGGGGAATGGAAGACAGTTGTTGAGTACTGGAGGAGGGTGAGAGAGAGAGAGATGGGCAGAGAGGAGGAAGGAAGGGAGGGAAATAGAGCATGGTGGAGAGATGGTGAAGGAGAAGGGAACAGAGCATGGGGGAGAAACAGTGAGAGAGAGGCAAACTGAATATAGGGGGGAAATGGGGAAGAGATAGAGCACGGTGGAAAGAGCAGAAGAAGAGACAAAGAGAGGAAGAGTTAACTATGGAAGAAAGAGGCAACATGAGAGAGAGAGAGAGAGAGGACTAGAAAGTGGGAGAAAGATGGGAGTGACATATTATTGGGTTATAGAGTACTGTTACAGTTTAGCCTCCAAGCCAGTCTTGATAGACAAACTTATGATCAGAGGCATTCCAGACATGACCATCAATCAAGAAAAGTATGAAAAGGCTTGCTGAAAGCAATGAGATTATGCCTGAGAATATTGGGGTTCACTGTTGATACAAGGCAGTATTGATTGTTTAGTCGAAGAAGAATGGAGATATTTAATGTTGCAGATATATCCAAACCATACCAATATGAGATTGTTTATGGAAGATGAGCAATCGCCCATGCATACCAGCATCCCCTCTCCATGTCACTGATATGAACCCAGGCAAAGGCTGATACAGCTTGGCACCAGTGATGTCGCAACTCACTTCTACAGCTGAGGGAACTGGAGCAACATGAAATAAAGTGCATTGCTCAAGAACACAACAAACAGCCTAGTCCAGGAATTGAACTCACTAACATATGATTATGAGCCCAACACTAACTACTGAGCTATGCGCCTTCACAATTGTACAAAATGTTGTGAGGCATTTTGTCCAGCATGCTAACAATTCTGCCAGTGACGCTGGTATGCATGGGCGACTTCTGGTCTTCTATAAAAACAACTTTGCCCAGACTTGTGCCTTGGAGAGGAACCTTCTAGGTGCAATTCCATGGTCATTCATAACCAAAGGGTGTCTTTTACCAGCATGAGAAACACCATTAAAGCAATTATACTATTGGTGGTATTGAGAAAGATGAATGGTTTAATCAAGGGATGGTGGCTGGCCAATCCAAAGAGAACCTCTCTTCAAGATCAAACTGTAAACCTGTTGATGCCAGACCTAGGGGGAAAGGGAAAATAGTTATGATATCAGGAAGTAAGAGAAATACAGTTTCAAGATGGTACCATGGGATCAATTTGAAAGTTTTGGAATGCTATTTCAAAGTAAAAAGTATTTAACCCTTTTGTTTTAAATTCCTAACTAAAATACACTTTACTCTACATTTCAATAAAATTCTTAAAGAAAAACAGTAATAATAAATTAATAATCCTTGTTTAATCAAACAACTGCAGTTGAGAATCTCTTATATGAAATTCCTGGAAGTGAAATTAATGCAGAGTTTGGAGAAGGGATTTTTTTTTTTTTTTTTTTAAATATTAATTTTGGAATATTTTTATATTTGCAACTGTAAAATGGGACAGCTTGGCGGAGTCTAAACACAATATCCATTTACATTTATTTATTTATATATATATATATATATATATATATATATATATATATATATGTACAACATTTAAATAAGTTTATATTTCAGATTCTATTTGTACTTTCATTAGGAGTGGTTATGAGACAAATTCCATTCTACATTTCTTTCAGAACTCTTGTTGAGCTTGAAATGAAACATATATATATATATATATATATATATATATATGTTTCATTCAGTTCCCATCTACCAAATCCACTCACTCCGAGGCATTGGTTAGACTGAGGCTATAGAAGACATTTGCCCATGTTGCCACACAGAGGGACTGAACCTGGAACCATGTGGTTGGGAAGCAAACTTCTTACCACACAGCCACGTATATTTTATTTATTAATAAGTTAAAGTCATGTAAGGTGGGAAGTGATGCATGCTGGGAAAAAGTATTTCATCCGTCTTTATGTCCTGAGTTCAAATTCTGCTGGGGTTGATTTTCCTTTTCATCCTTTCAGGGTTGATAAAATAAGTACCAGTTGAGCACCGGGTCAATGTAATTGACTTATCCTGTACATCAGAATTGCTGGCCTTGTGCCAAAATTTGAAACCAAAATGTTAAAGTCATGTTTCATGCTTAACAAGAGTTCTGACAGAAATGTATAATGAAATTTGTCTCAAAACCACTCCTAATGAAAGTACAAATAAAATCTGAAATATAAACTTATTTAAATGTACAAATACAGAACAGAAGCCATTAGCTAATATATTTAATTAGCTTTCTGTATGTATCTTGGTTTTTAGAATATTTTCAAATTATCTCTGCAAGCTGTAAGATGTGAAAGGATTGACACCAGGAAGCAGGGGAATATCTGATTAATAAAAAAACTCCCTCAAAAAGTTTCATCCAATTTATGCCAACATAGAAAAGTGGGCATAAAAATGGTGAGATGATGATGAACTTATTAAAGGCTCACTAACACATTTATGGCAAAAATACCCAAATTTCATTTATTTTATCTTCAATTTTCATTTATTTACATTTTGGATAGCAATTAGTTTCTGCCAATATTATATTGAACAACCAGATTGAAATAAGCAAAAGTAAATACTCAACGGGTTTAATGACTGAGTGAGTCCAACATCTGAAGATTATCCATTATCTCACTAGAAACCATTGCCTTCACTACAGCTGTCTCTACACACTCAGAAAAAAATGAAACAACTGCTTCAATGCCTCCTGCCATGTTACAATTGAGGCTGCCCCACCACTGGATTCGAAAAGCCATTGAAACTTAGAGTTTCAGTTACCACTTAGGTGCCATGTAGTTAAGAAACACACTATGCAACCATGTGGCTCTGGGTTCAATCCCACTGAATGCCACTTTGGGCAAGTGTCTTCTACTATAACCCTGGACCAATCAATGATTTGTGAGTGAAGTTGATTGCCAGAATCAGCGGAATCCCCTCATGTGTGTGTGCGTGTGCATGTGTGTGTGTCTATGCCTGTGTTCACTCCCACCTCACTGTTTAACCGGTGTTGGTTTGTTTATGCCTCCATAACTTAGCAGTTTGGTAAAACAAACCAATAGATTAAGTGCCAGATTTATAAAACTCTATCCTGGGGGCAATTTATTTGACTAAACCCTTCAAGATGGTGCCCCCTCATGGCCACAGTCCAATGACTGAAACAAGTAAAAGATAAATCTGAAGATTGTATAATTTTACGTAATAAAAAAAAGTGGGAGTATTTATAGTAATATGGAAAAAATGTCAGTGAAATTAGGAAAACACAAAATTCATGTCTAAAAATGTTAGATGATGTGATGTAATGCTAGTGTTTATGTAAAGAAATTATATGTTATTACCAAAGAAATAATGAGATTTACGGCACAGAAATCCTCATTATCATGGCAATTATCATATCCAACACCAACATCATATGTAAACATTCAATCCCACAAGAATGAAAATCAAAACAATTCACACACATTCATACACACACACACACACATATCAAACTGTCTGATATACACAAAATTAGAATTGTTTCACTCATCTACACACACACACACACACAAACATACACACAATGAGTTAACAATACACAACCATTAGCTGATAGAAACCTATAACCTCTCAGTTCATAGACACACACACACCTCCAATTCACTTCATATTTTTATCTCTCTAAATTATTTATAAAGTTGAACTTTTACTGCAAACATTTTTGTTTAATTCCCACTGAAGATGCTGTATATCAAGAGATAAACTTGATTGATTGATTTAGATCAATAATGTATAATTAGTAAATGTTCATTGATGAAAACAACTTTCAAAGAACTCTACTACAATATATATTTCCACAAAGATCCCTTCTTTAAATATATTTCTGTCAAAGTCACTAATTTAATCTGTATTTCTATCAAGACCCCCTACTATATATTCTTATCAAAGTCCCTACTATATAATACATATTTCTATCAGTATTACTACTATAATATACCAGCTTGCCCATTTCGCTAAAAATGCTGACAGCATCATTAATGATAGAAAATGGTACTTTAACACAATGGCAAAAACCATTAATAAATATCATCCATCTAATAAATAGATTTGCAACATACAAAATTAAAGCACTTGAAGAATCAGATACAAGGGGAACATCTTGGTTGAAAATAGCGTCCACATAATGTATGTGTATGTATATACACACAAACACACACATGCACACACATATATATATATATATATATATATATATATATATATATATACATGCTTACACACACACACACATATATACATACATACAGACACACACATACATGCAGACACACACACATACATGCACATACACACACATACATGCACATACACACACACACACATACATAAGTATCAGAGGCAACTCCAGGTCATCAGTGTCGCTCAGGATCATCACAGATTTCACATAAGAGACATGCCTGCTCAAAGAATTTCATGTTTTCCTGCTTTATTTCTAACCCCAAATGGCTTGGGTCTTTTTTTCTACCTAGCACTATGTCTTTCTCCATTTCTAAGTTAAGGTAAAAATAAAGCAACCCTGCAAAACACAACTGCCCTTTACACACAGTCGCACAGAGTAACAGCGATCAAATAACGACATCGGAGTGTGCAGCAAACATCAGCGATCTGACTGTTACCTGTACTCTTGACAAGTGATGCCAGTTAGTCTTTTACACCTGCCAGGCTCATTCGTATTAGCCTGAGTTGCTGGGATAATTTTCCGTTCCTTTAAGAATATTGTAGAACGGAAACTTTTCATCGATTGGCATTTAAATCTTGATCTCTATAGAAATTTATGGTTTCAAGAAAACACTGAATTTGAATTACTTTTAATTTTTATGTTTATAGGTAACAACGTGGGCTGTAACTTCTGAGCCTGAGTCAGTCACGTGTGAACGATGTCGAGAGAACGTCGCTACGAATGATATTTTTTGACACAGGGCACCCCTAAGATGACTACCAGAAGCTGAACGAAAATAAATGAATTGTGACCAGGCTCAATAAAAGGAACCCAAGTTACTGGTTGCAGTTATATTCTTGAAGTCAGTGTTGGCAGAAATTAAATCAGTTTGCAAATGCACGGTCACTTTACTAAATTTATACTCAGGCTAAGAACAAACAGCCCAAGTGCCGGAGTCGCCACAGATATATATATATATATATATATACATTTATATATATATACATTTATATATAGAGAGATAAATATATAGGTAGATAGATATATATACTTTCATAGATATATGTGTGCACATATATATATATACATTTATTTGTAGATATATCTCTCCACCCTCTCTCTATATATATATATATATATATATATATATATATATATATATATATATATATATATGCACACATTCATACATACATTTTTATTTGCACTTATTGCATATGCATACATATGCATGTTGTATGCATGTGAATGTGAGTGCACGTGTGTATGTTTGTTTACATTATTTTAGATTGATGAAATCAGTAAAATATGCTATCTTTTACTTGGAAAAGGAAACTAGGGTTTGGATCAGAAAGGGCAAGTATAGAAAAATGGACAAAAACATATTTTGAAAACAAAAGTGTTTAACGTCATGTGTGTGTGCGTGTATACACACAGACTTATATTTATGTGTGTGCTTCTGTGTGTGTTGGAAACTGATAAAGTAAATACAATTTACAATAAAAATTTGCAGTTTTATTTCTAAATATCAGCATTTTCAAAGCAAAAGCTTTGAAAGCTGTTCAACTACTTTTCAGCACCTCTCTCTCACTGTCACTCACTCCCACTCCATTTGTTGTTTTACTCTTCTTTCCCTCTTGTGTGATCAACGGGTCACACTTTGCATTTTATTAGATGTAAGATAAGATATCGGGCATAGGCAACCTGTGTCCTATGGGGCTCTCTGAATGGCACACCTAATGAAAAATTACCTTCAATTCGTTTTTTAACAGTGTGTCCCAGCTGATGAGTGCAACCCACTTCTCAAAGAAAGGGTTGCCCATGCCTGATATACATATTTCTATAAAGGTCCTTATATGTGTCATATAAAGAGAATATGTAAGAAAGCAAAATAAATTAAAGTCTCGGTGTGTGTTCTCCGCCCCATGCTGAGCTTGGGCTGGATATCATTACTAACCAAACCATGATGACCTTTTGAGAGCCTGTACATAGTTACGGGATTCTCTTAAAATACTTGGTACATTTCTTTCAAATTACACTTGATCATCATCATCATCATCATCATTTAGCATCTGCTTTCCATGCAGGCATGGGTTGCATGGTCTGAACAAGGTTGGTATGCTGGAGGGCTGCACCAGCTTCCAGTCTGATTTGGCACGATTTCTACAGCTGGATGCCCTTCATAATGCCAACCACTCCAAGAGTGCAATGGGTGCTTTCTACGTGCCCGTTACGTGACACTGGCATCAGCCACAACTAAAACTTCACTTGGCTCCACGGGTCTTCTCAAGTACAGTATATCACTAAAGGTCTTGATCGCTTATTATTGCCTCTGAGTAAAAGTGACAATAGAACATCTTTGAAATTTGTACAGAATAAATACAACAGGATATTCTTGTTTGAAAGTACCATTTTTGCCATTAATATGAACTGGTTTAAAATTTTGGCACAATTCCAACAATTTGGGGGAGGGGATAAGTTAATTACATTGCCCCCAATACTCAACTGGTACTTCTTTTATTGACCTCAAAAGGATGAAAGGCAAAGTTGGCGGAATTTGAACTCAGAATGTAAATGCAGAAGAAATGTCACCAAGTCTGACAAGGTAACGATTCTGTTAGCTCACCACCTTGCCATTAACATATTCTTTATATTTTTTTACTTATTTGAATTTAATTGCAGTCATGCTGGAGCACCGCCTTTATGTTGGCAAAATATAATTACAATATACACAAACATGCACACACAGGCAATTGGTTTCTAGGATTTCCCATGAACCAAATTTCACTCACAAAGCACTGGTCAACCCAAGATAGCAGTAAAGACTCTTACTCAAGCTTTCTACACATTGACCTTGAACCCAGAACCTAAGGACTGTGAGGTGAACTTCTTAAGCACATGGCTATGCTTCCATACGCATAACTGATATACCAGCAAAGTATTTTACAGAGCTCTACAAGTAAACTCTAACCTCTTTTGATTCCAGCCCACCTGATTTTCTGACAAACATCTTGTTTTTAAAATGGTCTAACTTGAAGTCTTTCTTCAAAACTCCATGATAGGTTTCAAAAACCAGCTTAATAATGGTAAAGTTATTTTCCTAAATTCTCATTATTTTGAAAATTAATTCAAACAAAGACAGTGTATTTTAACAGAAATACGGTAACTAAAGGGTTAAGAAAATGTAAACACACAAAAGTGAGCTTGCCACAAGATGGAAACAAATGCTAGACTAGTCTATCAAATATATTAAAACAGTTTACAATTCCCACCCTCCCCCTGAAAATCATCCCCTTCCAGGAATCTCTGATAAAGATATCCAAATAATCTAGGTTTAATCAGAGCCACCCAAAGGGAATTTAAGAATAGCAATCTCAGACAATGATTTTGCCATAACAACCCAGGGGTTTTAGAAATCCTTGAGAATATTATCAGATTAGCTCCAAATTTACATCCTTTTAAATGCAAGTAATTTAAATTTTATCTTTGATAACATTCTTACCAATTCTAAATTCTAAGAATTCATATAAAATCAACGAGAAGCCTGATTGCTGTGTTGTCTGCTCAGACAATTTTATCAAAGATTTCATCTCTAAGTTAAACCCTTTTTGTGATGCACTTCAAATCCTCTTCATTACACACAAACACATACATACACACACATTTACACACATGCACCTACTTTAATACCACCTTCTTGAGTGTCTTTAGAAGAGTTTACACTGTTGCAAGTATCCAAATTAGGCCTCTGGCTTTGGGATTTCTTTGAGCTATCATGCAGCATCATCCTCGATGCTTCCTTATGATGTCAAAGTCAGAGTGAAAGCCAATTCCCTCTTCAAACACCTGAGGACAAATTCTCTCTCTCTCCCTTCCCCCCTCTCTCTCTCTCTCTCTCTCTCTCACTCACTCTCTAGAAATGACTGCCAAACTTATTCTTCCTGTCACATGTTTGCAGTGGTCATTACTCAATTTGTCCAACTGCAGGACCAATACCTGTCTCCACATGATGACAAACTATATGCCATGTCAAAATACAGCATACATAATCATGTCTAGAATCTAATGTGAGAAAAAAAAACCCTCCAATTACCAGAGTTGCATACAACAGAGCCTGCCCTATGGTAAGATTTAAGACTATAAATTTAGCTATGCAACTACTTTAACATAGGACTTTATTATGGATATATCCAAGTAACCACTCCACTATAACATGGACCTTATATATGGTTAGGTAACCACTCTATCATTAGGTCCTTATATGTAACTATATAACCACTCCAAATGTAATCACTTCTATAACGATCTTATATCATCATCATTATTTAATGCCCATTTTTCATGCTGGTATGGGTTGGATAGTTTGACAGGAGCTGGCAAGCCAAAAGATTGCACCAGGCTTCACTACCCACCTTGGTATGGTTTTTGTGGCTAGATGCCCTTCAAAATGTCAATTACTTTACAAAGTGGACTGAGTATTTTTTACACAGCACCAGCAAGGCCTGTTTTGGCATGGTTTTTAAAGCTAGATACCCTTCCTATATGGTTAATTATTTCTTGATCAAGTCAAAAGAAAAATTTGAAAAACAATAGGCATGGCCCTTCTTCAGACTGAGATACACCTGTAACAGTATGTGTAATGGTATATGCTGGAGTCGGCAGTTACCAATTGTAACAGGTGTTGATGTTGCAGATGTGTAAGGTGAAAGAAGAACAGTGATCGAAGTTGCAAACAAACATTTATTTACCATTACATATTGTTGTAGCCAAAACCATGATGGGTTGGTAAGTATAATTTGTAAAGCAAGCGAGGTAAAGAGAGATATCATAGATTTTTCTTGTATAGGTGTGTTTGTGTTCTCGACATAGTGCAGTAGTAAACCACAGACAGAGACAGGGTAACGTTGTAGAGAAAAGAAAGCGAGCGAGTGAGAGCGAGAGTGGTGGAACGAAACAACTGCTTTGTTGGTGAGTTACCATAGTTGTCTCTCTGTGCTTTTTCATTCAGAGACAGAGTTTCATTTAGCCGGTCAGCCAGACTCGGTTCTCACTAACTGACTTTGGCTTATGGAGTTCTTGTATTTATAACTTTGCAAAACTAGATAGAAAAGTAGATATACTGCAAAGACAATGGATATACTTTGGGGGTCCACTGTTATCTCAATTCCATTCTCCACTGCATAGAAGAGATTAGAAGGGTCAAGTGGCAAAGACATAAATCAGATTGGCAAAGCCATATGTTAAATGTGACTTGCTGTCAACCATTGTTCCTCTGTCAGAAAAGTGCTGTTGAAATATTATGGGAAATCAGCCGATTCAGGTTCGAATCTACTCTATACCTAAATGAAGTCACTACACACTGAATGTAAACCTGCTTGTTACTACTACTACTACTACCACCACTGCTAGTACCCCCAACTCCACTACCACCGCAACAATCAGAGGACAACAACACCACCATTAGCATTATCAACATAAACATCTCGTGATATTACCAAAAACAAAAGAAATAATGAAATCAGACAAGAATAGAACCAGACATTCTGAAACTCTTTGATCTAATAATAATAATAATAATAATAATAATAATAATAATTACAACCACCACCACTATCAGCATCACCATAACTACCATCACCGTCATCATCATCATCACCATTATCACTACCACCATTTCACCACTATCATCATCACCACCATCATCATCATCACTAAATTCATAATCAATTGAATAAACAATATCAGTTATTAAAATTGTTCTGGCTTTGTTTCCATTAAGTCTTAACCCCCCACCCGCCCACCCTCCAATACTTCTATGGTTTCTCTATGATTTGATCCAAAGAAAACATTACTACCTTTAAGTCATCTCCATCATCATCATGATCATCATCATCAAATGTTATGACCATTACAATCATCATCATCACTATTATCAACGTCATTGTCTTCATTATCACTTATCTTTAAGACCATTACCATTCCTCTTCATCGTTATCTCTATCCCCATCCTCTTCACCATCACCAGTTCATCATTTTCCTTACCCTGTTCCTCTTCCTTTTTATCACAAACGTTAAGAGTCAAGCTGGACCAACAATAACAACTTACAAGAAATATCCTGCCACAAACCTAATTGATGCCAGGTTCACTGATTACCAAAAGAGAAACGGTTCGTTAGACAAACTGAAATGAAAATATATCTGGATTGTGAATGTTTCTGGGATTTCAATGATAAACGGTATAAATGTATGTGTGTGTGTGTGTGTGTGTGATCATGTTCTTTTATTCTTTTATTTTAGTCATTTGAGTGCAGCCATGCTGGAGCACAATGTTTTAGTTGAAACAAATTGACCTCAGCATTTATTCTTTGTAAGCCTAGTACTTATTCTATCGGTCATTTTCAACAAACCGCTAAGTTACGGGGATGTAAACACACCACCATCGGTTGTCAATACTATATATATTTATATATTTACATGTATTTATATTTGTATATATTCATATTTATATATATTTATACATATATACACGTGCACACATGTACATACACACACATATGTACATGTATCTATGTACAAGTATATATGTAAAATTATATATGTAAAAGTATATATGTGAAACTATATATGTAAAAGTATATATGTAAAGGTATATATGTGAAAGTATATATGTAAAAGTATATATGTAAAGGAATATATGTGAAAGTATATATGTATATGTATGCATTCATTATTTTTCTCTTTACCTGCATCAGTTGAGAGTTACTGTCTGGGAGATATCTTATGGAAGTGGAATAGTATTTCACTGCTATTTCAAAATTTCGGTATGTGGTGAAGCAATTTTTGCTGAACCCCAATTATAATTATGCTTATAATTATAGAATTTTTGTATAAGGTTAATGAACTTGGTAAAATTATTAATTGATTAATTAATTTTACCCTTTACCATTATTGATAATATAATTCACTCCTTGATAGTAAACTGCAGATTCTGCAGAATAACACATGGCACACGTGGGTGGTTGAGGAAGAATGCAAGATCTCATTCATCTGTTCGAATTCAGAAGAACTGGTTTTTGGATATAGGCTGTTCAATGGCACTTGGTCAACTACGTATATTAATTATCAGTGCTCTCAAATTTAAAACTGAAATACTATATTGACGACAGGAATAAGTGAGTAGAAATAGGATTTTACATCTCTTTAACCCAGAAACGTGTATATAGTTAATCAAAGCTGGGTGGATTCGTTATTTTTCTCTTTATCTGCGTTAGTTGAGAGTATTACTGTCTGGGAGATATCTTATGGTTGTGGAATAGTATTTAACTGCTATTTCTAAATTTCGGTATGTGGTGAAGCAATATTTGCTGAACCCTAATTATAATTCTGATTATAATTATATAATTTTTGTGTGTGTGTATATACATATATATATATATATTTACTTCTAATATAGGATAAATTTTTTTTCAAAAAAAATTTCATCCAAGTGGCAGCATATTAAAATACCTTTAAAGGTGAAAATCATAAACAATTATAAACAATGGCAAAAGAAAAAAGATTTCTATGCCAATATGCTGAGAATCGTTAATCAACACATTACAACATATATTCACCATGAATACATGTCATGTTGGAATCGAGGAAGGCAAGGCAACAGAATTTTTTTTTTAATTCGTTATCTCTATATTGAATCAATTTCAGGATTAATTCCACGGATTTTTCCCTCTTCAGTAGAGAATACGATGAATAAATGAAATACTTACAAGCACCCATGGAAAAAAGCAGAAGCAAGAGTCATGAGTACACATAAATACCCCAGTTATATCTAAATGTAAAATAATATTATATAATTATATATCTATCTATCTAGCTATATATATACATATATAATTATATATCTATATATATATATATATATAATTATAGATATAGATATATAATTATATATATCTATATATATATACATATATAATTATATATCTATCTATATATATATACATATATAATTATATATCTATCTATCTATCTCTCTCTCTCTATATATATATACATATAGAAACATAAATATATATATACATACATACATGTATAAGCCAAATAAGAGAATGGAGAGGATAAATAATCGACAAACATCAGACTGTAATCTTTCTATTTATTAATTGATTACAATCATGTGTAAGTGATCCAAGGAAACAACTGAAATAAGCCAATAAATACGTAAATAAATATATAAATAGAGACGAATAAGAATAGATGAGTGTACAAATACTAAACTCTTGCAGTCGCTTCTACCATGGGGCTGCCAAAACATCCAAGTTATCCTCATCACGCCAGTAATAGAACACACATTGGACAGGGATGGGACAATGGTTGAGCCCCAAGGCTTCATCAGAGAGACCAAATGTTAGGAGACTAACATGTGGAAAAATAAGTTAAAATAAAGCAGTAAAATAAAAATAAAAATAATATAACAGAATTAGTAAGGAATGTTAAGAACTTCATTTTAAGGTGCTCTTATAATCCATGGTATTACATCTTAAGGTAAATAAAGTCACATTCAGGAGAAATTCCTGCAGGCTGTGGGTTCCATCATGTTTCAACGATACTGAGGGAAATAGCGAGAGTAAAATGATGTGTAGTGAGTTAAATGGTAAGGTCCATGTCACAGGGGTCAGAAGTCAGAGGCTAATTGCTATTTAATAGATACAGCATTATAAAAGGAACTGGGAGAATTAAATTAACTTGGAGCAATTCAATCCATAAGTATATCAATGAAAGAAAACAATGAGTAAAACCTTAGTGTGATGTTATTATTTGTTACTTATTAACAGAAACCTAATCCCAATACCCCTAAGTGTGGTAGGGTGAGGTGAAAATGAAGCCAACAACTTAATTGGTCAACTAATATTTGAAAACAATGGTATTGTTCAGGTCCGTTAAAACTATCAATAAATTACAAGTAAAAACAAAAAAATAAATTTTTAATTCAGAAATGGATATTCTAGGGGTCGTTACTAAAAGCACTTATAGATATGGATATAGTGTTTTATATGAATATATCTGAGATATATATCAAATTAACAAGTAATTTTCTAAATGAGATAAGTAATGGACAAAACAATTACTGGAAAAGTAAACAAGCTATAAATAAAAGCTACGAGGCTCTATCAGGGGAAAGTAGCTGGTTAGTATATTATCATATTAAAATGCAGAGATAAATTATACACTAAATTAGTATTTAGGAAGTGTTATTACATTACGGGGAGGTCTGAGTCATAATTTCAAGCTTACGAGAAAGTGTCCAAACAAAAAGGCAAAGGTGAAAATGTCCCAGTTAAAATATTTCTAGACTTCTAGACTACAATTGCAGGGAGGGGCTGACTGTGTATTTCATTTCAATGCTGGTGTGTAAACATATATTTAGAACTATATATGTAGGTATACACCCAGTAGTATATTGGATATTCAATATCCCTTTGATGGTTACTTAACATCTAAACACACACACACACACACACACACACATATATATGCATAGGAGTGGCTGTGTGGTAAGTAGCTTGCTTACCAACCACATGGTTCCAGGTTCACCTTCGGCAAGTGTCTTCTATTATAGCCTCGGGCTGAACAAAGCCTTGTGAGTGGATTTGGTAGATGGAAACTGAAGGAAGCCTGTCGTATATATATATATATGTGTGTGTGTGTGTGTATGTATGTATGTGTGTGTGTATATGTCTGTGTGTCTGTGTTTGTCCCCCCAACATCAGTTGACAACCGATGCTGGTGTGTTTACATCCCTGTAACTTAGCGGTTCGGCAAAAGAGACTGATAGAATAAGTACTTGGCTTACAAACAATAAGACCTGGGGTCAATTTGCTCTACTAAAGGTGGTGCTCCAGCATGGCTACAGTCACATGACTGAAACAAGTAAAAGAGTAAAAAGTATAGATATAAATATATAAGCAAAAATAAATCTCTGAGCGAGGTATAAACAGTAGCTGCAACACATCGTGAAGTATATTTGCCATTTAAATATGGCTAACCCCTAAGGGTGGATGCTACTGTAGCTTGTAGCCCCAGGAGGACACCTCCTCCAGCAGGCTATAGACACACTTTCTGTGCCCTATCAGTATTTGCAAAGGGAAGCCATCCTTCCCGTCTTCAACCTATGATACACACGGACTCGAGTTTCTGGGTATTGACCCGTCATCAGCATGTGACAATCATGGCTGTCACTAAAAAGTAGGCCTTCCTCTGCAAATATATATCCTTACTAATATTCTTAACTAAATTCTTAAACACTACGGGGGTGGGTTGGCAGGAACCTACATTAATATAATTAAGTCTATTGTTGGGCTTTCCATAGGATTTGTAAATTTTCTTTTGTAAATCTAGAAATATGTCAAGGAAATTGACAACCATCAGATTGGTATCATTATGCTAAGATCAAACGTTTTCAAAAGATGGATAATATCCTTCCTTAAGTGATCTTGCACTGGTCCATTGGTCTTCTTAGCTGAAGCTAGAGCATCGTTCCTATAAATAGTGAAATATACACCAGGAAAAGCTTTTCCTAACGTGTCAAGCAGGAACAGCCCAATGAGATCATATATGCCTGCTCCATATGACCCCATGCTCACATCGAAAGAACCCACTGAGTCTGCTGTCTTGACCCACTCTGTGTTCTCGTTGAAGAGTAAGGTCTTTCTAGCATGGAGGATTATATCCTTATCTTGTTCACTAATCTCTGTGAAATCGCTTGCAAAAGTGAGGGCTTTATCTAGCAGTTTTCTAGAAATAGATGCACAGAAATCTACAATATCAAATTCTGTAAATCTTGCTTTATTCTTATTTCTAATTGCTTTAAATCAGTTAACTTCTGTACTATTGAACCATTCTACTAAATCAGTTGCCCTTCTAACTTTAACATTGATTTTTATTAAAATTTCCTTACAAATTATACCAATTTCTGATTTTGCAGGGTTCATTAGTCTGCATTGAGGATTAGTTAGGAACTTTTTACGGTCCTTAATAGTTATAAAGGCCTTCTTTTTTTGGGGGGATTTCTATTTTTTTTTTTATTTAAACCTAGTGGCAATGATACTAGCTTTTTTATTAATGTCGTTATAAACTTGCAGTCTAGCTTTAGTCAAATTACTAATAACATTGTTATGTAGGAGTTGTGAGTATGTGCTGTTGTCTACAAGTTATAAGTTCTTGGTTTTATCAGAAAAAAGTGCTGTTTTTTTTTTTAGTTTTTAATGTCTTTTTTCAGTTTCTGTTGTAAAGTGTTAAAGGACTTATGAAATTTGGTTTTGTTTATAAGCTTCAGTAGATCTGTTTCGAAGTCTTCTGAGTCCTTGATTTTGGGAGGGAATCTCTTTGATTTAATTTCATGGTGTATCTTCTCTGTGATAGTCTCTTCAGTGTTGTAATGGAAGGCCTTTTATCTCATATGTTTAATAAGATCTGTAATTTTCTCCAGTAGTTTTTTAGACTATAGTTCCTTGGATGGTATGTTTTTCATTAAGTAATCAATATTGTAAGGATCTACATTATTTACAAGTGACAAATATTTGTCCTTATCTTGCTTGTTGTTATACACTACGTTTCGGCCGATATACCCTCCACCCTTCAACAGGTGTCTTGAGAAAATTTTGAACCTGGATTCTCATTCTTAAGGTATTTTTCGATGTTGTTGCTGTTGTTGTTGTTGTTCAGGTCACTGCCTGGAATTGAACTCGGAATGTTGGAATTAGTAGCCCGCGCTCATAATCACTAGGTCATATGCCCATGGGAATATGACGTAGTGGTTAAGAGTGCAGACTACTAACCCCAAGATTTCGAGTTCGATTCCAGGCAGTGACCTGAATAATAACATCAAAAAATACCTTAGGAATGAGAACCCATGTTCGAAATTTCCCCAAGACACCCGATGAAGGCTGGAGGGTATATCAGCCAAAACGTTGTGTTAACAACAAACAAGATGAGGACAAATATCTGTCAATTGTAAATAATGTACATAATTCCTCATCTCTTAAATATAGAACAGTATTATGTAAGGATCTATATTAGATTCTTCTGTGGGAGAAAGTCCTCAACCGATTAATAGCAACTATTCAATACAGTCTGTACTAGCCTCTTAGAGAGAATGCTCCAGGCGTACAGGAGGTAATTTGATAATAAAAAGTAACAACAAAAGAATGAGACTTTGATATTAGATAAATAGATGATATTTATATATATTATAATTTATAACAAACAGTAAAAAGTTGTCATTATAGTACTCGGAGTTTCGAATGTCAGAGCGAAGAGCTACGATGCATTTTTGCCGGCTATTAATGGCAACAGATGCTATGAAAGACCGGTGAATAAAAGGGAAGTTACTCTAATAGATAGGAAAAGAAAAAAAAGAAAAGATAAAAAATACACACAACCATATTCTCACAATACATAGACATAAACCTCCTGCGTTCATGTCTACATACATACACACACAAACATGTATACATACATGCACATACACACACACAAATATGTGTATGTACGTAACTTCATCCTCATATAGACATAGGTGTTTATATGCATACACGTAATATAATACATATATATTTAGACACTTATATAACTATACATGTATACATATGTGTGTGTGTGTATATATATATACACACATTCACACTCCCGCATATATATATATACTGTTGTATCTGGGGAGAATCATTCTCTTTTAGTGCCTTATATAATTTAATACACTCACCCATAAAATTTGGGAATCGAACCCACTATCTTGCAATCATGAATGCAACACCCTAACCACTAAGCCATGCACTTTCACTACATATATATTTAATTTATTGTTATATATATATCTATGTACATGTATATAGATATGTGTGTGTACAGATATATGTATATATGTGTACCTGTATCTATAGATATGTATGCATATATACATATATATACTGTATGTATGTATGTATGCGTGTGCATACATATGTATACATAAGTACAGGAGCAAGAAAAATAGCAACCAGAAATGAAAATAAAGAAACGTAAAGAATTATAATTAATATTACCATTTTGAAAAAGATGAAAATATTTATAAATATAAATTTTAATTACATTCTGATAATTAAAATTGTCAGCTAAAAAAAAAAAAAGAGAGTGAAAGTGGAGTAGAAGATTAATTTTTAAAAAATGGCTTTGTGGAGAATTGTAGCAAGGAGTTTACCAAATATGACAGATGCTTCAAACATTCTATATTGGTGAATTAGTAAAAAGGGTAAAGAACTGTTTTGGTCATGAATGACCATGGGATTGCACCTAGAAAGTTACCCTCTGAGGCACAAGTCTGGGTAGGTTGTTTGTGGAAGACCAGCCCATGCATACAGCTTGGCACCAGTGACGTTACTCAAGACCACAACACAGAGTCAGGTCCAGCAATCTAAGTCACTACCTCATGATTGTGAGTGACACTCTAACCACTGAGCCACGCATCTTCACCAGTGAATTAGTAGCAAATTATAATATTTGATTACTAATAGGACCCGTGGAAATTCTACGATTATTTTGAAAATAGTATGATGAAACTGTATATTTTTCTGAAACCTTTGATTCTAAAAGATGTAAAAATTCACCCAGGCAATATTGAAGGGGCCGTCACTCAATCTCTTTCTATATGTACCTTCTTATCTATCATATTATACTTTAAAAAAAAACCTAAATAATTGCGGTGCCCCAGCATGGACTCAGCCTTTGGGCTGCTACACGTAAAAAAGGTAAAAGTAACAATAACAGCTATTTACTAAGGTTATTTCACTTTGATTTAACTTGAAACAACAACTGTTGGATTCCTATAGTTTCCATTTTCCTTTCTTTTACTTTCTCTTTACTTCTTTGTTCTTTGCCCTTTTTTTATTTTCCTATCTTTTACCTTCAAGGTTATTACCATAAACCTATATGAAAGCTTAGTTACCACCAACCTGTCTTTTACTTACGAAATATCTACAACGTATAGAAATGGTTGAACATTAAAACCTGTAAAAAACAACTAAACTTTTATTTTTATTGCCTGTCACAATATTCTGTTATACTACATATAAATTCATGAAACTGTTCTCCATTCCCGGGCTCCTTTCAGTTGACACTCTCTCTCTTTACCTCTCACTTCAACTATACCACATGCCCCTGCATTTAACATGTTTATATCTCTCTCTACTTTCTAGTTCTTTCTCCAACTAAGTAACCACACAATGTAACAGCAATACCTTTTCCTTTGCCTCTCAGTACTAGCACACACACACACACAATCTCTCTCTCTCTCTCTCTCTCTCTGTTTCCCTTTTGAACTAACCACTTGACAGCATTTTAGCATAATAACTTTCTTTTTACCTCACATTATTAACACTTATCTCTCCTTATTTTTCTCTCGCTCTTTGCTAACCAGATGACAGCATATGCATCTGGCCAAAACATATTAATATATATATCAGGCTGAGTAAAAAGTAACCAACATTTTCAAGCATGAAATTCATCACAATATCTTTCAACAATGTGGATATTTTATTCACCAAAGTAAGTACCATTACAATCAACACATTTTTGCCAATGAGTTACAAGTTTGTTTGTTCTGGTTATATAAAAATCTGGAGTTTTGGAGCTGATGAACTCTTTGAATGCACTTTCAGCATTGGTTTGATTTTTGAACTCCTTCCCTGGCAAGAAACCTTCAAAGTGCTTGAAAAAGTGGTTATCGGTAGGAGAAAGGTCTGGAGAATAAGCTGCTCTAGTGTTATCAGAGATTAAAAAATGTCTACCTGCTTTATAGCTTTAACCTAGGTTTAACTAACATGTCAAACTGCTCTCTGGAGTTAATTTATGTTAACTAATGACCTATCCAAATGTTCTATAGCATTACACTAGGTTAATTAATGACATGTCTAATTAGTGCTATAGTGTTATTCTAGGTTTGCAAATGACATTAACTGCCAACACACACCATCACCAGTTTTCCCAGAATAAATCTTTCTGCTCATCAAATGGTACATCAAAATGTTTTAAGGTGTTTTTCTAAGAGATAAGCAATGACATAACTGGCTGTTCCACTCTGTTATCTTAGGTTAATGAAGCCAAGCGTTGTTGCTAGTCATAGATAATGTATTAGCGGTTGTATTTTCAGTTGTGAAAGAACAGAAAAATTTAAGCCTAAGAGAATGAATCTGAAAGAATACCAGCATTAAGTTAGTTTGGCATTTTCAACAACATGGAGCAGGATAAAATAATGTAGTTCTTGAGTTGGGTAAAATAAATAAATAAATAAATAAAATGTCTAAATATATCTAAATGTTTTCTTGTGGAATATTCTTACTGGAAATACATACAAAAGGCCAATTTTGGCATTTCAAGAGATCAAAGAATTTCGGCTTTGAACTATGAGAATATTACTTCTGAAACAAATGAAAGAATAAGGACATTATACTTAAAACTTCACCATTATTGGAGTGTATGTGGAAGGGGAGGTGATATGGAAAAATGACTCAAACAGATTAACAATAGAAAGCAGGAAGGATACAAAGGTGTTAGCAAGATTTCTACATGGCAACTAATTAGAAACCATTCTGTTGAAGTGTAGTTTGGATACGTAATAATCACCGGAACACTAAATCCTCCGGTTTGTTCTTCTGCAATTCCACAGAACCAAATTGTTTGTTAATAGTTTTTAATTACATAGAGTAAATATAAAATTAAAAATCAAAAGTGTCCTGCTGGAATTGTTGAGGTCCTACTACAAATAAATGTTGCACGTGATTGAGTCCCTACTGCAAATAAACACTGCATGCGACGGTTAAAGTGTATCAGTCCGTTGCACACGGAAACTCTCTCTCTCTCTTTCCCTCCCTCCCTACCTTTATTTCTCTTTCTCACACACACACACATGCACCCATAGTGTATAACACATCAACAGGTGCAACAACGGCCAAAGCAGGCCTTAAATAGCAAGATTAATATCTACAGTGGTCATCGATAATGACTACAATTGGTAGGTTCTCAGCAAAATGTATGTAATTAACGACAACCACAATTTCTTCACAAGATGACTGTAATTAAATCGACATTTTAAATTCTTTTGTGTGTTCTTTCTAAACTGAGGACATTAGATAATGACCGAGGTAGGACTGTTGCAGCTTAATCGTTGCCGCTTTACATATGCTGCACGTTATTTAAGTTAAATCTTTAAAACAAGCAACACCACCCTTTGATTGCTGGAGAACTTTGGGAGAATATTCCAGAAGAAATAAAAGAGAAACACCTCAAAACAACAATAACTACACCAACAATAAGGGCCCCAGTTGGAGCCAACAAACTGGTTTCTAGGTACTCTCCTAAGCTGCTAGAAACAGCAGTCAGATCTCCCTTAAACCACATCTTATCTTAAAAGACGAAGCAGACATTGAATAATATAGTCCTAGATACACTGTCTGCAATATGAAAAATGATAGAATAGTTATGGTGGGGGATGTTCTTGACCAAATGCCCGCTGGCTTAAGGATAACCAGAAGCTAAACAATAGCTACTATCTCACATTACTATTAAAAAAAAAGATTATACAGTAGTTCATGTTGTTCTAGATACACTATATCTTAATGAGACAGGATGGTCATAGTTGGAACATCTTTGACTATAGGTCTACAGGGTCAGGATTAGTGTAGGGCTACAGAACAAGGAAAAACAAGATGACCATAAGCGGAAGTGACCATCACAATAGCAACAAGGCATGGATGTGTGGTAAGAAACTTGCTTCCCAAGCACAAGGTTCCAGGTTCAGTCTCACTGCATGACACCTTGGAAAAGCCTCAAGCCAACTAAAGCCTTCTAAGTGGATTTGGTAGATGGAAACTGAAAGAAGCCTGTCATAAATGTGTGTGTGTGTGTGTGCACGTGTGAGAAAGAGAGTCTTTGTGTCTGTGTTTGGCCCCCACCTCACCGTTTAACCAGTGTTGGTGTGTTTACATTCTTGTAACTTAGTGGTTCAGCAATAAAGGCTGATAAAATAAGTACTAGGCTTTAAAAAAAAAGAGAGAGAGAGAAAAGAGAAGTACTGGGGTTGATTCATTTGACTGGAAATTCTTGAGGGGAGTATCCCAGCATGGCCACAGTCTAATGACTGAAACAAATAACAGATAAAAGACGGCAACCAAGAAAGAAGACTCAATCAATAAAAGTTCATTTATCTTAAAAAGAATGGAAACCAATCTGTGTTCTCCAGCCAATTTGTTCTAATAGCTCTCCGACCTTCCAGTGCTAATAGTTCTTAGCCGACCAGTTCTAATGACCCTACAGATCAATATTTCATATCAGCATGCCACAACAGCTACTTCTCTACTGTTTCAATGTCTGACTTTATATCAGAAACCTACCCGAACAAGTGAAGGACAGACAGACAGAACTTGATTTTAATGGCACAATAAAACAATGTCTTCCAGTTAAATTATAGCACAATAAAAATACCTGAGGTTTATCTTTTAATCTGTTATACCAACAAAACATTCCTCAACTTGTTACACTCAGCCTAGGACACAGCTTCACATGAGACACCGCTGCTCCCAAGACATATTTTTAAATAAAACACACATCCCAAGATATATTAAATGACAGGTGGAGATATAAAATTAATTGAGTTAAAATTTATGAGTTTGAATATAAAATATTGATTCTTTTCATGAAAGTCAACTTCAAATAAACATTAAAACTGCACTGACATAACAAAACAGAAACTTTGTGTTTGAGTCCATAGATCAGACGATATACATTTAAATAGTATGCGAGTATAGGTGGACCAGTTGGCATATATAACCTCTAGCATTCAGATTACTCTGTCAACTGTTATGTTTGTTTATTCACTTTGTTTTGAATTATTCATTCATTACCTTGTAGCTTTGAGATTTCAATGACGTGACTGATTATTTGTAAGATTGACTTCTTGGGATAGGTGTGAGACCAGTTTGAACATAAGAAGGACTCCCTTCAGTCATGAATGACCATGGGATTGCACCTAGAAAGTTCCCCTCATTTCATTCACATTGTTTTCAATTAAACATACAACACCTCATAGTTTCGAGATTTTGATGATGGGATAGTTTATTTTTGGAATGACAATGTAGAGTAAGTGTGAGAGGCTAGATGTGGCCAGTTTAAATGCTAAAGGGTTGAATAATGTGTGCACGTGTAGATGAACAAGTTGAGAGAGAGAAAGAACAAATTGATGTATTTGAATAGGGGGGTATAGAGGAAGATATAGAGGAAGTATTTGATGTATTTAATCTGTGTGTATATCTTGTGTATACAAAGATTAATTGACATATAGTTAACTCAAATGTATTCCACTCAATTGCATAACTTTTCAAAATTCAGCACATTTACATCAAATCTATGTAAAACCAGTTCGTTTAATGCATATACAAATCATTAATTTTGGTTAAATGTGTGTGATTCTATTTCTTATAAAGCAAAATTGGTGAAATATAGCATAAATTCGTTCATTTGATTAAGTATGCATAAAATGATTCTAGAAAGATTCCATTTGTATAACCATTATTATTTTGTATCTATATCAGATGCTGCCATTATTTCTCAGATCATCCAAACACAGAGGCTGGGATTCTGAGATTTTAAGCTGAGAGACTAGAAAATATTCTAAGAGTAAAAAGCATTAACACAGTTCCCTGAGAATTTCTAATTGGAGTCAGAATGGGATCACTTTTGCTGTGAATCCTCTTAAAATGACAGTAGTCAGTACTTCATGCTTACAAACAACTTTAGTCAACAAAATCAAATGTATTTGGGTTTGTTTTATCATTTAGGGAATAGAATCTAATGGAGTTTAGTTCTAAATGCAGAATTGAGATGTCTAGAGGTAAACTTAGCAAGGATTTAGTAAATAGAAAAGAAAACAGGAGCACCTGGTATCTTCAGGGAAATGGCCTTACTCAATGTGTAGGCAAGCAATAGGTATAAACTCCATATGCAGAACCCAGCATAAGCAATAGATATGCCGGATACACAATGGAGACAGAAACAGACTAAAACAGAACATAAGTTTCATATGTAATAGATACACAGGAGCAGTAGGTATGTGGACACAGGGTCACTTAAGTGCCCAGGTCACTCACTAGAAGTAGCCGATGACAGGGGAAGCGGTGGTTCTGAAAGTATAGGAACCAAGGAAAGAACAGGACGGAGAAGATTCAGGAAGTTACTATCACTGCTGGTAAGAAAGGTTTTTTTCTCTCAGAGTGAAAGACAGATTGTGTGTACGACACTTGCATTAGAACTGTGATACTGTATGGGATTAAGGCATGGGCCTTCCATGTAGAGGACTCGAGGAAACTAGAAAGAAATGAAGTAAACATGCTCTGTTCAATGTACAATGTTTGTCTGCATAAACAACAAAGTACAAATGATTTTAAGAGAAAAACTGGGTATAAGAGGAATCAGGTGCAAGAGGACTGTGTTGGTATGGACAGGGGTTGCATATGGATGAGGAGAGCAGTATAGTAAAACAAAATCTGATCAGCACTTAATGTGGGCAGATCCTGAGGAAGCAGGAGACCCAAGGAGACATGGGACAAAGAGGTGGAGGCTGATCTCAGAACCTTGAACCTCACAAATGACAAAGGACTGAGATGATTGGCAACATGCAGTTCCCGAGAAGACTTGAAGACTTGCCTACCTCAACGAAACTAAGTTTTGGAACTGGTGTGTGTGTGTGTGTACACAACTGGGTCATTCACCCAATTTCCTCCCTCACCACCCATCATCTCTTAACTGCAGCTTTTCCTTAATACCACTTATCTTGACCATGAAATCATTTCACTTGATGTCCATCGTTCATCTTTAATACTGTCCTTTCCATCCACCAAACCCTTTATCCTTCTCTATTACAATGTCTCATATTTCTTCCCATGCACTCTGCCAGTCTCTCTCCACACCCCACCCCACACTCTTGCAACCTACTCCACTATACATCGTCTCTTTCTCTCTCTCTTTCATCCTTCACCTCATTGGTCACCCTAACCCACCATTCACTGCATTCACCCTTCAAGTTGGGCTGGTGAACAATACAAACAAAGAATTGAATACTCTTAAAATTCATCAAACAACACACAGACATGGATGCATAGAAATATGCCAACATGAAATATATATTTTAGTCATGTTTTATTATATAATACATACATACGTATGTAACGTAGCCATAATAGCTTACTACATACACAACATAAGTGAAGCCTCGTAATTTATCACCTATAATGTGAGTTTGATTAATTACAGAGATATTTCATTCACTGACACTATGCAATTAAATGAAATAGACTATATTTAAACAGAGAGAGGGGGGAAGAGTGTATGTACTTGCATATGGTGTGTGAGTGTGTGTGTGTGTGTGTGTGGTGTGTGTGCATATAGATGTTTTAGTTGACATATTTTAACAGTATGTATCCGTCAATTGACAGGTTAATGTGTATTTAAACATGTAGTGAGACTATGTAAATGAACCAGTTGACACAAAAAGTTCTGTGGATATTAAGTGAAGATGCATTGAATGACATATTTAGCAAGGTGTGTATGTGTGTGCAGACAGACCTGTCAATATATACAAAGTGAGAGTGTATGTGTGTGTTTCTCTGCACTAGCTGGCATACGCAGAGGAGTCACTTAGTATAAAATGAACACAAGAATATACTGGTAATTAACTGTTAATTATTTCTATTTACTTAATCAAATACAATTGAAATTATATATGATCAAAAGAAAATTTTTTACTCTTTTAAATGCCGTAGGTGTAAACACGACAATTTTAATCTGCATATTACAATTACTGAGAGTATTAACGAAGCCACAAAAATGAACATCAGTTTAAGAACATTATAGGAGAAAAAATGTATTTTAATTTTGGATAATACTTTGTGTATGACAAACTATTAATAACAATTTGATAATATCTGATGAAGGTTCTGAGTGACGAGTAAATAGAAATGCGTCTCATCAGAGATGAACTCAAGAGATTTCCAACTGCATAAACTGAAATGGACTTTCTCTAGTCATACCTAACGGAATTGAATTCTTGATAAATTACTGCTCACCATAGTGTGGACATCTTCGGTGGAACTGGTAGTTAGACTGTCCTCAATCAGAGGAAAATGACTATTGTTGACATTCTCAATGATATCTGACAGAAATATCACATGTATACTGGTGTCACCGCTATAAAAACTTGACAAATGCAAGTTGAATTTGGGGGAAATGTTGCACATAAAAACTAGAAACCAATGTCCATGCATTCAAGTTTATTAAGGAAGATAAAAACTGTACATAGTCTAACTGGTCAAAAATACTGTAATCGAATGACTCAAATTTGTTCAGTTCTTAAGGCGAAGTGCAAATCTAGCAATGTATAGAATTTTATAAAGTACCAGAATCCAATAGTTAAGTGAGATGATGACAGCTTGGGGCTGGATATCTTTAAAAGGATATTAATTCCATACATCACATCAGGGCATCAAAGACAGTATATCCTATCTGGAGATCTTGGTTAAGACCACTAATAGATATTATTTTTGTTAGTAGAGCAAAGTATATGGCAAGAAATTCATCAAAAGCTTGAAAAAGTGATTGTTGCAAAGGTCAACAGAATCTTCAAATTTATATCCAGTTAAAGAAAACTTACGTTCAGAGGAATATTCAATAAATACAAAAAAAACAAAAAACAAAATCCAGAAAATTGAAAGAAATTGGAGCCTGGTGCAACTGCTGGCTCTCCAGACCTCAATGAAACCGTCCAACCCATGCCAGCATGGAAAGCGGACGTGATGATGATGATGATGATGATGGGTGCCACAATTATTATGAATAGAACAGGGAGCACAAAACAAGGGGAATAACAAATAAAGGCATTGAATGACAGGTAGAAGAGTTACTTCCTAAACACAAAAGTGTAATGTGTAAATTCAGTTAGTATTATCAAAATTTAAGAGTTGTCCATTTTGATAATTGGTTTTGGTTCCGCAATATGGAATGACAGTTACTGGACATTTTGAAGGTTTGTCAAATATTAAATTTCAGGTCTACATATACAGTAGACTTTAATTGAAGGTATTTGAGCCAACTAGGGAAGTTTACCTCTATATTTATTCTGAAATAAACAAAATCACAACGTGCAGGAACTCCTTTCGATGGCCAAATCAGATATTCTACAAACAACCAAAATTTCTGTTTATTAGAAAGTAACCATATAGTTTAATGTCTACAATTGTTTTGACCATTTAAGTTAAATTTGCTTTTATCAATAGATTGCACCTTAATGAGATGATTGGAATTATGATTCCCAATGTTTTTGTGAATCAAAGACAATTCAATGCCACAACTGACTGTACCTAATTATAGTGCCAAAAAGAAATTTCCACTCAAGTAGTCAAGGGGCACGACACTGATGATATGACATTTTCGCACTGTGTCCCATCAACTTACAATTAAGACACCATTTATGAACATGGCATTCTCTATGATAGTGTAAGGTTCTTGAGCCACATCAAGAGAAAGGTGTTGTTGTTACAGTTAATGACTGTTTCCATCACCTTTGAGATGATGGAAGCATGATGAAACAGTAATTGGCAGAATCAGGGCAGTTGCAGATTTTGCAGAATGGGACACAGAGCAACATTTTTCTCTTATGACCAGGACATCTTTGGAAATATGCTACAATGACGAGGAAGAGCAATGTGAGGAGAGCAACTAAAGAACTTAGTGAATAGGGAGATTATTTATGAGTGGCAGGAGTACCCGGCATTGCTCGGGTATTAAATACTCGGCAATGGTCTTAACAGGTTCGACCATTTCTTTTCATTGTATATTTGAATATTTCTTGCATTTAGTTGCAAACATTGACGTTGAGAAAGAAATGATTTTTCCCACAGACAAGTATTTTCTACTTTAGCCCCTGGATGAATAGAAAACACTAGCCTTGTAGGTGGACAGAAACTGTAAGCAAGTGTGTGTGTGAGTGAATAAATGTGTATGTGAAAACGAGTCTGTTTATATCTTCTTGTCTTTATATTGCATGATAGTTGTAAATGAATAACACTGTTTGTCATGCATTCATTTCCAATATTCTGTAGAAACAATATCTGGCCATGAGGTAATTATTAAGCTTATTTGGAAACAGGCGAGGGTTGGCAATAAGAGAGCATTCAGTCAAACCACTCCCGAGATTCCAGTGGATGAGAGAGAAACATCATTGCTGCCTAAGTAGCATCAATGCAAATACACATACAAACACATACATGCACACACACACACACACACACATGCAATTGGCTACATCACAATGTCTATCTAACAAACCTCACTAACAAGGCATTAGTCAAATGGGGGTTTTAATAGAAGACACTTGCCCAAGGCACTACACCTTAGAATTGAACCTGCGACTAAGCGGTTGTAAAGTGAACATCTTAACTGCATGGCCATGCTCAAGCCTCTTGTGGCCTGTTTATACAAATGTTTTGGTAGATTCTTTGCAGTAATCCTTCACACAACAGGAATTACCAGAAATGATGGCAACAGTGGTGGCGATGGTGACAGATGCGCAGAGGATAAAGGAAATAGGAAAATAACGAACATTATTGAATTAGTGTCAAAGACATTCATCTTTGAATGAAAATGGAACCAAAATGGAAAGAAAGAAGAATAAAAAGAGAAACAAACAAATGAAAGAACGAGAGAGAGAGAAAGGTGGGTTGGCAGAAAGAGAAGCCATATGAACGAAAGAGAAAATGGCTAGAAGAGACGATGGATGAATAGAAGCAAATCAGTGATGGGCGGCCAAGCTGCTTTTGACAGTCAAAAGAGCTGGGATATATTTGATGTATGAATCTCTGTGGGTCATTTTAAGGATAGAATCAATCATTTACCAATTTCTTCTTTCCATGTATCTCTTAGCTATAGTCAAGTGAGATATATTGTGTAAGAAATAGTGTGATAAGTGATATAATAGATATATAGATATAGAGATAGATATACTATCAAGAATTAATGACAATTGTTGGAGGATGTGATAAAAATAAATAGCTTCATTTGATAACTATAGGCAGGTGAGAGCTGGATAAAATGGGAATGATGTACATTTGAACAGAAGATGCAAGTGTGTAGGGTTGTTGTGTGCATGTGTCAGAATTAGGTGGACAGGCATTTACATGAGTCTATAGAATAAGTACACATGATTATTTAGAACTAAAAGCAGAAAGACTTAAATGTAATGTCCATTTTTCCAAGCTTGTATGTTGTGCTAGGTGTAATCTGTTGAGGCAGATTTTCTACAGTCAGATACCCTTCCTATCACCAACCTTTACCTGTTTCCAAGCAAGGAGATATTTTCCCCATAGCCTGATAAATTTTTCACAGAGAACTGGAAACAAACAAAATAGATTGTATGACAAGCACGTCAAGACAAGCACCTACAAATACACACACACACACACACACAATGGGAGTCTTTTAGTTTCTGTCTATCAAGTCCATTTACAATGTTTTGGTCAACTCAGCACTTGAGAGGAAGACACTTGCCCTAAGTACAATGCTGAAGGACTGAACCAAGACCACGTATTTGGGAAAGAAGCTTCTTAATTCCACAGCCATGCCTACACCCCTGCACTTATTATTATTATTATTATTATAAGGTGGTGAGCTGGCAGAATCGTTAGCGTGCCAGGCAAAATGCTTAGTGGAATTTCATCCGTCTTTGCATTTTGAGTTCAAATACCACCAAGATCAACATTGCCTTTCATCCTTCCAGAGTCAATAAAATAAGTACCAATTGAATACTGGAACCAATATAATTGACTTACACTTCCCCAACACGCTGAAACTGCTGGCCTTGTGCCAAAATTTTGAATCATTATTATTGTCGAGATTGATTTTGCCTTTCATCCTCTCAGGGTTGCTAAAATAAGTTCCAGGTTGAGGAAGTGATACCTTGGGGAAGTGTTTTCTACCATAGCCTCGGACTGACCATAGCCTTGTGAGTGGATTTGGTAGACAGTGCATCTGTGCCTGTCCTCCAGTACTACTGGTTATTTCCCTGTAACTTAGCAGTTTGGCAAAAGTGACCAACAGAATAAGTACAAGACTTAAAACAAACAAAGCACTGGGGTTGATTTGTTCAACTAAATCCTCCAAGGTGGTATCCCAGAATGACTGCAGTCTACTCACCATCATCATCGTTTCATGTCCGCTTTCCATGCTGGCATGGATTGGACGGTTCGACCGGGGTCTGACAAGCCAGAAGTCTGCACCAGGCTCCAATCTAATCTGGCAATGTTTCTATAGCTGGATGCCCTTCCTGAAACCAACTACTCAGAGTGTAGTGGGTGATTTTTACGTTCCACTGGCACAAGGGCCAGTCAGTTGGTACTGCCATCAGCCATGCTTGAATGGTGCTTTTTATGTGCCACCGGCAAAGGACCAGTCAGGCTGCACTGGCATCGACCACACTCGAATGGTGCTTCTTATATGCCACCAGCATGGGTGCCAATCAGGCAGTACTGTCATCGGCCATGACAACGACTTCACTTGCCTCAACAGTTTACTGCCCAATGATTGAAGAGTACTCTTAAATGGGCTGGTTATGCTGCACTGGTATAGGTCATGGTTGTGGTCTCACTTGGCTTGCTGAGTCTTCTCAAGCACAGGATACTTTCAAAGGTCTCGGTCACATGTCATCACCTTGGTGAAGCCCAACGTTGGAGAGTCATACTTCATCACCTCATCCCAGGTCATCCTGGGTCTACCTCTTCCCCAAGTTCCCTCTACTGCCAGGGTGTGACACTTTTCCATGCAGCTGTCCTCGTCCATTCGCAACACATGACCAAACCAGTACAGCCGTCTCTCTTGCACACAACACCTCATGCTTCTTATGTCCAACTTATCTCTCAGGGTGCTACACTCTGTCATGTATGCACTACTATATATATATATATACATATATATATATATATATATATATATATATATATATATGTCATTAGACAGACAGACAAACTGATAGTTATCTCATTATACAAATGATACAATTGCAAATGAACAACCAAAATTCATTCAAAGAACAGAATATTTCCTCATAACTTGGCAGCCATTCCACATCAGATGATTTGGGCAGTGTCTTGCAACACATCACATAAATGTAGCAGAAATCATTTTCATAAATTAATATTTTAACAAATAAAAGCCTGCAGTTTACAAAATAAATTGAACCTCTTCCTCCTGACCTCTGTTCCAAGGCAGATAACTCCTTGCCAAAACGTGGGCCTCAGTAAGATATTGTGTCTGATATAATATATTTATCTTAATATCGACCTCACTTGATTCATGGGTGCAGCACTCGTTGCATGCTAAACTTCAATATAACACTCTATGTACCATACATAAGACATATATAAATATTATTATTGTTATTGCTGTTGTTATTTTTATTATTATCGTCTTCATTGTATACTGCAATGAGTAATAGGTTTTTCGGAACAGGATTTGTCAGACAAAATGATGTTTTTGCTTAATATCTATTGATTTGTGCTTTTTTTTGTGTGTATGTGTGTTTTGTATTGTGTTTATGTTTTGTGAGTGAGAGTAATAAGCAAAGCAGATACATCACTCCATCACTTTTTGGGAGCCTCTCAGTTTTTCTTCTTCCATTCAGCCAACAACTAGATACTTCTCAATCACATGAATAAACAAACAAAAAAGTGTAAAACTTGGGAGTAAAACTGGAATAAAACCTCGACTTTCAATAATTATATTACTCTCTATTAAATGTTTCAAGTACTCTTTCTCCTAACTTAATACTGTTTCATATATATATATATATATATATATATATATATATATAATATATATATATATATCATATATCATCATTGTCAAGGGTTGGACAGTTCGACTGAGGGCTAGCAAGCCAGAAGGCTGCACCAGGCTACAATCCAATCTAGCAAAGTATCTACAGCTGGATGCCCTTCCTAACACCAACCACTCCAACAGTGTAGTGGGTGCTTTTTACGTGCCACCAGCACAGGAGCTGGTCAGGCAATGATCATGCTCGAGTCCCACCTGACTGGCTCCCATGCCAGTAGCACATAAAAAGCATCACACAGACACAGACGCATGTAGTCCAACCTATGCCTGCATGGAAAACAGAAATTCAGTAACAATGATGATGATATATATATATATAATATATATATATATAGAGAGAGAGAGAGAGAGAGAGAGAGAGAGATAGATAGATATGTATATATATATATATATACGTAGATATATCACTGTTTCAACGAGACCACTGAATGATGATATCATTATGCCTGCTACTTACCCCTCTGCCCTGGTTTCACAAACTACCCAATCACACCATATCTCTGCTGTTCTCCCCACCACTCTTTTGCATCCGTCCATCTTCCCCAACTCAACATTTCGTTTCCGCCACTCTTTAAAACCTACTCATTCTGTCAGTCTGCCTCCCCATCCCTCATCCCCTTTCCCATACAATCTTGCAAAACAACCCACTCACCCACTTCTACACGGTGGGTGCCTTGTAGGGCCACCTGGCATCTTATTGCAATTATATCATGCATCTCCTACCAATCATTCTCTCTCTTGCTTTTCCCCTGCTAGACGTGAGTAGCCATTCAGATCTCTCTCTCGCCTCTCATAACATGAAACTGACCCCAGGGCTCATAGTCCTGTGAACTGCATGGCAACCTCGTTTGTGCACGTGGCATGAAAAGTGTACCCACTACACTCTGGTTGGCACTAGGAAGGACAGCCAACTATAAAACCAGGACAAAGCAGACACTGGAGCTTGATGCAAGTCTTGGACATATTGGATCTTATCAAACCATCCAACCCATGCCAGCATGAAGCATGGACATCAAACGCATGACAATAATCTTGCAAACATGAGTGCAACACTGCAACCACTAAGCCATGCACCTTTGAGGGTCCTGAATCAGTTCCCTACAGTGGTTGTAGTGCAGACTATTGCATTATAACAGATGCATAAGTAAACAAGAAGTTATAGTTTGTCTAATGCTGCAGATGTGACACAACCGGTTGCATACAGGCGTTTTGGTTTATAGCAGGCCTGTCTAGGTTAGTAGTAACTGATGCAGAAACAGTAGAGGTGCAGCATTAATTGAGGTGCAATAGCAGTCAGGTGTGCAACAGTTATAGTCTACAGCAGCAGCAATTTAGTGTGCACTTGCCATTGTGTGCAGCAAATTATATTCTAGTTCAGAAAAGTTGCCATGTGCACCAAAACTCATGGTATGCAGCTGCAGTTGTGGTGTGCAACAGTTATAGTCTAGTTCAGCAGATGCTACTTCAAAAGGATAATTTTGCAGTCATGAGTGTAACACCATAATCACTGGGTCATGCACCTGCAGTAGCCTGTAACTGTTGCACATCGCGCCTTTTGGCATGATGTGCAGAAGTTGTTATATGCATCAGCAGTTGTGGACTGAAGCTACAGTTGTGATGTGCAATAGTTATGATCTAGCAAACTTGTTATGGTCCAGTGTTGCATCATTTGCTGTGCACAGTAGCAGTTATGATGCAGCAATAATGCCACATGCCATTACACTGGTGTGTGTGTGTGTGTGTGTGATATGATTTGAAGTGTTTTCACTGTTTGTATATAATTTAGTTTTCCTCTTTGTTTTTGCCTGACTCATCCATGACTCAGCTCATTTCCCCTGTAGAGAAGAGACAGGAGGAGGAGGAGAAGTGGGTACATTATCCAATTAAAGTTCAGATGATACAGATACGGAGCATATCAATTATCCAATCAGAATGCAGATAGCACTGATAGACAGCACATTAATTAGCGAATCAGAGTTCAGACAGCATAGATATAGACCACATCAAAGGAACAACTTGAAGATAAGAGATGGAGTAAGAAGAGGGTGAAGGAAGAGGATAAAGGATCTATTATATCACACACACACAAATAACTATGTGAGATAAGACTCAATTATATCACACACACACACGTCTATCAATGTAAAATAAAGAGTAGAATATTTGTGAGAATTTCTAACTTTATAATGAGGAAAACCATAATCTTGTAGTTAAGTTTCTGGTTAGTGAGGTAATTGGAGTTATAGGAATGGTAAATTAACTTCATTTACAACTACCAATACCAAAGCCACAATGGCCCCATTCAACAGTTAACATTACCCATTCCATAATACGGTAACATACTAGCATCTAAATGTTTATCAAGACATGGTTCATTCAACTAACACTTATCTATAGTAACTAGGTATACTTATTATCGAGAACTGGTCCATTCATGTAACTTTTATCTATAGTAAATGGTTCTTTTGAAGTACTTAACAAAGTAGCCGTATTACCTGGGACATTCGTTCTGTTAGCAGTTATCTAAAGTGACCATGTCAGTAATTAGCTGAGCAGAAAGCTTCGAAACGACACTATGCGAACAATATATTCCAGCCATTACATGTCCACAACTATTAGAAACAGAATCACTAATGGCGGTCAATGTGGGTGACATATTGACCATCTGGTCATAATTTCAGATTTTACTACTGCCATCATTTTGTCCTTTTCCAAGGTACATAGTGATGCTGACTGCAAGTTGCCTTGCTGACTGAAAATAAACAAACACACACACATATATAAAACATGCATACACACACATATACATGCATGTATATACAAACACACATACATACATACACATATACACATACATGTACTTTATACACACATACACTTTGACACATATACATGCATGCATGTATATCCACACACACACACACACACACACACACACATATATATATACCCAGACATGTCTATATAGATTATATGTGTATCATCATCATTGTCATTTTAACATCTCTCTCTTCCATGCTGTCATGGGTTGGACAGTTGGACAGAATCCTACAAGGCAATGAACTGCATTAAACACCAACAGTTCAATTCACTGCAACCCTTCAGCATTTAAACAGGAAACATCGAGCAACTCAAATATTCTTCCTGTTTGATATTCAAACTGGCCAAACCCAACTTTTCAAACTTAAACCAACAATGTCAATTACACTCGTGAAATCTCAAAGCTATGAGACAATGCAGGAGTAATTCAAAACAGGGAAAAATAAACAGGACGTTGGACAGAGTAATCTGAATCCTAAAGGATTGTGTGTGGTGTGTGTGTGTGTGTGTGTGTGTGTGTGTGAGTGTGTGTGTGAGTGTGTGTGTGTGTGTGTGTGTGTGTGTGTGTGTGTGTGTGTGTGCGTGTGCGCGTGTGTGCTCATACACATAAATGCGTGCATGTGTTTGAGTGAGTGAGTTTGTATTTTTCTCTCATGTAATGGTTTGTAAATTATGGTTCCAGCAATATAGAGGTTGTCTCGACCTTACAAGACTTAAAGAGTCCCTCAAACTTGGCACTGTTTCGGCTTAATTTGCCAACCACACACACACACACACCACACACACACACATAGGATATGAGAGAAAGAGAAAGAAAATGGAATTCACATGCATAGGTTGGGGGAGATTCTGTACAAATATTTGTGGTGCATCATTCGTTGCAGATGTGTCTCGTCGGGTACCGCGTTCACTTATTTGCCTGTGGTTAGTGGCATGCAGGAGAAAGCACGAATTCGAATGAAGAACAGCTCTCTTAGAAGCAATAAGCCTACTTGCAAAGAATCATAAATAAAATAAGTATACAAGAATCAAAAATTTAAAAAAAGGGATTCTTGTATACTTACATTCAGATTCGTCCAAAGACAAATCACTGTTAGTTTTCGCTTATATTTTGTACATCATCAAGAATAAAACCTTCAAAATTGGAATTGCTACTTGCTGACGCCATATCGTTATAAACTAAGATGTGCACTTCTCTTCAAACATTGATAAAACCAAAAAAGACTCGAAAATTTCATGGTATTTTCACTTGAAAGGCTTTATCTCACATTATACAAAGCTACGGGAATTCAATCACATGATTTGTTTACTTGTTTGCACCAGCCAAATCCGGTCATATCTGATTCCTGCATGAAATCACTAAAAAAATAAAGGGGAATTATTTTTGGCCCGTTTTGGCTGGTTTGAACACCAGAGGGTTAAAGAGATTTCTTTTGTTAGATCACTAAAAAATACTAAGTTTGTTTAGTAAGGGGAGAGGCTTTGACTCAGTTGAATTAGTCTCAATATATTAGTGACCTATAAAATGAAGGGTCAAATCTCTTAGACTCTCCCCTCTTACCCTAAACCTTTTTAAACTGAGACCCCAAGATTAGTGAGTAAATACTGACAATAATTTACTGAAGAACCCCAGTGTCTGCATTATGCACACCTCAGATGGGAGGGAAAGGTGGTGCCCGTGAATTGTTTCAAGATGTCTAAGACTGGTGAGAAGGAGGCAAGGCAGTATCTTCCAACGAGAGATTTAGCCTGAATGCTTGCATCAAAATGAAATCTGCTTAAGACATCCAGGGGTCAGATGGTGGTGTTAAAACCAAATGATGGATTAAGTCGGCCACCCCAGTAGGCCACGACAACATTTGAGCCCAAGGACCCATCTGATACTATCAATACTATCAGTTCACCACCCAGGACCAGTACTTACTTTAGTGACCACCACCACACACAAAAGATGAAAGGTAAAAGTGATCTCAACAAGGATTTGAACTCAAAACAGAGAACCAGAATAAATACTCGAAGGCATCACTCTAGCAACTAGCAGCTCACTCCAACCTTCTACGCCAGTTATATAATAATTATAGGAGTAGAGAGTATCGAAGGGACATTTAGGGGAGAAAAGGGAAGCAATTTTCTGAAATTTGAGAGATCCTAATGACATTGTATGTAACTTCAGCATCTCCACCAAGGGTTATTATATCAGCTCCTTTCATTAACCGATATGAACTAGTCCAACTGATGTAGATTGGTAGCTATGGTGACTACAGAAAGTGCATATTTTCATGTACTGTGTTTATAATCTCAGTTCTACCAACTGATTTGTAGACTCTGCCACCTGCCAAGTAATGGAGTCAGTTCTGTTATTTCCACTTTTTTTTTTGTATTTTTTTTTTGTTTTTTTTGAGCAGTTCAGTTGGTGGTTATGTTTGCTCCAATAAGTTTTAGCATAAATTGGAGATAGTAGAACAATATCAGTGTGAAGCAGTATCTTTCATTCATTGACAAAGAATGACTTTCATACTGAAATTAGGGAGAAGATTAATCAAGATGAAAATCAAATATTTTCTCCATTAATAAATGGCGCTAACATCAAATTTTCATAACAGCAATTTAAAATTCAATAATTTACTGAAGCATCCTATTTTATCAGAGAATATTGCGATGGAATCAGAATAGCAATCAATACTAATATTTTACCAACTAGAACTGAAATCAATCAATTCATTTAGTTGAAAACTGGGGTTCTTAAAAATCTAAATATATCATCATCATCATCACCACCATAATCAATCTCACATCAACTTTTCTATGGCAATATTGATTAAAAACATATATGGAATAGACTGCTACCATCTCCAGATATCATCAATTCTTTACTACTGCAAGCCGTGACCTGCCACCAAGCTGCACATCTTGCCTCACAAGTCTCTTCGACTCCTTTGATCTTGCCGATTACATATTCCATCATCCCGCTGCCCCTATCACATTCACTATACTCTCTCTTCAACTCTTTTTAAACCTCTGAGACTCCATACTAAAATCAGTCCTTGGGGGGGGGGCTAGTTTTCACTACTTACTAATTAGGTCATCTAATTAGAGATCAATTAAAACTTCTTTTTATATCTTTGGGGCTTCTGTTACATCAGAGAACTTTGTCAACACAAATACTAAGTTTCCATCAGAATCCATCTGATAAAATCATGCACGTGCACTGGCGTGCGCACACACGCAAACACAGATGATTATTGTCTTACTCACCATACAGAGGCACTGACATCTAAAACATAGACAATTACGTTGGTCTTAGTATTTGACTGGTACTTATTTTTTTATTTCATCAATCTCAGAACACTGGAAACTCAAGCAGTGCAAGATTTGAACCTAAAGGAACATAACCAAATACTACAAAATATTTCATCAAACACTATTAATTCTGTTCTCCACTGCTATTGCATAGAATGTCAGAGAAATACCATCGCTGTGAGGCCAAAGTGCTGAGGTATTTGTCATAGAATTAGTTTCTTTAACCAACACTCTAATAATCCTTTCTACTAAAGGCTCAAGGCCGGAAATTTGGGGGGGGGGGGGGAGGATCAGTTGATTACATGAACCCCAGTGTTTCACTGATACTTAATTTATCAACCCTGAAAAGATGGAAGGCAAAATTGACTTCAGCAGAGACAGACAAAATACCACAAAGCATTTCACTCGGTGTGCTAATGATTCTGCCAGCTCACTACCTTAACTAACATTCTAATAATGAAAACTATAGACCTGAGACAAGGTTATTGTTATAATAAATAAAACCTCTTACTATGCCAAGTAACATTCATAAAAAGTTTCTGTTGGTTTGCACAACTGAAGTTCCTTCTACAACCTACAAGAAAACTCATACAGCTTGAAAGATGGAGCGGTTGTGGGTTTTCCACTTGAAAGTACATTTACATGACTAATGTGGAAATCCAAAACATGTGACCGTGACCCTCATTTACAACTATCAAATGATGTCAAGGAGGCACACATACATCTCTATAAATGCACACAAACACACACAATGAGTGGGAGGAGGAGAGTCTGCCAAATGTTGACCCAATTAAGGGACCAGCAACCCAAATTGACAGTTCCATGGTAAATAAAGCAATTAAGGATATGAAGACAGGAAAAGCCCCCAGAGGAAATGATAGTGACCAAGACCTTTGACGATGCGCTGTGCTTAAGAGGACCTGTGCTGGTGAAATGTAAAGAACACCTTTCGAGCATTGGGCCTCACAGAGGCAAAGTGATTGAGTTCCTTTCAAGCGTTGGACCTCATGGAGGCAATGACTAAGACCTTTGGCATTATGTCACGCTGGAGAAGCCCCATCAAGCTGAGCAAAATTGCAGTCATGGCAGATAATGGTGTCATGCAAGTTGGCATGTAAAAACACTCTGGTGTCACTCAAATGGCACCCATGCCAGTGGCACGTAAAATCACCCATTACACTATCAGAGCGGTTGGCATTAGCAAGGGCATCCAGCCATAGAAAACCATGCCAAATCAGACTTGAGTCTGGTGCAGTCTTCTAGTGTGCCAGCCCAGTCAAACCATCCAACCCATGCCAGCATGGACAATGGACATTAAATGATGATGATGATGATATATCTATCCAAACAAGTGGAGGAACAGAAGAAATGAAGTTGAAAATGCTGGAAATTAATTAGAGTTTAATTATATTTTAAAATATAGGAAATTCACTTTACTGGTTTCACATAAGATCTTCAAAAGTTTATGGAGCTGTGCTCTGATGGAATTCTATTATTATAAAGATAGTTTGTTTTTGAAGTAGGAATGTGGATCAGAATGTTATCTGTTAACATACAAATTGATTGGTCAATGATCATGTCACACACACACAAATGGTTTCTTTTGGTTTCTGTTTACCAAATTCACTCACAAAGCTTTGATTTTTAGAAGATACTTTCTCAAGGTGTCATGTAGTGAGACTCCACCCAAAATCATATTGTTTGAAAAGAAACTTCTTAACCATACAGTCATACTTTTTTTATTAAAAAAAAAACCAAAACACAGAACACAATCTATACTACACACAACTACAAATGCATGGTTAAAATATATTACAATAACACCAGAATTTCATCATCAATGTGAAACTGCAAATTATCAAACTACTGAATGTATCTCAGACAATCAATGTAATATATAAGTTTCAATGGAAGCACAAAAAATTGTAAACTTCAAGACTGGAACTGTTATATTGGGACAGACAAATATGAGACTTTCTCATTGGTTGATGAAATATTTACAATAAAGAGATATTAGAATATGTAACAAGACTAAATAGACTAAAAAAAAAAAGCTTTAGTTGATAACACTGCCTTATCTGTATAAAGTTCCTCAAAAATGACATTAAGTATGGGAACTTTACTCACTGTCAAATACAAATCAAAAATCAATACTCAGATAGAGCACCCAGGAAATAAACCTTGAATGCAACCAAGAGTTTGCTGAACAAATTTTATCAAGTTATAACATTATCCTTGTGATCCTTTGCAACCTACTGCAAAGTGTGTGAAAAATATGCCCCTTACTGCTATTATTTCATGAAGAAGATGATGCCAAGAAGGTCTTAAAATAGTAGGAGACATGAATTAGAAAGATTACCATAGAGTATATCAATTAGAAAGATTAAATTTGAATACAGATGGGTCTTTGGTAGAAGACGACTGAAAGAGAAGACATTCCCTATTTACACAAATACATGTGTACGTGTGTGTTTGTATGCGTTGATTTATGTGAGATAAACAGATTTCATTTGTCATTCAATTACTTTTCCAGCACAGTCGGCATATGTGGACAGCTAACCTAATAAAACAATCCAACAGTAGAAACCCCTCTCTTAAACCCACACATAAATTCAAATATATCAAGCTTTATGCATTTTCAATATAAAGTTGGATTGAGCACTTCATGCTTTTTTCACCAAAACTATGTATGAGGACGCATGAGTATATACCTATGTATATATGTACATACAAACAGCCAATTGTCTGTGTGTGTGTGTTTGCCCCCACCACTGTTTGACAGCTGGTGTTGGCTTGTTCATGTCCCTGCAGCTCTGTAGGATAAGTACCAGGCTTAGAAATAAAGAACTACTGGGATTGGTTCATTTGACTAAAAATTCTTCAAGGCAGTGCCCCAGCATGACTGCAGTCTCATGACCGAAACAAGCAAAAGGTAAAAGACATATATATATATATATATATATATATATATATACATATATACTTACATATAAGAGAGAGGGTACGTACGCCGCTATATATATATATATATACATATGTATAAAAAATACAAACTGGGACAAGAACGCAAAACATTTTGAAGACGATACAAAAAACACGGACGGGACATTCGAAGCCTTCAATCTTCAGTCAAGAACCGGATCATCCTCGCAATTTCGACTGATTATTTATAGATATATATATATATATGTGTGTGTGTGTGTGTGTCTTTTACCTTTTTATTTTTCAATCACTTTTGGAATTACAACAATTAGTGGCTTGGAGTTTAACTGCTCTTTCTAGTGAGTCAGATATCCTATTCTTTGGGTATCTCTTTTGTGTTTGAATGTACACTGTATTCTTTTATATATATATATATATATATATATATATATATAAAGAATATTATGAAATGGATGGTAATATTTTTTATGCAAAAGAATAGTCAAAAGTTTCTGCAATATTAATTCTTTCAAGTGCTGCTTTTAAAACAGCTGAGAAAGATTGGTTATTTACCCTTAGAAGATCAAAATTAAAATTGCCTCCAGGCAGTGCTGGCAACTTGTTTCCATCTTCTAAGGGTAAATACCCAATCTTTCTTGATTACCTTCACAGCTATACTCTATTCAAAATTTACTTTCTTGTCTGTAAATTAGCAACACATTCAGCACTTCTAAAGTTTGTTCATCAACTGTTCCCATTAATTCTTAATTTGTGTCAATGGACAAGAAGTGTGTGTGTGTGTGTGTGTTTGTGTGCTTGTGTTTGTCAGTATGCTTGTATGTCCCTCTATCCATGAACATTAAAGTGTTGGGACTAAGTGCCATATCCAACACCAAGCATTCTCTGGAAATTCAGCTGTTGGACAAAAATCAACAAACAATGTCTTAAGCAAAACCCACTTACCTAATAGGGCTTGAAACAAACGGCTTTTAAAAATCCTGATGACCCTCTCTATAGCATTTTTTAGAGCTTTGTCTTGTGGCTTGGTCAAGCGACTGTGGTAATCCTCAAGTAATTCTAATGCCCTGTGGGCATCTGCAAAACAACAGAAAAGAATTTTAATACATACTGGAAGCAATTAAGAAATGGAAGAATGCATTTTGGTAAATATACGAATGCAACACACATGTAGATCAACTTACCAGAAGCACTGAACGCTTCCCCAAAGACCTCACTCAACTAATGTAGGACTGAGATGGATGCCTTGTATGGGGTAAAAATGTTCAAGAAAGCTCAATGAGATAATGATGATAAAATAACCTGTCCTATTTTGGATCTAACAACTAATTTCTGACTATTATAAACCCAAAATATAACACAAAGAGAGAGCAACTTCATATAAATCCCCCCAACAAACAAGTAGGATATGCATCTCCAAGGAGCAATGGGAAACCAAAAGTGATAAATGTGTAGGATATGAAATTATTTCTACTTAATTAAAGATTCCAGGAGGGGTGAGAAGGGTGCTTATATATGTCATGTTTGTAACATGAAGGAGATGAGAGGCGAAAGTTTACCCGAATATTAAGTGAAGTCCAAATTAGATAACTTTTTCCACAGACAGAATTAAACTTGACACCACAAACCAATGAAACACTCATCAATTTTATAGTGTTGCCACTAATTACAGCTGTGAATTATATTACTGTGGTACTAACTCAAACAACCGAGGAACCTTCTACACGGGTAACTGATCTGTTAAAAATAACAGCTGAATCTCCATGAAGTAATCGCCTACTGTTTTAAAAAAGTGTTTCATTGGATAATGTAGTCCAGGATACATTTTGACCAGGTTAGAATGAGGGACTGGAATGGCTTTGACCGTATGTCAGCTGAATCAGATTTGACTTGAAGCTAAACAATATCTAACTTCAAACGAGTCAGACTCAGCAACTCAAAATCTTAATATTTTGGCCAGGGATGCAAGACAGCATCAACAGCTTGATTTAAAGCACTAACATGCTTGCAACAATGTCCAACGAACTCAATGGAATGGTTAATTTTGGTAAATCTGTTCCCCACAACAATACATATAGAACCAGAACAGTTACGACTATAAATCTAACTCCATATATTTCCACTCAGTGCAAGAGCCACAAAGATGAGACGGTTGTGGGGAGAGGGTAAACATTTATGAGTGATTGTAGAGTAATAACATGTTTCTGTGATGCCACAGTGCATGCTACACTAGCTTTAGTCCCTACTAATTGGTACAAATCATATCACAAAATAACTCTTGTACAGGGCATCGACCATTCTGTCTATTTTCATTGCTTTGTTCATAAGCTTTTTATCTAGTTTTACATTAATTCTCTACAGCTTTCCAAAACACAGATATTACAGATATCTTAAATATCATAGTGAAGACTCTTTTAGTCTTGCAGGGAACAAAGCAACCCCTCTAGGATTGGTGCTATGATAAAGTATATCCAGTACATTCTGCAAACAGGTTGATAACAAACAATATCCTGCAGTAGTATTCGTGCCAAAATGGAATGTACAAGCAACATGTGGGTCTCTGACTCACCTACAAGGACAGTAAATTTGACCCTTCAGCATTCAGATTATGTGGTCAAATCTAATAATGTGATTATCTATTTTTGGAATGACATTGTAGGGAAGGTGAAAGTGACTAGTTTCAAAGCCAGCTTGAACATAAAACAGGTAGGATATTTGGGCTGGATATGACCGGTTTAAATGATAAAAGGTTAAATAAGGACTTGGACAACCTATCCAACCAATGCCAGCAGAGGAAAAACGAACATAAATGATTGTTTTTACACATGGATGATGCTCTTCCAAGTGTTAATGTATGCTTCAGCTAAAAAGTAGAGAGAAAGGACTCCGTTCATCAGCCAAGCAGTTCCAGCTAAGCAGGAAAGACAAAGCATAGACATTAGCACTAAGAAGGTCAAAGTACTTGTCCCTGTACTCACTAATCCAACACAAATGACCTCACAACCATTGTATATCCTATTGAGATCAAATGAAAAAAATGGGGGGGGGCTCATCTGCAAAATTAAAATGCTATCAATTCTACAGAAATACACTTTTAGATTCAATAGAATAAAATGTCAGAATTTATAGATTTTTATTGTTAAATTATTTATTTATATTGACTGTCTTTTGTGGTAATTACTGTATAGGAGAGAGGGAGAGAGAGAGAGAGTGGTGAGCAAGAGAAAGAAAGAGAAAAGATAAAGAGAGACAAGAAGTCATGAAAACAAGATGTATAATTCAAAGGAAAATCCAGGAGGAGAGAGAGGGGGGAAAGAGAAAGGGAGAATCTGAGACGAACTAAGAAGGAACAATTTAAACCAGTTTTCAATATTCTAACTGTTCCACTTCTGTATTAGACTTTCGATCAGAAGAGAATATCTTGTAAGCATTTATAAAAAAATATGGCAAAACAATAAAAAGTATAAAACTAAACTAAAAATAAACAATGTTATGGTTAAAATATTGAAATTTTCTTTATTTTGGTTGATATCTATTAGTACGATATGGCAGGAAAGATGTTCCAAAGAGCAGGGTGCTGTTTGGGGAAGAATAGGTTGAACAAAGTGTTTCATGTAGAGATGACAAAAGCAGATGCAGGTGAATTAGTTGGGGTGGTACTGCTTTCCTGGCCTTCAATTCCTGATGGCATCATAGGGAACACCATAATGTCAGACAGCATGCTTTGGGCCTCTCCAAGTCTGAACATAACTGACTGCTTCTAAAGAGAAACAGAAACTGATACAGGCATTTTATCTATTGACCTCAAAGAAAAGAAAAATGGTGCAGGCGTGGCTATGTGGTAAGAAACTTGCTTACCAACCACATGGTTCTAGGTTCAGTCCCACTGCATAGAACTTTGGGCAAGTGACTTCTACAATAGCCTCGGGCTGACCAAAGCCTTGTGAGGGGATTTCAGAGATGGAAACTGAATGAAACCCATCGTGTATGTGTGTGTGTGTGTTTGTCCCCACCACCATCACTTGACAACCGATGGTATGTTTACAACCCTGTAACTTAGCAGTTCAGCAAAAGAGGCCGATAGAATAAGTACTAGGCTTACAAAAAGAATAAGTCCTGGGGGCAACTTTTTTCAACTATAAAACCCTTTAAGCAGTGCTCCAGCATGGCTGTAGTCAAATGACTGAAACCAGTAAAAGAATAAAAGAATAAAGTAGAGTTGACCTTCGCAGGATTTGAATTGAAAGTGTTGAGAGCCAAAATGAATGCCGCAAGGCATTCTGGCCAATACTAACAGCTATGCCAATTCAGGTGTGCCAACCATGCCAAAATGGAACAGATAATAAGCTAGATGTACATTCTAACTGATATAGTGTGATATTAGGAGAGAGAGAGAGAGAGAGAGAGAGAGAGAGAGTACAGCAGTATCAGTAGATCAGTGGTCATAATATGTTAGTAAGGTAAATAGTTTCTGATCAGGTGTATAGCCTTTTTTTTTTTCTCATCAGAATCCTCAACCACTGGACATCACTGTCTAAGGCTCTCGGGGCTGATCACCTAGTTCCCATGATGTATAAGTGACATTCCTCTTGAAGGGGATGCCAGTCCATTCTAAGATTACTCATTTATGATGGCTGAGTAGACTGGAGCAACATGAAATGTTTTACTCAAGATCACAATGCACCACTCAGCCCAGAATTTGAAACCATGACCTTGCAATTGTAAGTGCACTCAGCCACATGCTTTTATTATTATCATTATTATTATTAAGGCAGTGAGCTGGCAGAATCGTTAGTACACCAGGCAAAATGCTTAGCGACATTTTGTCGGTCTTTATGTTCCAGGTTTTAATTCTGTCGAGACTGACTTTACCATTCATCCTTTCGGGATCAACATAATCGACTAGCTCCCTCCCCAAAAATTTCAGGCCTTGTGTCTACAGTAGAAAGGATGATTATTATTATTATTATTAAGTTTACAAGCTGGCAGAATCATTAGCATGCCAGGCAAAATGCTTAGCGGCATTTTGTCTGTCTTTATGCTCTGAGTTCAAATCCCGCCGAAGTCGGCTTTGTCTTTCATCCTTTCAGGGTCGATGAAATATATACCAGTTGAATACTAGGATTGATGTAATCAATTTACCCCTTCCCCTACAAATTGCTACCTTGTGCCAAAATTTGAAATCACTATTAAAAGAATGTGAACAGGTGGAGTAGATGCTATAGAATCCTTTGCATGGCTAGAAGGATATAGAAACTAACACAACATATGACTATGGCAACCTGGGTCAAACAAATACACTGTTATAGTATTTAGGTGGCAAGCTGACAAAATCATTAGTATGCTAGACAAAATACTTAGTGGAATTTCATCCATCTTTAAACCTTGCATTCAAATTCCATGGAAGTCAATTTTGCCATTCATCCTTTCAGAGAAAGTCGGGGTCAATGTAATCCTCAAAATTGCTGGCCTTGTACCAAAATTTGAAATCGTTATTATGATTATTATTATTATTATTATTATTAAGTTGACAAGCTGGTAGAATCATTAGAATGCCAGGCAAAATGCTAAGCAGCATCTTTACATTCTGAGTTCAAATTCCTTTGAGGTTGACTTTGCCTCGCATCCTTTCAGGGTTGATGAAATAAGTACCAGTTATGCACTGGGATCAAAGTAAATGACTAGCCCCCTCCCCTCAAATTTCAGGCTCGGTGCCAATGATAGAAAGAATTATTATTATTGCTGCATCTGTTAATATCATTGTTGATGTATCCCTTTTACCACCATCTTAACACTGATATCACAAACTATCCCCCATGTCCTCACAACTATAGCACATGTCTACACCACCACATAACATCTCCTCGCTATTACACCACTACATGTCCTCACTCACACCTTTATTACCCCCCACCACATACCCTTACTTCTATACAATTCGGCCTGCACATGCAACATATGCTCACATATACTTAATTTACAAATGTCCCACCAGCTTACATATCACACCATATGTCCTCACTACCACACAACCCTCTACGAAACTACACCTCCACACAATGTACACCCTCACAACATTGCTCCCCCACACAGCACCAAGCATTGAAAGAATATACGCCAAACTGATGCAAGTCATCCAATCAATTTACCCATAATGCCATGCTGCATCATCTGAGCCATCTTTATAATGGTGAGATTTAACAGATTTTTACAAGTATTATTCTAATTGTCAACAATGAATAGGAATATATTTTGTTTTGTTTTGTTTTTTATTCGGGTCTTGGCTGCTGTTTACCAATGAGACATGTAACATTAACAAATATTTTTTTAAAACAAACATAAATATACAAACAAAATAAGAGCAAGACTAACAAACAGAATAATGACTGGGAAAATAATTTTGTGTTTTATTTAAAGAAATCATGGAAATTAGGAACTGAATTGAAGAGAAGAAAAAAAAAAGTTATCTTTGAAAATATCTAATTGGCTTATTTACAATAACAAAAACAGCCAAAACTTGGAGACAAGTGAGTTTTGTGGGAGAGTGGAAGGGGGGGGGGTAGTAAAGTTGCATAAAAATAAAATAGGAAATTTTAATAAATAGTAAGAGCAGACAAGAGTTTTATAAACAGGCTTAGACGCATACAGGCACATACAGACACACACACACAGAGTTGAACAGTGAGTCCTATGCAAAATAATGCATTGACATACATACACATACAATCACATAGTCCTAGACAAATACACACATATTACACACACACACATACACAGGGCATAGTGAAGTGAGAGTGCAGCAGGTGTAGAAATTAAAGACATGCAACCAGCCGACAGTGGTGTTGGTGGTGGTTTCTTGAGGTGAAAGTGCAGTGGTGATATAGTGAGATGGCAGGAGTGTTGATAGTTGAAGTGGTAATAGGGTTATAGTGTTGGTGGTAGTAGTGTTATAGAGGTGGTGATAGTGCTTGTGGTACAGCAATAGTGATGCAGTGTTGGTAGTTGTAGTGATAACGATGGTAATCATAGTAGCAGTGGCATTTTGGTAGTAAGCAACTTGTGGTAATAGAGCCACTACCACAAACCTGGTGTTGTAAAAGCAGGAGTGGAGGTGGTGGTGATGTAGTTAGTGATAATTTTGGTGAGGATTGTTAAAGTAATGTTAGTTCTGGCTCAAAAAGTGAGAAAGTGAGTCTATACAATTGATAAGCAGACACACACACACACACACACACACACACACCACATTCAGAAAAATACTTTTATGTCAGTCACATGACCAAATAGTACATCAACCAATGAAAAATCTCCGGATGTCACACAATCTGTTATATTTGATATTTAGCTCAAAGTCCCCAATAAGTTGAGTGTTTGGATTAATAGTTACACTTCTATGAAATAACAAGTTACATACCACTAATGCGATACATTTCTCTTCTCCCAGGAAATATACTGACCATCACTAATTAATTTCAATCTGGTACTTATTTTATTGATTTTGATTTAGCAAACCACTCAGTTACATTTCTCTTATACAGTTATAAAACTTGACACATAAGTTCACACCTGTATCTATAAATGCTCACACACACACAATATCTGTGAGTGTGTGTACGTGTGTTTTGAGTTCAAATGTTGACGAGGTCAACTTTGTCATCCTTTCAAGGTCAGTAAAAACAGTTACCAATCCAGAATGGGGGATTAGTAAAACAATCCTGCTATGGTCTACCCAGCCCTCAGTGTAACACTACCTCCTGGTCACCAAGATGCCTTAAGCAGAGTTCATTTCGGTACAAGGTCTCTGGTTTGGGGATACCTTCTTTACCCCACCCCCAGCACAACTAGGTATAGAGGACTTGTAAAGGGTGGTGGGTAGAACCTTCACTTCTGACTATGTACATACACATGGTGAAACTTAAAAATTAAAACAGTCAAAAGGTAAAACATAACTGGCCAGATATCGTGTGGGAGCTACAAAGTAAAGATATGTTCCGTTGCGGAGATCAGCTGCCCTCTGGACACGAATGCGGTTAGGAAAAGAGAAAGAGGACATCTACTGAACATTGATAGGGAGCTGGCAAATATAGTACCCCAGATACACTTTCGACTCCTTACCTGTTATTATTGGAGCAACAGGATACAAACCAACCCATCAGCAGTAAAGAATGATTGGACTTGGGACCTTAGGGAGAGAATGAAAATACTACAAACGATCACAATATCTGGGAGCTATAAAAATTTGCAAGGCTTTCTTAAAATTTAAAGGATAAGGATTAAAAGAAGATACTTCCCATGAAAATTTAGACTGCTGCCCTTTGGTAAGCTATTATGGCAGCCGAAGTTACAATATTTACCTTCACTCTTCACCACCAAACTCCACCTTCACCAGTATTGACCATTGTTAACAACACCAATCAAGTCTAGCCTAAGCCTGACCTACAGCATATAAATTGCAGGAGAACTTTCGCGGGGGGGGGGGGGGAGTTTGGCGAAAAAAGTGTGCCTTCTATGTTGGAAAATATGGTGTATTACAGGCTTGCAAGTCAATATTATGTCTTACTTTTGTGTAAGCAATAGGATACTCTCATTTTAAATTTTATCTTCACAGATTTTCTGTAGAATTTAGAGCCGGTAATGGAAGTTATATCTATATATATAAAACTGTAGTTGTGTGAGTGCCTGTCCCCTTCGATTTAGATTCCTAACTCCTCCCACATTTTGCGGTGCAGTTTAACCAAATTCGGGTATCTTATAGTCGTGATTAATATCGAGCCCGTCTGGCTATTAGCGCGCGTCTACGATGAGTCTACGATTTAAAAAATAATTTAACATCATTTTTTATTCCATTTTAATGCATAATTTTTCGTATGTCGATGGCGACATGTTTGCTTCTCCCCCTTCTTCCCTCCCTCGTGAAGCTGTGGGGAAGGGAGTGTAAGGAAATCAACGTCGTAAAGCGTTGTCAAGGAGACCAGCGTTCTTTTAGAACAACGACTTCATGGCTTGAAGACACCAAAACAGAAATGGCTAAGAAAGCCCGAATTGGCATCTATAAAGGAAGTAACTCTCTAAAAATGCTTATATAGTTATTTCCCTTACAAACCCGAGCAACGCCGGGCGATACTGCTAGTTTCATATACAAATATGCTTAGACATCTGTATATGAAACTTCGTAACTTTAAGTGCAGGCTCTCAATTTTATCAAATCCACTCACAGGGCTTTGGTTGACCTAAGGCTGTAGTAGAAGACACTTGCCCAAGGTGCCATACAGTGGGACTGAACCCAGAACTATGTGGTTGGGAAGCAAGCTTCTTACCACACCACCATGCCTGCGTCTAGTTTCTTACCACATGGCTACACCTGTACCTTTATAGAAAAATCTGTAGAGATACACTTAAAACATACAGCCCCTCCTGCTGCTCTTATTTCAGTCTTGTGTTTGCCTCATGTTGCTCAGGTGGTTGGAATGGTTACAAGCAGAAGGAACGTTGGTGGTATGTGTGGGGGAGGGGAGGAAATCGTAGTTTTCATTCATCCCATTGATATTGTAGTGGTGTTGATAATGATCCTGCGTAGAATAGGGGGGGGGCAGTGATGGAATGGCAGAGACAAAGCACGAGGCGATTAACAAAACAGGTAGACTTCCAATACAACACAAGATTTTAGTGGATAAATAAAAGACACCAGTAACAACAACAACAATAACACGACATTATTACACAGAGTCATTGGCAATGATCGGCTGGCCAAAAAGCCAACTGGTCAAACAGGTTCGTGGCTGAAATCATTTCCCTGAGAACAGTGGCTGGTCATGAATAGTGTTGATCCATTCAGTGTTTGATGGTGATGATGGAGACTATAAGGAATCAATAGAGAAAACACAAGTGTTGGAGTACAATGATGGAGTACAATGTTAGAGTACAATGACAGCAGAAGGTTTCAATAGAAAATCAGCTCAGTTAACTGTGGTGGATTAGCCATTGAAGAACACGACAATATTCGGCTAATTATAGATATACTGCATGTGTGTGTGTGTGTGCGTGCGTGTGTGGGAGTGTCTGTGTGTGAGTGGAATAATAGTTTGTAAATGAAAGAGGAAGACTACTCAATACATTGTGTAACAGATGAATGCAGTATATTTAAATAGCACACTTACAAATGCACTCGCGTGAGTGCGTGCATGTGCGTGTGTGTGTGTGTGTGTGTGTGTGTGTGTGTCAGCATAAAAATTCTGCCTCTTGCAAAGCATGGAAAAACATTAAAAGAACAATGTGCGTGTGTGAGTGTGTGTGTATTATGATTAGCTTAGGCATAGCGATACTAATAACCAGTTGCTTTTAAAATTCAATATGCATATGCCATATCATCATCACCGCTTAATGTCCGTCTTCCATGCTGGCATGGGTGATATAATATATATATATATATATTTGTATATGTGTATATATACATATATAAGAGGGAGAGAGGTGGTGAAGAGAGGGAGACAGAAAGAGACGATAAATGAACAAAAACAAGAAAAACACGAGATAAGTTTTCACAAAGGTCTTATTTTCGTGCTTCATTTTTATTTATCTATATATATATATATATATATATAAAACTCAGTGTGTGTGTGTTTGCAACTGATTTACTTCAAACTGGGAACATATATTACTTATGTTCCAAAGATGGCTTTAGACCAGTGTTTCCCAAACTTTTTGCACCAAATTGCAATGTCGCCCACCTATCAACCAAAAAATACTCCATCACCCACCTGTGTAAAACAAAACAAAAAACCCTGACACAACCCTCCCTGACACTAAATCCCCTAGGAGAATCCCCCTTCTATCATTTGACACACACACTATATCAAAAACTCATTGACCAGTATTGACTAAATATGCATAGTTTACAAATCCCTTATTGTGGGTTTCGTTTTGCCATTAATGTGAATAAAATGCTAATATTAAGTCTATATTATGCAGACAGATTAACTTCGGTAAACTTGTGCTTTCTTTTACACTAATTTTTATTTTCCCCAAATAAACCATTGATCAGAACTACTGATGCAAAAATAATTAATGATTGTATTATAAAGGCAAAGAATACAACTTTTTAATGAGAACCATGTGTCTGGTGCAATTGCAGCTAGTGCAGATAGATTCGGTTTAAAACTTGTCAACTTTAGCTGCAAGTCTCCTCATTGTGTCACATCCAGTCCAATTCTTTTATGAGAAGGTAAAGTTCCATAACTTTAGGGAAGGCAAGCAGAAGTAATTTCAGACGTTTCCACAGATTAGGGTAGGAATTCTGTATACTTTGATGCTACCACAAACCTTCTTTGCCATTACAGCGATATCACATTATGGCATCATTGTCATCTTGTAATTCTATCAAATTCCTCCTGAACATCATCCTCGCAATCAACTGCATTGACCTCAAACGGATTGCTATACGAATTTGGAATATTCAGCACAATAACATCTTATGTAGTTAAATCCTCATCAACCAATTCATCTTTCAAAGAATGAAGTTGTGGAAATTGATGGAAGTGACGTTTTGAAATGTAAGTCTTGTACAGCACCAATTTCGAAATGAAGGTAGTAATAAATGATTTACAGTCAATGAGAGTTTTCTGTTCCCTTGCAATAACTTATTCAAATCATTTAATTTTGTAAATATATCAGAGAGTAAAAAAATATCGCACCTTCAATGACCAGGCAAAGTAAGGTTTCTCCAGTTCTGTGAGACTTCCCAGACTTTACAACAAGCAATGCAATGCTGTACGATTCAATCAACCTGTCATTCTCCTGCTTACTTGTTTCCTGGGGTAACCTGTTGAATTTTTTGTGTTTGCTTTTTGAAAGAGGCGCTCAATTGCAAAAAGTATGACAATGGTTTGTCCTTCTTGTCAGAATACTTTGCATCAAAGTGATATTTCAAGCATGAAGGTTTCATTGCTTCATAGGTCAATGTTTGATGGTGTTTCATGCAAAGTATGCCTGAGATTTTCAGACCTTTAGTTACTGATTTTTGCCAATGAAAATAATGCCATGTAAACTCATGTACTGAGTTCTAGTCATCTTGTTTAACCAAACTCTCCCTCACCCTCCTTCTCTCTAATATATCACACAGCATCTCAAGTGGCATCAAAACTTAAGGCTGGATAACAGTATCAGTATTGGGGTATATCCAAGCTACACAATCACTAGTAGCAATACTTCACTCTTCTCCAGGGGCACAGTTGAAGTGAACAAGGTTGCTTATTATACGCTTAAATTACCATTTTTCACTGTCATATACAGTCAGCACTGTTAGTTTCACATTCAATATTTCCGCAAAAAAGAAAAAAACAATTGTCATTCAATGAATGTGAGACATCTTGATGCCTTGGATTTCTTGTAAAGTTAATGTAATTATATTGATTATTAAATATTATTGCTAATTAATATTTGACATTGATTTCAGAGTATTTACTTTTACTCGAGTAAATATACAACCACTGGACTAATTATGTTTCCACTGAAGTAAACATATTTCAGACATGAACAACTATACAGACTTATTGTAAGGTTGTAACTTCACCCTGAAGTGATGTAGCTAGCTACGTTAGGGATGTGAACTAGGGCTGTGAAATCAACTCACCAAGTCCTTACACAGCTATAATGTATTCCACTGGCAGAGAGCAGACAATGACATTACGAGACATTCACGCTTTTTTTCAAAAGCATTGACAACATCGTTAAACAATAATTGAAATGGCTTTAAGTGGAGAAATTAAAACCAAGTTGTGCATTCAGCTAGAGTTAAGCTTAAAATAAATCAGTAGAAATAACACAAGGCTCAGACCCTTATGGGATGAGGGTGATCTTGAATCTGTTAGGTTTTTTGACTGGCCTTAGATGAAAGTTTCCCCATACAGGAGGACTGTATCATCCATGTATAATATTCATGTTTTTCATACATTATGTAATACTTTCCGTTTCATTCCAGTCCTCTCTTTTTTGTTCTTCTCATCCAATTTGCTAACCCCTATCTGTGGTGGTGCCATGTAAAAAGCACCCAGTCCACTCTGTATAGTGGGTGGCATTATGAAGGGCAGCCAACCATAGAAACCATGCCAAAAATGAACGATTGGAGCCTGGAGTAGTTCTCCAGCTGGCTAGCTCTGTCCAACCCATACCAGCATGGAAAATGGATGTTAAATGAATGTGTGACAATGATGACGCAAACTGTTTTTGTAATTCTCTCCCTGGGGCAAATAAAAGAAATTATTATCATTATTATTACCACCGTTGTCATCATGAAGCATTACATTTTGAAGTGTGACTTGTTTAGTGATAAACCTGTTGTTGTTTTTTGGGGGGTGTTTTTGTGCTAGCTCAGTTAACCTTTTGATGTCCCGTTCTATGGCAGAAGATAATCGGTTTAATGGATTTAAACAAACTAAAATTATTCCTGCTGATATCAACAAAAAATACCCAGCTGGAGCCATCTGACCTTCCATTTCAAATGTCTCTTAAATATTTACTTCTCTTTTAAATCTTCACCCACACCACTCCGTAAACTGTCAATTATTCCTGATTTCTTCTGAAAAGTTCCAGTTAAAGGTTGCCATCATATCCTCAAAATAAATGTTACACCATCAACATAAGAATACCAATTTGTCTGTCTGTCTGTCTGACATCTCCCTCTCTCATTGAAGTCTTTTTCTCCAGTCACAAACCCTCCCCACGGTGAATTAAATTTAATGTCAAAATCTCTACAAGACAGAAAGAGCTTTAAATAGACAATACTGTACACTCTTGTCATTAATAAACAAATGTGAGAAAAATTGACTCCTGGACAGAAAGATAGTCTATTTCAGATGACATTCTCAGATGATTTGGTGCCTATTTCTGACTCCCATGCACCCAAAACAAACAATTTAGCTGTACTCTTGAAAATATACAACAAAACACTTGAGTGTTTGAACCTATTACTTGTAATTAAATATCTTACTCACTCAACAATTTCACTGTACATGCTTTAAGGTTACAGAAATAGAAAGTACTTGGTACTAGTTTTGTGTGTGTGTGCGTTTCTCTCTCTCTCTCTCTCCCACCATTAGAAGTGTTGTTTTATTAAACAAAAGTGATATATGATTTGAATTAACTAAGACCTGTAGCAAACACACAGATACTCTTTTACTTGTTTCAGTCACCATTAAGACAAATAGGTTATTAAATTTACACTCAACCAAATATGTTGAGGGAAATGCAATGAAAAGCATTTGCACTTTTTCCCCCACAGTGTTGGGAATTTATTTTTGATTCAAATATCTTTATGAAAAAAGATCAAACTGATGGCGTGCAATGATACCAGTCTGGAGATCAATCGAATGCTCTTGAATTTCTGCCTGAAATTGTGTGGTTTCAACTTTAGAGGGATTCAAAATTCAATCCAAGACACCTAAGTTTAACCCTTTAGCATCCACATTATTTTGTCAATGTAGATCTTATTTATTCACATTGCTTTCAGTTTTGAGACATTCATGGTGTAACTGGTCATCCTTAGAATGACATTGTAGGGTTAGGTTGAGAGGCCAGATTTTGACCATGATCAGCAAAAAAAACAAGGAGAATATTTGGGCCGGACATGACCAGTTTAGATGCTAAATATTTAAAACATCATCAAATCTTTTTTGCATATCTTTGTGTATCTGTTTAACCATTTAGCATTTAAATTGGATATATCTGACCCAAATAATCTGTTTTTATGTCCAAACTGGCCATGTCCAGCTTCTTAAACCTACCCTATAATGTCATTGTAAAATCACATAATCACATCATTGAAGTCTCAAAGCTACAAGATAGTACATGAATAATTCAAAGCAATGTGAGTGAATAAGCATCATATTTGACAGAGTAATTTGAATGCTAAAAGGTTAAGATGATTCGCATACAGAATGAGGTCACTGTCCTTCAATATCTCAGTAATTGGTTCCTGATTTGGAAATTGTGAAAATTCCAAATGTTATGTGTTGTGCTAATACGCTTTGCGTTTCTTGAGGAAAGAAACAATTGCATCCTTACTTTCTATCAGACTGCTGTTTTTGCTCTGCAATTGTTGTATCTAACAAACTGAACTTTTGAAAGACATCTGTCAGATCAAGTATATCTACCTTAGCATCAAGGAGTCTCCTTCCATTCTGTATATCAGACATGAAAGAAAGTATGGTGCCCCATGAGTGTCACAAAATATTGAAGACAGTTTCTCTTAGAAAACTACCTCACCTTAGTATACAGCAGTAGCAATCTCAAAATCTTCACCGTTTTCTATGTTGGTTATGCATACGCTATGTTGGGAGGTTTATTTATTTGTGTTCGAAAATAAATTATTTTTTAATGCTGTTTCTTCATCTGACAGAGGATGAGGCACTGGAATCTATGCAGAGCTCCTAAGCAGGGGGGTGAGGCAGAGTGCCAAAAGTTTGAGAATGGCCTGACACAAATCATTATCTCAGGTATGTAATGGACACAAATCATTATCTGGGGTATGTATTAGACGTAACTTATTACCTATCACCCATTATCTGAGGTGTATTTCAGATACACCACATTATTCATGGCCTGTACCAGACAACTCATTATCTAATGCCCGTAGCAGACATAACCTGTTGTGTAAGACCTGAAGCAGATACTGCATAAATAAACTAAAGATATGGATTGTGTGCATGCATGCAAGTGTGTCTGTGTGTGTATGCATGTGTGTACACAGGCACGTATTTTAGAATGCAAATGCAGAAACATCGAGAAATATGTAAAGTAATTATTAACAATGTGTCCAAAAGCAAATTCAGCTGCGAATAACAACTTACAAAGCATTGACAAAAAAAGCATTTTTAGTCAAGATGACATTTTTAATATAACTAAATATGGTAACTTGACTAAGACAAAATTTGCTATCTTTTCTCTGTATTGCAGATCTAGAACAATATCAGTGGCTGATAAATGATTACTAGTCATCGTTGTCAGAAGAAATACTGCTAAGCAGCCCTTTATATTTATGAGATTGAATCTTGCAGAGGTTAATTTTGCCTTTCATTCGAATATTTTCTACTACCACCGAGATCTGCACCCATGGTCGGCTTCACCCGGGCTCGCGCCTGCAGCTTCCATGCACACCACAGTGCCCTCCTACTCGACCGGGCATTGAAAAGTCGCCTCGCTGGCGATCGCGCAACCAATCAGCACCAATCACTTTAGTCCTGATGCTCAACCTCTAGTATTGGTGGTACAATAAGACACCTAAAATCTTGATTGTGAAGTGTCTGTGGCAGGTGGGGCATTGAGCCAGTAAAGACCATGCCATAATTATAACAACCACAAATACAGAGAAAGTCCTTATTTGAGTAAACAGGACTAATATTTGCCATGTTAGTGTTGCACATGGCCAGATGTTTCCACCTCACAACCATGTCAAAAGCCCTTAACTGTAATCCAATGATCACACAATCTCTTCTTTTTAGATGCAGAAAACAGACATCAAACAAGAATCTACACACCACCCACATCCCCCTCCCACACCAGTTTCCAGGGCCACCACCATCAATGAAACGTAGGCCTATAGAGATTAAAGTGATGCTGGAGTGGAGGCAAGTAGATGTGGGTTATGTGCAAAACGTTAGGCAGAGGGAGCTGCAGACAGATTTCTCACATGCAAAGAGCATAGTACAACTTCTTTTGCCATGGTAACCACATGGGGTGTGTAGAGCAAGCATTCGAGAAACAGATACCTATAGTGAGATAGCCAGGGTGAGAAATGTTTATTAGTCATAAACAACACAAAAACAATCGTCTCTGCAGATGTACCACACTCAGGACTGACAGACAAAGTGTGCAGATCAATTTGGTAGTGAACAAGAATGACCTCTCATCACGGCTATATGGCTTTAATGGTGGATGTATTGAGGTGGTTGCTCCGGTGTACATGGAGACTTTGCATTGTGCAAAGAATGGAAAGCAGTTGAGGCTTCTGGAGCTCTGTGATGCAAATGATCTAAACATCTGTAACACTAATTTCAGGGAACTGGTCAACTGCATCACACACTAATCAGATGGATAAACAAAGACACACACAAGCCAGGCAGACTTTGTTCCCTCTGGGAAACAGGACAGAAATGGTTGTGAATGCTAAATCTTTCTTAAATGAAGAATGTGTCACTCAACAGAAAAGTGATTTAAGACTTCAGATTAAGAGCCACAGAGATTCAGGAATATAAATCAATCACGAGAAAGATGGTATGAAAGTTGAAAGATCCATCAGAGAGGGGTTCAAGAGGACACACGTTATGAGAAGTAGGAGACAGTGGAGACACATAACATAGAAAACCAGAGGTTGCTTCAAGACAAACTGCTGTGATTAGATCTGTGGATGGAGCAAGGAACCAAACTGAGAGAAGTGATGGAATGGAACTGCAGAGGGAGCCATAAAAGACAGGTCTGTAAACGTTCAAAGAATGAGGGGAACCAGGAACAATATATTGAGAAGCGAAAATGGAAATACAGTATCAGCTAGATAGTAGCTTAGAATGAAGGTGAAAGGGGTCTACCAATGTTCTGTGATGAGATGTGGGGTGTGATCTGGATTTCAAATCACTGTGTCAGTGTAAATCCCACTATAGGAGTAAAGTGTGTGTAGAATGACAGCAGCTCATTTACTTTCACAAAAGCTAGAAGGAAGAAGCTAGGCAATTTTATTTCAAGGGGTTGTTGAATGTAGAGAACACAGAGAAATGATTCTGTTTCGTTTTTGTATCTGCAAGTAGCAACAAAAAAAAGCTTTGACAAACAAAAACAAAACAAATGAGCTGGACTAATAATAAAGAGGAGTGGAATTGAACCAGAGTGTGTGTTCATCATATTGGCACTTGACCCTCCCTAGACACAGCAACATCAGAGAAAACATTTCTGAAAGTATATTTAAAAGAGACCAGCAATTGAAGTTGACAACTACACAGTCAAAAGCATGCTTAAGGATGATAGGATGGTGTCCAATGAGGATGTTATCAAGAGGATAAAACTAGTAGGGACAGTGTTCGTGACTCAGAGGAAACTCCAAGCCAAGAGACTGGCATAAGAATATCACCAACAACAATCTCAGAAGCAAAGGAGATGTTTTAGAGAGTAGTGGTGGGCACCAAGTTATGAAAGTAGCAAAAAGTGTTCGAGAATAATTCATCAGGAAAACAATTATCTAAATTGAAATGCATTAGAGAGGAGTTTAAGGCCAGCTACTCATAAAAACTTTAGCTTGCTGGAGTACTACTGCCTTAAAGGGTATTTTAGTCAAACAAATCGACCCCCAAGACATTCCTTGTAAGTCTAGTGCTTATTCTGTCAGTTTCTTTTACTCAACTGCTAAATTACAGGGATGTAAACACAACATCAACTGTCAAGCGATGGTGAATGTGGACAGACACAAAGACACACACATATATATAAATTTAATTGGAGGATATGTTAACCTCCTGAAGGGATGGTTGCAGCCAAGGAAATACTGGTTCAATACCTAGTATTGTTGGGGAATGAAATTCCCTTAAAACAATAGGTATATATTAAGCATATAATTTGTATCCAGTTAAAAGAAGAAAATGGAGATTAGGAAGTTAATTATTTATTATTAACAACTTAGTAATCTTTGCTTCTTACAACCGTTTCAATTAATACTCAATAATTTAATTACAAATTTGTATGCTAAATTTGCATTTATGTGACATGAGCATAATTTCATCAGAGAAAAAAGATGTACCTCAAGATGTTATATGTGGGCCTATCCATCATTTCATCACTGATATAAACAAAAGGAGTGGATAGAAAATTCCATATTGTCTACAAAGTAAAGAAAGGGTGCCCAACCCATGCATGCATGAAAAAACATGCGTAAGTTAGGATTATATATATATATATATATATATATATATATATATATTTATTACACATATCAGTTACAGAGATATTATCATAATAACAGTACAAAGTAACCAATGAGAAAACAAGAGAGGCGAATATTGATGCATTTGACAGACAAACTGTATTCTATTTTGTGTGTGCGTACGTGTGCATGCGTGCACATGAAGTAGTTCAGAAGATCAAGTCAAAATTATTCAAATATACACTCAGCTGTGTATATATTTAAAGAATGCTGATAATTATCACAATTCTTGAAATATCCATTATGACCAAGACCGTTTTTCACACTTGCACATTTCATCATCAGATTTCTTCAGATATGGGCACATGATTACTAAAATCCTTGTTGTATATTCATCCATCAAAATTATTCCAACTAAGGAACCACGGAAACCCAATATGGTAGTTTGCCTTGCTAAAAATAACTGTCAAACCTCCCTTATATCACATGCAATTGGTTTATAAAAGTACTGACACATTACATGATGTGTTGCAATGTTTTAATGAAGATGGAATGGTCACAGATGGAAAATCTTTGCTCACTGATCTTTTGGATCAGAAATGACCTAAGGTCAAACATATACAAAGAGACACATGGAACACCCATAATTCTTTACTTGCACACAATCTTCCCAAGCGTATATATATACATACTGCTATAAAAGATTATTCAGGTTTTATACTTTTACTAAAACACATCCCTCAACCAAATTACTACTACCACCACTACTAGTGTTACTATATATTCTATGGCCATTATTCTCTGTAAATAAAGTTTGTGAGCCATTTAAGTCAAGGTGGCTTGGACAATTTGATTGAAGAAAATTATTTTGGAATACTTAAGTTCAAATGAAACGTGGAATTTTATCATATGAGATGCTTGTAGGATTTTATTGCATTGTAATTTGCTGTTTTTCTGTTTTCTATCAGGATGAAGGAACTATACCTTGGACATTCATAGACTTTCCAGTCTAAAGTGTCCACTATACAAGGTTATTCACAAATCTTCTGGATTTTTTCTGATATGCCTTTAATGTAACATCTCCAACAGAAAAGATCAGGACTAAAAACTGCTGCTGTGTAGTGAATAGGAAGGCTAAATCCAGCCATCTGCTAAAAGTAATAAATGATATAAAGCTATTATTGGCTGGGGGGGAATAAGGTATGGCTGACTGTTTGTGAGAGGAAAAGGAAAATTAACTGCCATTAACAGATGGGGAACAACACTGAAAGCCAACTGATATTCTGGGCTTTGGTGCACAGGGAGAGAAGAACCAGTTAACCCTTTGGCATTGAAATCAGCAACATCTGGCCCAAATATTCTACCTATTTTATGTTTAGACTGACCATATGTGACCTCTCACACCTACCCTACAATGTCATTACAGAAATAATCACATAATCAAAATCTTAAAGCTACAAGGTAATGCATTATTAATTAAAAACAACAGGAATAAACGTTACATTTAACAGAGTATTCGGAATGCTAAAGGGTTAAATTGACCCAGTATTTTACTGGTATTCTGTTTCTTTGGAAAAATGAAACGGTAAGTTAATTTCAGAAGGACTTGAACTCAGTACTTTATCAATATTAATACTTTCTCACTTAGGCATAAGGCCAGAAACTTGGGTGTGGTTGTTGTTGGTGGTGGTGGTGGTGGTGGTTGTGGCAGCAGAGGAGGGGGAGGAAGTGTTACTTGACCTCAATATTTATCTGGTATTCTGTTTTATTGACTGAAGATGGATAAATGGTAAAGTTGACCAAGGCAGGATCTGAATTCAGAACATAGAACTCAGAACAAATACCACAAGGTATCTTCGATACAACAAGGGTCTATATATTACAATAATACATGCAGAGAGGGAGAGAGAGCTAATAAATCAGTAGAATGGGATGATGATGATGATTATGGTTATTATGGAAACAATAATAAATACAGCTGGCTTCAGTTATATCTCCATGGTGATAAGTTAACGATGACAATAATCAAGATATCAACAGACAATATAATTAAAATGCAACATGATGATGGCAATGATGATGGTGGTGAGGACGACAGTGATAAACAATAGAGTTAAACTAAAATATATTGCGATAATGGTGATGACGATTATGAAAAGAGATATACATAATATATCACAGCTGAGATCATATTGCTGCTGCTGCTGCTGCAGATGATAATAATGATACAGTATAGAGAACAGAAAAAGCTAAACTTTGCACAGTCTGTGATGAAGTAGAATTACAGCAGTGAATTGCTTTAATATGATGTAAAATAATGAAAATATTCCCAGCTCCCAACACGAGAAAAACTAAGTGCAGATAGCAGAGACCGCATTTGTTTACTGCAGATATTGTTGCAGCTGACAGCAACCTTCAGAAACAAGAGCAACAACAACAACACAGTGCCACTGCTTTGCACTTTCCACTGCTGCAATGCATGCGTGTGTGTGTGGTGTAGTTGCTACAAGAAGGCAGTATCAATGTTAGAGTTTAGTTGACAACAGGCTCCATCATGCATCATAGCAGTTATTGGTATCCGCAGATGTGGCTGCGTGGCAAGAAGCTTGCTTCCCAACCACTCGGCACCTTAGGCCAAGTGTCTTCTATTATAGCCTCCAGCCAATCAGAGCATTGTGACTAGATTTGGTAGATGGAAAGTGAAAGAAACCGGTCGTGTGTGTGTGCGTGCGTGTCCGTGCATGTGTGTGTCCCCATCTCACCACTACTTTACAACCAGTGTTGGTGTATTTACATCCTGAAACTTAGCAATTCGGCAATAGAAATCAACAGAATACCAGGTTTGACAAAAAAATAGGTACTGGGGTCGATTCCTTCAACTATAAATTCTGCCCCAGCATGGCCACAGTCTAATGACTAAAACAAAAGAACTTACTCAGCACACAGTAGTCTAACCTCAGGCCACTCGTCCAGATTGACACAAGGCTACACTTACACTAGAAGTTCATTTGCTACTATCCACAATAAACATTATTTCCAAACAATTAAGTCAACGGAGCCTGTTTGTGGTCACTCGCTTTACTAGAAATAGCAATGCAATTTCTTCAAATCACATCCTTATGTCTTAACCATTTAGCATTTAAACTGGTCACATCCGGACAAAATATTCTACCTGCTTTATGTTCAAACCAGCCAGATCTGGCTTATCACGCATACCCACAATGTCATTCTAAAAATATACAACCACATCATCAAAATTTCAAAAATATGAGATAATGTATGGTTAATTCAAAACAATATTAAATAAATAAGCACTACATTTCAGACACTCCTAAGAAGATGGGATGTTCACGGTTGGATTGCCTTTTGATCAAAGATTTACTTGATAAGTGTTGACCTGGGGCTGAACAACAATTTCCTGTCTACTGCTTTCTCTATGTAATACTAGTCTTACATTAATGGGCCCCTGGTCATCTAACAGCCTTCCTCTATCAAATCCTAATCCTAAATTAATTGTTATTGCTCCGCTCAGAGAACTTCCAATCAAATTATGTCACATCTATTAGATGTTTTCTCTCTCTCCCTCTTAAACATAAATATAGTCCACACAGTTTGAGCATTTTGTATTATTTACATTTTGCTAAATCAGACCCCTAGCAGCTCCCTTGCATTCTGCTATTTCACTCTGTAATAATAAGAGACCAGTAACAACATATGTCCTGAACAGAGGACTGCACTATAAAGCAAAGTAAAGGCCAATACTACAGAGCAGAAGAACTACATCTTATGGGGCAGACATATCTTTCATCCTTTACTCATTTCAGTCATTAGACAATTGAAGCAGAGTCTAATAGACTGAAATACCAGTCAAAAACCAAGACTAATTAGCAACAGCTTTTTACACTTATGTAGGTTTATGTTAATGTTAGAAATCAATAAAAGAGACCTCTGTCACCAAAAATGTTAATGATAAGTTGTTAACAGAATTCTTAGGCTTTGAATACCAGTTCCATTAAGTACAAGAATAGCAACAGATGTCCATGACCAAATAATTTCCCACTATTCTATATCCTGTGAAGATGTCTGAAGCTCTTTTAGAGAACCAAAGATGTATTGTGAAACTCTAGAATAACCAAGAAAAAAAAAGTTTAACAATCCTTAGGAAATCAGCAAAACATTAATGCAATATCAGGACATGGAACTGCTGAATGGTAAAAAAAAAAACCAGCCATTACATTGACTTCAGGAATCTTTTAAATCCATTTTTTCATTAAATTGATACTCTTCAATTTTCATACCATAGTGATGTCTTGACATGAAAACCTAGGGGCAAAATTTTTCAAAAGTTTTAAGCTCTTGTTTCTCACAAAAAGTTTCAAAATAACTGGGGTTTTACTCCCATCACCAAATCTATTATAGTTCTAAATAATAGACAGAGGAAATCTTTGGTTGTCTTCTTTCACAAAAAGTGAAATTAAGAAAGCTGCAGAGATAGTAGGAGTCTTTTGAGTTGATTCTTTCACAGTTTTACTTTACTTAAGACCCCTATCTTTAGCTGTAGCAACCAAACTTCATGACAAAAGGACAAAGTTGTCAATGGTGGCCTAATGACCTATTAAAGATAGTATGACATCAGTCACTCATATTTTCTTTTTTTCCCCCCTCAGTATGAATAAAATTAAAAAAAACAACCTACATGAAATATTTCAATCTATTTAAGAATCTGAGAGAACTGTTCAAGTAAAGATTTCTAAAAAATAGCTTAAAACCAATAGAAAATAAACTTCCAAAGAACAAAGTAAAAATATAAGAAATTTCACAATTTCTGGGAATAAGAAGTTTTATAAAAATCGATGTTATCCAAAGACAGCATTGTTTCACTAACTTTTTCTTAAAGCACACTTATCTTGTGACTATTACTACATTCCATATAAGAGAGAAATATGAATATTAAATTGTTTTTCTTGATTCTAAAGTCGAACATTTCAGTGAAACAATTAGTCTCTAAACATCTTTGAAAAGAGAAGGCAAACAACCTGAGAGATCAAGGAGCAAGTTAGATGTTAAAGACATTTTGTCATAAAAAACAGAAATTTCCAATAAATTTATCACTATAAACTATTGTTGAAGTAATTAGCTCTCAATTGTAGACTGTTTTTTCTATGAAGGGGTCAGTTATACTGTCCCCCTGGGTCAACTTTGGTACAGTTATACTGGAACATTTTACCAGTATAGTTAGATAATAGAATGCGTACGACTATAGCAACTACAATTGCTGTAGGGATCTAAGTCAATTATAATCAATAATGTTGTTGTGAAGCATCTTGTAGAAGGAATGTCAGGCTTGCTGAAGATGATATTTTGGAATACATAGAAATTATTTTTAAGAATCAATGCTGAACTTTCTTAAAGAGGAACCACAGAAAATGGAGTCTACTGCCAAGGTAAAGTTGTTGAAGACAACTGATTAATATATATTGGAAGACTGACAGAGTTGCTATGTGATCACTCTCAAATCATGCCAACTGATATATACTGGAAGAATGAGGATGTTCCTCGGTGGTGACTTTCAAATCATACTGTCTTAAAATAGGAAGGATACATCCAGAAAATGTAGAATTAAATATACAAAACAACAGGATTGTTCACAGCCAGAACACCTTTGCTCATAGGTCAACCCTTGATCAGAGCTGATATGTCATCAACCTTTTAAAATTTAAACCAGCCAGATCCTGACCAAATAGTCTAGCTTTTATATTAAAACTGGCATGGCCTACCCAATAATGATATTGTAAAAATAAACAATCACATGATCAAAATCTTGAAGCTTCAAGATAGTGCATGATTTATTCAAAACAATATGCAGAAATAAGGTATAACATAAGGTATAAATCTGAATGCTAAAGGATTTAACAACAATAACCTAAATAATAAACAATCAGAATTTACAGATGCTGTCCACTAGTTGGAAAAAGGTGTGTCTATGTAGTAAGAAGTTTGCTTCCAAACCTAATGGTTGTGGCTTCAGTCCCATTATGTGACACCTTGGGCCAGTGTCTTCCATTGTAGCCTCAAGCCAACCAAAGCCTTGTGAGTAGATTTGATAGGCAGAAACTGAAAGAAGCTTGTCGTATATGTGTGTGAGTGTGTGTGTGTGCTTGTCCACGACCACCACTTGCCAACCGATGTTGGTATGCTTACTTCTCTGTAACTTATCGGTTTGGCAAAAGTGATCAATAGAATAAGTACCAGGCTTTTAAAATATTAAGTGCTGGGGTTGATTTTTTCAACTAAAATTTTCCAAGGCTGTGCTCCAGCATGACCACAGCCTAATGACAGAAAACAGATACTGCAGTATCTCAAACAGGAACCAAATTATAGTAATTATAAACAAACTAATCAGAAAAGCTTCTGATCAGAAAACAGAGATAATATTTTATGCAGCAGAGTATGTTGGATAGGAAAACCATGGTTTATTATTGTGTTTCTTTACAAAAGTAATTTTCATATGGATAACCAAAGACTCACAGAATAAAATATGAATATAATGAAGTTTAATTAGAGTTGAAATCTAGCAATGAAGAATATTAAATATAGTAGAATTTGGTTTTAGGTTAAATGATAACCAAAATGTTTAGGTAAACCACCATTCCTTACAGGTATCTCATTTGCTCAACAACAGAGGTCTGTTCACATGGGAAATGATTTAAATAAAATCAGATACTATGAGCATAAGAACTGTACAATTTGGTCCCAAACTGCAATGAAAATAAACATTATACAAAATCATTTAAAATTATGATTTACTTAATTCTTATTAAAAAAAATTTTTTTAATAAAATTATTTTTGTCATTTTACCATTTCACCCCCTTGAAGTTGAGTAATTCCTACCCAACAATCTTTTTTCTTCTCATTTTCTTTAGTGAAAAAACATTAATGCTCAACATTAAGCTTAATGTGAAATCAAAAAGTAAATATTGCAGTGTGTATATAAATGGAATTGTTGACCATTCTCAGACATGTCGGAATCCAGAACACAGTGACCCAGAATAATTATCATACAGCTTTCTAACAGCTCTACCTGTCTACTGAGTGTGTGTGAGAGAGAGGAGAGAGAGAGCATAGAGAGTGTGTGTGTGTGTGTGTGTGTGAACATTTAATTTTTAATATTTTAAAGTCTTTTTTTAAAAGATTCAACACATCAGATGTTGGTTTGGTCCCTTCGCAGGAAGAACTTTTCAAGAGTTAAAAGGTTTCTGCAGTGAAGAAATACACAAGTATTATCTTCATTTTTTTTTTTTTTTAATTTCATACAATCAATTATATACTGTATTCTTTCTTTTTTAGCATCATTACCATCACAGAATTGTCTTCGTTATCGTGATAAGAATATTGATGAGGGTGGCAGGGAGCAACAGAGAGAAATGCAAATGAATTTAATGAGCAATTAAAGAGAGAGAGAAATCAAACAATCTTTCAGCAAACATCATGCAACATTCAGAAAAGACCATTCCAATGATAAAAAGTTAATCAAGTAATTGATGAAGAAATACTTAGGTTCAACAAAAGAACTCCAAATTGGTTTGAATAAGTGAAAAAGTTCAAAAGAAGGAATTTATTGAAGATTACATTGAGCTGATTAGTTGTGAATGTGATTATAGCTTCCACTTTGTTCCAGCGGGGGCAGCTGAACAGAGCTGATACTTTGGTAAATGTAGGAAACAATAAAAGCCAAAAGGAATTTCTACAGTTTATTAGTTTAATCTAACATGTTCCTTCAGACTTCAAAAAGAATGTAATTGGACCAGATTCTTTGTGGGAGTGCAATGATTAGATAAATGAGAGAAAATTGATGATGATGATGATGAATATTAACATTGGAACTATTTAGTGTGTTAATGTTCTGGGGTTTTGTAACTGGAATAGTTTTAAAACTGAAACTGAAATCTCAGCGAGAGAGAGGGAGAGAGAGATGCACAGATGCAGGGAGACAGAGAAAGACAGTGGGGGAGAGAAACAGAATTTGATCCTAATGTATATTTAGTGAAAAGAATACTTAAATGAAATAACCTTAAAGATGAAGATTATCTTACATATGGATGTAAATATACAGAGTCCTGTTCTACTCACTCAAAAAAAAAAAAAAAACAGCAGTATACTAGATCTAACCATATTAGAATACAATTTCACTGAGTCAGCTGTTATGGGAGAGAATTTCACATGGATTGTTTACTGTAATGTATGTGTATTTGTGTATATGTAGAGAGGCACATGAAAGGATAGCTGGGTGTGCATATGTATGCATATATATATATACATGCCTGTGGATGTGTATTGCCAGGATCATTTTCCTATGGTAGCACAGACCACATAAATTTCAACTACTTTTACTATGATTCTTAACAAAATTATAACATCCATTTGTCACAAAAAAAAAAAAGAAAACTGAAGCAAAAAGCAAAGCTAAATTGTTGAAGGACCTTGGCAGAAAAACTATCAAACCTGTTAGTCATATATATATCATCATCATCATCATCGTTTAGCGTCCGCTTTCCATGCTAGCATGGGTTGGGCGGTTCAACTGGGGTCTGGGAAGCCCGAAGGCTGCACCAGGCCCAGTTTGACCTGGCAATGTTTCTACGGCTGGATGCCCTTCCTAACGCCAACCACTCCATGAGTGTAGTGGCGTTAGGAAAGACCCGTCGTTGCCGGGTCATAGTGCATGTATATATGTGTATATATATATATGTGTGTGTACATATTACATGTACATCTATATATATACATCTACACATAAAATACAAAATACAAAGTTATATCTTGATATCGCTAGTGATAACAATACTCAAAATATATAACAGACTGGAATTGTAAGCCCATATTTTGTAATTTCAATCAATTGTATCTTGTCCTCCCTCTTGTATAGAAGTGTGGCTACAATCCAGCCTACCTCAACTTCTGGGGTGGGTGGGGGGCATTTAAAATTTTTTTCCGGGACGTCCTACGTCCCAGATATAAAGGTAAAAATAATGCCTGCTCAAAGAATTTCACATTTTCCTGCTTTGTTTCTAACCCCAAATGGCTTGGGTATTTTTTCTACCTAGCACTATGTCTTTCTCCATTTCTAAATTAAGGGTAAAAATAAAGCAACCCTGCAAAACACAACCAATCTTTACACCCAGGCACACAGAATAAGAGTAATCAATTAACGACAGCAGAGTGCACAACAAACATCAGTGATCTGACTGTTACCTGTACTCTTGACAAGAGATGCCAGTTAGTCTTTTACACCTACCAGGCTCATTCGTATCAGCCCAAGTAGCTGGATAATTTTCCATTCCTTTAAGAATATTGTAGAACAGAAACTTTTCATAGATTGGAATCTAAATCCTAATCTCTACAGAAATTTATTGTTTCAAGACAACATTGAATTTGAATTACTTTTAATTCTCATGATTATCAATAGCTCAGTCTGTAACTTCTGAGCCGGAGACTCAGGTGCATGTAAACGATGTTGAGAGAATGTCTGCAACAAATGATATCTTTTGACACAGGGCACCTCTAAGATGACCACCAGAAGCTGAACAAAAATAAATGAACTGTGACCAAGCTCAATGAAAGGAGCCCGAGTTATTGCCTGAAATTACATACTTGAAGCCAGTGTTGGCAGAAATTAAATAGGTTTGCAAATACATGTTCACTTTACCAAATTTATACCTGGGCTAAGCCCAAATAGCCCAAGTACTAGAGTCACTATTGATTTAATCATCTAAGTCAGTGGTTCACACCATTGTTCCTCAGAGTTTTGCACACACACACAAACACACACGCACGCACGCACGCGCGCGCACGCATGCACGTATATATATACTTGTAATTCTTCAAATGATATTGTGGCCATGAAACAGAGTAGAGAGTGTAATCTCTGTAAATGTACTTGAAGGTCACTTGTCACTGGTTCAAACTGGTCATATGATTTTATATCCATATAACTTCAACCATGATTAGGAACCTTGTGGCCAGTATAGGACTGGGAAGTCTCCTTTTATAATTATGCGATATCTAGGAGCATGTGGTGTTGCAGAGCATTGCTGCATTCACCATTTGTTGGTATATTCCCAGGTCTTCCTGGATAACTCAGTTAATCCCCATCTCTGCAAGAGACCTCCCCATCTGCTGTGACCATGTGGCATGCGGTTGACTAACATGAGCTGTCAACCCAGCCAGATCTTCAGTGAAAAGAACAGGGTAAGCAAGGTATAGCTCAGAAAATCAAGCAACATGGCCAAACTATCTGAGGTGGGGCTCCTGAATCATACACGTTATAGGAGCAGGTTTAGTGAAAATTTATTTTAGATGGATGAGAAACCCCCCCCCCCAACCTAGACACAACTGTTTCGGGTGTGTCTACAACGTTGGGTTTCTGATGGCTGGTTATATTTGTCCCATATGTTATTGGTAAGATAGGAGAAACTGAATTTAGCAGATCCAATATTTTGGAACCAGATTTTAAAGTAGTTGATGTAAGGTTGAAGTAAATAGGGGGCTGTCTTTGATAAAATCGGTGCATAATTTGTGGAGATAATAAAAAGATGGTGTGAATAGGGTACGAGGGATACATCCTTGTGGCAGTTAGTTTTGAAAAAAAATCAAACTTTTAGCAGCATTGTTATTGCACACACACTAGAGAGGCTCAACAAGCTGGAAATTAAGAGTCAAACATTTCTCAAGGAGCTGTCTGATATTTTGTCTATGAGTGGGTAGTGAGGAATGAAGTGGAGGAAAAGTTTTAGTGATGTCCATAGTAATTAAGGTGCGACATGAACAGGTTGCATTTGTTGTGTTTTATATGCTTATTATGCTTGTGTGTGTATACATTTGGGTAGCATGCATTGTATTTTGCATGTGTGTTCATGGTGGGGAAAGTAACTCAAAACTACAGACATGATTTCAATGAAACACTAAGTTACACATACATACATACATACATACATACATACACACACACATACATACACACACACACACACCTCAATAGAATGGTAGGGAACACCTGACCATGAGCTGCAGTAAAACCTTTACAATAAACATTAGATAACAATCAATAGGATTTATGTCAAACTATAATTTATCTTAATCAATAATATCTAACATACTAAATAAATAAGACACTAGCCAACAGGATGAATAGCAGAGCTAAGTCTGTGAACTTATCTGAGAAATATAGAAGCCAAAGATATTCTAAACACAGGCTCAGTCATTTGTATAGGTACGGTGGTGATAGAGAACTCTCTTTATTCTACATGGCACACAAACATAAACCTCTTTTGTTTATGAGATCTGTAGAATAAGATCGGTGAAGTTAGCATGTAGAGAGGTGAATCTTGGTATATCAGACAGAATGCTCTACTTTTAAGGATTGCGTATTCATGATGTGCTCGTGTGTGTGTGTGTGTGTGTGTCTGCATTTCACACAGACAATGAAATTTAACAAACATGTGCACACACTTCAGTAGAACGACATGAACACCTGTTCAGGTGCTGCTATAAAACCTTCACAATAAATATTACAAATAATAATCAATAGTAGATGTCTTCTGTTTATATTTCTAGAAAGAGTCAGAATAATGGTAAAATTCCAGGTGAGTTAGTAGGTCACAGCTATATTCACCTGGAGTGTAACATACTGTTTAAATATTCTGTTTATTGTCATGGATTATCTCAGACTAGCAGAGGCAACTCTAGTTTATTACAAATATTTCCATATCGTTTTTTTATCAACTCTTGGCATCTAAATGGACTTAATAAAACCAAAACCATAGCCTATCACTTGCCAGCGAGTACAGCAAGCAGCATAGACTTTCACTAATTGTTTTAGGTATCTATGTAGTTAGAAACATTGAGAGCTGCCCAGCTCATCAAACCCCTTTTGATACCCATCTGAGACTGACCCTAGTTCTCTTATACAACTTTTTTAAATGATCTAAATTAAAATTTCCCATCAAAATTCCAAATTAATTTATATTCCAAACACAAAGCTTAATAAGAACAAAATGATTTTAAGAAATGTTTCATTGGCTTCAAAATTATTGAAACAAAGACATTGTATTTCAACAGAAATATGGCAACAAAAAGGTTAACCCTGCAGAACATGTAGGATGTAATAGTTAGAGGGGGGAGTGAGAGCTACCCTAGCACTTCACTGGTACTCGTTTTTTAGCTGAGCAGATTGGTGCAACATGATATGAAGCACCTTGCTCAAAGACACAGGACACTGCTTCATCCCAGAATTGAACTCGTGACCTTCAGATAATGACCCCTACACCCTAATTTACTAACAACAAAACTACCTGAAGTGGGTTTGAACTCATAATCAATGTGCTGGTGATTCAATATCTTGCCCATTTAAACTCTGATCTATTGTCTAAGCCAACTCTGCTGTGACACAGAGGAAAATGACCAACAATTTGGGAATGAACAATGAATGAAGCAAACACTACACTTGAGTCCATTTGAAGTAAAGAGACATTTTAGTCTAATTAAAGTCAGGATATTGAAGTATTCAACAAAATACTGCTGGACACTGTTGAGGGATACACACAGCACAGCACCCTTACTTAACCAGGGCATCATACGATAATACAATGCTACTCTGAGATTGTGTAAGATGTATCCTAACTGCCAAAGGTTTTATTTATGTGTTTGGTATTCACCTGATCAGTGTAGTGGGGCTAGTGGGGCCCTTACTTCAACATGTGAGATATTCAAATGTTTTGAATGATCCTTCAATTCAGATTTCAGAGTTTTCATGTATATTATAATACATAAAAACTCACACAGTCTTATTTAAACGTACACACACACATGGTGATAGGAAGTGATTAAATACAAGATCTGACCTCAATATCGGTGACAATAACAACATTCATACACGAACCATGTGGAGTTGACATAAGCTACAGTGCTGAATTACCTTGCAAAATGTGTCACCATGCCTACGCACAACATATGTAAAAATGCCTGTCTCACATATGTCATCATGTTCATTATCTACATGTTACTATACTCATGTGTTATGCACCATGTTTATTTCCACATGTGTCTGCAAGGCCATGTTACACATGTTGCCACCATATCATCCTCTTTGTGAGTGTCTCCATAACCAAGTGTCTGACATATTAACATGGTTACAAAGGGAGTTTTTGTCCCACTGGTACCGTTTCTTGTAATGACTCTCTGGAAACAGCTCACAGCAGCTGCCACCCAAGTGTCCTAATTAGCCACAGAGGTGGTTGTTTCAAAAGTATAGTAATAGCCAGAGTGAGAACAAGGTGGGAAATGTCTAGGGAATTATCTCTGCTATCAACAAGGGAGCTCTCTCTCTGTCTCTCGGAGAAAAGGGCAGATTGTGTGATATTTGTGTACAAAGTGCAATGTTGCATGATAGCAAAACATGGGAACAGAAGGTGGAGGGTTTGCTAAGTCTGTAAAGAAATGAGATATGCATACTTTGCTGGTGTAATAGTATTAGCGTTCATGAATGAGGGAACACAAAATAAGCTGAACAGAGAGCTGGGTGGAAGAGGAATCAGACAATTTGTGGTGGAGAGAAGACGGTATGAGTATATGATGTGCATAGAGAATGACAGTTGGGTAAACAAATGTTAAGTAATCCATATAGAAGGAATCTGCAGAAACCCGAGGAAGTGATGGGAAGAAATGAAGAAAACTAAATCCCAAGAGGCCATAGCTCACATAAGAGATGCTGCAATACACATACACACACACACACACACAGACAGAGGCTCCAATACAATAAAAAAGAAAAGACACACATATAATTCAATCAGAAAAGATTCAGTTTACCATTTTCACAATCATAACATATGAAGTAAGTATTTAGGTGAGTAATTATATTTTATTTCTGAATAATTTTCCCATAAAAGATTGTTTTTAATATTTATTCCAACCATAATTAAATTCCATAACCTCTAGCATGTTAAATAGAGCAACAAAGCTTTTAATTACATTTCATCAGTAATTTTCAAAAATATTCTCCTCTTTCATTTATTTTTTCCATTAAATCTTCCTGAAATATTTTCATTTACTTTTACAGAATAATTAAAAATGAATTTAATAATTTCTTATGAATTTTTCTATCGTTTATTATAGTTTTCTAGGCTTTAACAAAGGAATTTCAAACTGGCTGCCCCTGGGAGCTCCTGTACACTGATGACCATGTTCCTATAGCTAAATCACTACCTAAACTAGAGAGGAAATTTCAGGTGTGGAAGCAAAGTCTGAAATCGATGGGCCTTAGAATTAATTTATCTAAGACCAAACTCCTAATAAGTAGGAAAACAGACAAATCTCAAGTCCCTTCAAGAAGGCCCAGTTCATTATGTAGGAAAGGTGTTGGTAGAAACTCCATACAGTGTACAAAGTGCAAGCTATGGACACAAAAGAGCTACAGCGGTATCACAGGATGGTTAACAGAAAAAGTAGTCTTTGTGCGGGACAGATGGGCAGGTGCAATAAATACTAAGAACACACAGAGAATAGACTTCTTCAAATATTTGTAGTAGATAGCTTCTGTTACCTAGGCAACTTAGCTGTGGAGGACAGAATTCTGAAAGTGTAGTTGCTTAAATAAGAACAGGCTGAGCAAAGTTCAGAGAGCTGCTATCTTTCTTGCCTTAACAACAACAATAACAATAATAATCCTTTCTGCCAGAGGCACAAGATCTGGAATTTAGTGGGAGGAGATTTATTGATACCATTAATTAGTAATTTATTTTATCAGCCCTAAAATGATGTCGGGCGAAGTTGATCCCAGCAGGATTTGAGCTCAGAAATGCAAGTAAGCAGAACAAATGCAGCAAGGAATTTGTTCTGATGTTCTAATGATTGTATTTAGTCTAATAATTTACAGTAGAGGCCATAATTGACTGTGGTGACAATGAGGTGTCAGGCTGACAATGAACTGATCCAGACAAATGAGTTTTGCAGGCTCAGTTCATCCCAGCCGTGAACAGGCATCAATGGAATGGTTGGTAAAGCTGACAGTTGTAAGAAGTATAAGCTGTGTCAAATTAACAAACATTAGCAATACTTAAGTTACATGTTGTGATATTGGATCATGATGGAAGCTAGCAGAACTAAATCATGGTTTCCAGTGGATCATGTCAGAAGCTAGTAGAACTAAGTGATATCCTCCAGGAGTCAGAGGTCATGACAGAAGCCCTTATACAGTTGCCCTGTTTAACCAGTTCAATCCACTCTACATCAAAATGAACTCAGTATAAATGTTATTAAACATGTGATACAACAGATCTATAATTAAAGTCCTAATTGTGATGCTAGGTGGTAAGAGGCTTGCTTCCCAACCACATGGTTCTGGGTTCAGTCCCATTGCATGGCACCTTGGGCTGACCAAAGCTTTGAGAGTGGATTTGGTTAATGGAAACTGAAAGAAGCCCATTATATATATATATATATATACATACATATATATGTGTGTGTGTGTGTGTGTATACATTTTATTTATATATGTATATATATATATATATATATATATATATATATATATATATAAATGTGTGTGTGTGTATGCATGTGAGTCTTTGTTTGTCCCTCCACCATTGCTTGACAATCAATGGTGGTGTGTTTATGTCCCTATAACTTAGTGGTTTGGCAAAAGAGACCAATAGAATAAGTACTAGGCTTACAAAGAATAAGTCCTGAGGTCAATTTGTTTTACTAGAAACCCTTAAAGACAGTGCTCCAGCATGGCTGCAATCAAATGACTGAAACATGCAAAAGAATATCTTTTATCCAGTCATTGTGTATCTAGGACTACATTATCCAATGTAAGGCAGCAGGGTAAGACTGGGAGTGAAATTTTATCCTTTCCTACTCAAACTGGCCATATCAGGTCCAAATATTCGACCTGTTTTATGTTCAAACTGACCAGATCAAATCCTACAATGTTCTCACATCATTGAAATCTCAAAGCTACAAGGAAGGTAGAGTATGATGAATTGAAAACAATTTGAATAAATAAGCATCACATTTGACAGAACAATCTCAATGCTCAAGGGTTAAACAGGTATTTTTAAGGTGGCGAGCTGGCAGAAACAGCACACCGGGCGAAATGCGTAGCCGTATTTCGTCTGCCATTATGTTCTGAGTTCAAATTCCACCGAGGTCAACTTTGCCTTTCATCTTTTCGGGGTTGATAAATTAAGTACCAGTTATGCACTGGGGTCGATGTAATTGACTTAATCCGTTTGTCTGTCCTTATTTGTCCCCTCTGTGTTTAGCCCCTTGTGGGTAGTAAAGAAATAGGTATTTTTAGCAGGTTAATCAACTTGCAGAGCCTCCCTTGTTTATACATTAACGAAGGTTTCAGGCCACAAATAGTAAAAGCTATTTTTAATAGCAAGCATTCCTTGTGCCACCAGCCCCACTCTGCACCACCTAAAACATACAAACTAACCTTTCGGTACATAAAAACCTCACCAAAAAATGAAGAAGATATAAAACAAAAATCTCACTAGAATTTTTAAGTGGATGTGTTTGCTCAAAGCAAAAGAAACCAAAAATGTGCCAAAATGAAAGCAGCAGTTGCCAATTTTCTTATTTCCAAACTCTCAAACTCCTCCACTTAATCATTTATATGCACCATCGCTGCAGAATGCCACATGTGAACCACTTGAATGAGTGACATTTCAATATTAACCTCATCATAAACCATGATGACTAATTTAATTAATGATGTCATTGCTCGGCAAGAAACAGATACACTCTTTTAATCCTGTCTTTGGGGCTTCTGCTCTTTCTGTCTGCAATTAGCGCTTATAATGATTGATCTCTTTATATTTCGGTAAATACTGAAATATAGAGAAGGAGATACAGGTGCTATGTAAAGACATAACTTCAGTGAATAAAATAATCCTATATCATACTAAGGTAAAGAATCTTTTTGGTCACGAATGACCATGGAATTGCACCAAGAAAGTTCCCCCCTGGGACACATGCCTAGGCTCTGTGTTTCATTCATTTAATTTTAAATATAACAAAGAATTTAATAAAAGAATTTAGTTACCATTAAGCTAGTGTTGGGAACATAAATTGTGACTAAGGTTTGGTGGAAGATTTTAATTCAAAACTTATGAAAACAAGACATTTGTACTACAGAGCCAGAGGCGGTTTTGGCTGGGTTGGTATCAAAAAGGTTAAGTCATCCTTTAAATTTCATGCCAACTGGTAATATGTAACTGCCAAACATTATAGAACTGCATGGACCTGTATTATTAGCATGACAAATAGTTTTTGTTTAATGCTGATCAAAAATACCAAAAGGCAACCATTAACCCATTAGCATTTAAACCAGTCAAATCCAGCCAAAATATTCTACCTGTTTTATGTTCAAACTGGTTGGATCTGGCCTATTACACCAACCCTACATTATCATTCTAAAAATTAAGAGTTACCTCATCAAACTCTCAAAGTTACAAAATAATTCAAAGCAATGAGAATAAATAAGCATTACTTTTGACAGAGTAATTCTGAATGCTAAAGGGTTGTCATGAAATTGCAAAAAACCAAAAGTAATATTTAATTTAAAATTCAATAAACAATTTCACAAAACTAATGACAGAATGTTGCCATGAAAATTCTAAATTTCAAATCAAAAAATGAGAAATAGTAAAAAAAAAAATGATATGATTAAAATTTCTCAAAACATTACATTCTGATTTGAGGGAAGAAAAATTTTGGAAGGTCGAAATATAAATGTTAGCATCAGCTTGCCTCAGATTTATATATTCTATAGAAAATATTTAGTTTTTATTTGAAAAAAAAATTAAAACAAAACCAAATTATAATTAGTGCAATTCTAAGGTCTTTTTCCCTTCATTTTCTGAAAAGGTTAGATCAATTAAATTCAGTAATGAAGATAATCATGATGAACAGAGGAATATTTTTATAACATAACCACCTACACTTTAATTTCCGGTGTTTTGTTGGAAGACATTTTATGAAGTGTGGGCTGGTTGGCTTTTAATTATCTTTAAAAAAAAATAATTTCAGTTAATGGTGACATTACCTAAGTTGTGTTTGTTAGCCTGAATGTTGTTTATCATGTTATTGTGTTTATGAAAGAATTCCAGAGTCGATAATACAGAGGTTGGGTGAAGAAACTGGGCTTTTTTGCTTTCTTTTTTACCTGTTGAAAGATGACATTTCATTGAAGCGATACCCTTCTAAACTATGCAATGATAGCTTAACTTAGTAAAACATGACTATGGCCATGCTGGAGCACCATCTTCATGGATTTTAGACAACTATATCGATCCCATTATGTACTTTATTGATCTTTAATTTATCAAATTGCTAAGTTATACTTTGAAATGACACACTATTCAACTTACTGATTTACAAAAATGTGCATACACACAATAAAAACAGGTGTGACTGTGTGATTAAGAAGTACCTTGGTGTATTTAGTTATATCCCTTGACATTCTGAGTTCAAATCCTACTATGGTTTAGCTATGCTTTTTTCTTCCTTTCAGAGTCAATAAAATGACCATCAGTTATGGTCACTGGGAGTGAGGTGGCATCACTTGAAAGCTACAACAATGCAAGGAAGCAATTGTGACCAGCAGGGTCTACCAACATCTGATAGTTTAGTCAATACGGTGAGATAAGTATGTGTTTGTCCCTACCCCCCACCACCTGACAACCAGTGTTGGTCTTGTTTACATCCCCATAACTTAGCAGTTCAGCAAAACAAACCGATAGAATAAGTACAAACTTTAAAAATGGGTACTCGGGCTGATTTTCTCAGCTAAACCCGACAAGGCAATGCCCTAGCATGGTTAGAGTCCAATGATGGAAACAAATAAAAGATAAAGTCAGGCTACTCTAGTTGCCACAGTCTGAGTGCATGACAGCAGCACCACACCCACCTGAAGATCGATGGGTAATAGTAAGCTTTAAATATCATAACTGCAGAATTGTGAAAATTTTCAACTGCTCTGGCGTTCGAAAAGGTTTTCTTTTTTTAAGCATCAACAACAGCAATGACAACAACAACATATTTAGATGCAGATTTATGACTTCAACAGATGAAGAAATGAATAAATGGGTAGAAATTGAGGGAGAAGAGAAAATGTGAAAAGGTTAGAGGATGGGAGAGTGGGGTGGGGGTGAAATTAACAGTGATTCCTTGACCGTATCTGAACAGACATTCAAATTTACATATTGATTCAACATAATTCTAAATTCCCTTGAAAGATACATACTTAGCATTAGATTCAAACCATTTAACAGATGAGGGGAGGGGGAATCACACCCTAGATCGAACAACAGTCTTTCATGAGTGATTTAAAAGGAAAGAAAGATCTGGAATATGTAAGGCTGGCCAACTGAATGAATTGCAATAGATTTGAACTCACATACTGCTAATTTGGTAGTGGCCCCTAGTGGTCCCTAGCAGAACGGTCAGTAATTAAAGAGTGTGATAGGTGTCGGGTGCGTACTGTTAGCCTAGGTCAACGAATGTATGAATTACACAAAAATCAGTATTGATTTCAACAGAATCTTTCTGCAGTAAACAAGACAATGGTAAGAATTGGTGCATTTTCGCATTGAATAATTGCAAAGTAAGTGTATAGATGTACATAGATTCCATGACAGAACAATTAAGCAAGAAGGAAGAGGAAGGAGAGAGAGAGAGAGAAAGTAGTGCAGAATTTAGTATTTCAATGTTAGTGTTGGGAGGATGCCAGAATTGTGGTAGAATTTGAGACAAAGAGAGAGTGAAAGAGATACAATGAAGGAAGGCAGGGAAAAAAGAGGGAGAGATATAAGGGAGGAAAAGGGGAAATAAGGAGTGATAGTGGTAGAGAGATAGGAGGGGAGAAGAATAGAGAAATTAGGAGAGGGGTGTAGTGAGAGAAGAGAAGCAGAAAGAGGGAGAGCAAAAACCACGAGAGAATAGTTTAAAAAACTGAACATAAGGAATTTGTGCAAAAGTGAAAGTAGAGAAACAAAGACAAAAGATTTGGATGATTGGAATTATCAATAGGAGAGAATGAGTAGCATATATTCTTATGCATGAGTGATTGTGCATGTGTGTGTGTGTATGTGTGTGCGTGTGTGTGTGTGCGTGCGTATGTGTGTGCATGTGTGCGTGTGTGTGCATGTGTGCGTGTGTGTGTGCATGTAACAGGTTTCTCTTTGCAAATATCTGAATAATGTATGTTTAGGTGGACACAGGTTTTGTCTCTGCGTGCATGATGGCATGTGCACCTGCATGTGTGTGTGTGTGTATTAATTAGATGCTGTCCACAGAACAGCCGGTTGTTGTTAGCCTCAAGTAAGCTCCAAGTAAAGAGATCTATGATCAAAGACTTCTCATCCATGACCATCCCATCTTTTTGATATATGTGTGTGCGCACGTGCGTGCGTGTATGTGTGTGTATGCAACAACATATGTAAACAAACTTGTTTTTTTGTTTTTGGAAGCATCGAATGTGTATCGTATCATATATAGAGACAGGAAAGTAATATTCTGAATGCAGTACAGCCGTGAAAACAGCAGAAAGTTTAGGGACTTTACCCTTATATCATGGAAAAAGCTATCAGCAGACATAAGTATGAATATACATGTTAACACATACACACACATACATGTGTGTGTGTGTATGTGTGTGTGTGTGTATTTACTTTTTTTAATACATGATGGACTCTCCTGCTGAAGACAACATATGAGTGTTCAGCTTATATCGAACAACCCGCACAAATGAGTTGTTTATAGTGATCAAATGTTTGTGCCACATATCATCTCACTCTCTCTCCATCAAATCGATGCTGTCTGAACAGGTGCACAGGTGTGCCACACATCAGGTGTCAAAGTGATCACAGGGCAACATGAAATGAAGTGTTTTGCTCAAGAACATAATGCACCACCCAAACCAGGAATCGAAATAACAATCACTAGATCATGGGTGCAACACCCTAACCACTAGGCCATGCACCTAGTGGTTATATATATACACCCAATAAATAGAAATGTTATTTAAAAAAAGCCAAACTCTAAAGTCTGTTGAAATATTGGGAAAGAGATTGAAAATTCAATATTATCACATGCATAAATTATAAAAACAATAACAATAATAATAGTTTCAGATTTTGGCACAAGGCCAGCAGAGCTAGTCGATTACATTGACCCCAGTGTTCAACAGGTACTCATTTTATTGACCCTGAAAGCATAGTTGACCTCGGCGGAATTTGAACTCAGAACATAAAGACAGACAAAATGCTGCTAAGCATTTTGCCAAGCATGCTAACAGTTCTGCCAGCTCACCACTTTAGACATTGATTTCAAATTTTGGCACAAGGCCAGTAATTTTGGGGGAGGGCATAAGTTAATTATATTGACCCCAGTGCATAACTGGTAATTATTTCATCAACCTGAAAGATGAAATTTAAAGTTGACTTCAGCAGTATTTGAACTCAGAACCTACAGACAGACAAAGCATTATGCTTGATGTGCTAGCAATTCTGCCAGCTAACCACCTTAATAATAATATAACAACAACAACATTGAATAATAAATATAAAAAAATGTGAAGTACCAAAGTACTTGGGGCAGCAATAGGTATTTGCCATTAAATTATAAAGTATGAGACCAAGGAAGGGTGGAGTATTGAGAGATGATTATGATGATTTATGGAAATATATTGAGCGTGAAAGCTAGAAATGAAGATTATGTCAAGTATTTCGGTGTTTCTCAAAACATTTTAGGCATGACCAGATTAGAAGTTACAACAGACAGGTGAGAGAATATTACCAGTTTGGGGTTGGTTTCTTATTTTGTGTTTTTGTTTTTTTCCTTTGCCAGAAATGGTGAAGAGAGAGAACTTATCACATGCGTGTGCAGACACAGGCGCATGGTGCATCTCCACTGCTCAACAACGATTCAATTATTCAATCAACTGAGTCACCTGCTCCTTAATAAACATTTATGTGGCTGAGTATACCACAAACGTGTACCTTTACAGTAATTTTCAGGTGTACGGATGAAGCTGTACCTTTTGAATTACAAGTACAGTCCACACAGGTTTCTATACAGCTTTTCACTGACCCTAGTTTTACTCCCAAAGTGTGGGTTGGGTTAAAGAAACGTTAGCACGCCGGGCGAAATGCGTAGCTGTATTTCGTCCACTGCAACATTCTGAGTTCAAATTCTGCCAAGGCCAACTTTGCCTTTCATCTTTTCAGGGTCAATAAATTAAGTACCAGTTATGCACTGGGGTCAATGTAATCGACTTAATCTGTTTGTCTGTCCTTGTTTGTCCCCTCTATGTTTAGCCCCTTGTGGGTAATAAAGAAACAGATATAGAATATGATATTTGCCCCAACTGCCATCCAATGAGAATGGAACCAGGACCCCATGGTATCAAAGTGAGCTGCTTAACTGTATGACCATTCTGCTTCGACACACACATTGATATATTGGTGGTAATGATGGTGGTTTGCTACCCTTTTTAACTTATAGTTTTATCCTTGCCTACTAGTCTACTACAATTGGCAACTTGTTGGCTACCCACACTACCAACACTGGGACCAACGTTTTAGTCCCACAATTATTACTTTTTTTTAATTAAAAAATAAATAAAAAGTAATTGAGAATGAAAGATAAAGTTTATTAAGTCCCAAGTCAGCTCTGATCCAGGAGACCCATGATCCTAGACAAGGGCAACCCTATCTCTTATTCAGATAAAATCTAGGACTTCTTTTTAAGATGTGATTCCATGGAGATTTGCCTTCTACTTCTAACAAGCCCATTGACCATGAAGAAGATCTTGCATTCTTTCCTGAGTGTAAATATACACTTACAGCAGTGGTTCTCAGTCAATTTTATTTTCTTACCTATGGATTACTTTGATTACCATTTTACTTTGATGGACCCCCCCCCCCTAGCCATTTGATATTTAAAAACTAGTTTTATAGATACTTTCAAAATTCCTAAATGGCTGCTCACTCATTAACTTGTGTCCAGGTGAATTATGTAAAATGATAGAGAAAGAAACCTTGCTGCAATAAAACACTTCTAAAGCAAAAAATTTTTATGGACCCTTAAAATACTACTATGGGTACCCTATTTACTATTTAGCTTGTGTGGAGCCCAAAAAATCTTACATGGACACTTACGGGTCATACAGACCCTAGTTGAGAGCCACTGCACTAGTGTATGGAGTATTTGTTATAAGAGTACATTAAAGAGTAGTGATCCTAAACGGCATGTGACTGTACACTAAAAAATAATGTTCTTTACAAAGAGTGTAAGTATACACTTAAAGTATGGAGTGTTTTTATTTGGAGTGTGACTGCACACCAATGTCTGTATGGAGTGTAAGTGTATACTAAAGTGTCAAGTATTTTTATGGGTAAGTAAACACTTATGTCTACCATGGCTAGAAAATAATAATATTTATACTCTGTGCAGCAGCTGGATACTCAAAGTGATTTTATATGCTGAAACTATTTTTAACAACGGGGTATAAATTTTAATTAAATTCAACATTAAATATTCCATTGTTCGTCAATCGTATCAACAATTTCTTTGATGCATGATAATTGAGAAGAATTTCAAATAAACTTCACAACAAAAACGCAAGCTGATCAAAAGAAATTTCAATTCAATTTCTCATATCTGTAGTAAAGAGGCAGAAAAATGAGCCATTTCATAGTGCCATAAATACATGAAACATCAGCTTATTAATTCTATACCATATTGAAAATATTATTAGCAAAGAAAAACTGTTCAGAACTATGTATCTCAGATTTCAAAACATGTTTAGGTTTACAAAAACAAAGAAAAAATAATTTCAATTTCTGGGACATTTTACAACTCCATATGTTAGGATTTGTGAAATCCTTTAATTTTCCAAAGTAGTTCAATAACATTACATATTGAACTATTTCAAAAAGAACAACAGGAGCACATGGCATTATAAGAGAGAGAGAGAGAGAGAGAGAGAGAGAGAGAGAGAGAGAGAGAGAGAGGAAATCCAATAAATTATTTCTTTCATCTTTAATTTCCTAAGCTAAAATTCCTTCACTCTCTCATATATATATATATATATATATATATATATAATATATATATACACACACACATACACATATAAAGAAATATTTTTTATACTTGGTAAAACTGTATCAAGTAACTTTCACAAAGATTTTAAAATAAAATATATATACATATATACACCCACACACAAGAAAAATTGGTATATGCATGTGCAAGTATATATATATACATATACGCATACATATATACACAAGTACACATACACATGAACACATACAACATACATATACACACACACACATTATCCTGTAATATGACTTACAAAAGAAAAGCAAAGTAAATGTGTAGGGTCTATATAATTGGCCAGGATTGGTAAAGTCTTCACCTGAAGTTCCATCAGATGGTCGCATACCACCTGAGTTGAGATATCTATGATGAACCAAAGGATTTTCAGACAACCAAAATGCACAAGTGTAGACCTTTCAAAGGCCATTTTGGGGGATGTTGTCTTCTTCACTGTCAATAAAATAAGTACAAGATGATCCGTGGAGTCGATGTAAATGACTTACACCCTCACCCAAAATAGTGCAGAGAGGAGAGTGGCGGTTGTGAGGATGTGTCTAGTACCACATTGTTGAGAAGTAGTTGGGAGGTTTTTACTTAGTACTAGAGTTGAGTGAGAAGTACTAGAGTTAAGTGAGTGGTTGTTTTAGTGCTGAGTGGCAGGATAGATGTGAGTACCAAGTAATGGTATAGAGTAACTATTAAAAGAAACCACACCCAGCCACAATAAGTCTACAGAAGTATGAAGCTAGTTTACTGAGGCAGATTAGTTTATAGAGAGACAGAGAAGATTGACAAGTGTAACATAGAGATATAGAAGCTACCTTATAGTTGGGGTGGGGAGAGAAAGAGAGAGAAGATATAGAAATTTCTAATATACAATTATACAAGAGCAGAACTCCAATGTGTGTCTTGAGACTTCAGAAGATCAACAAGTGATCAGTATTAAAATATTTCCTGGTTTTTACAATAGCTATGTTATATACGTATCCCATATACACCAACACATTAGTACATTTCTACAGACTCCATCTCTCGTTTCTTTGAAGCATTTTTGAATTGTGTCTTGATATATCAAAATAATTATTTCACAAGAAAAGAGAAAATGCTAATAACTGCTTCTGTGTATGTGTATGCATTTATGTGTGTGTGTGTATTTGTAAAAGTTAAACAGGAGATAAAATGCAACTAAAAGATGTAATTATGTCAAGCATATTTGTAAATATCAAAAGGTAATTGATATATTTTGGTATCTGTATATTTATATTCAATTAATATTTTACCAAGATTGAATTGCAGCCATATTGAGACACCACATTTGAGGGTCTTTGTTGTGCATATTAACCCCAGGAATTAATTTTTAAGTTTGAGACTTATCTTATTGCCATACATTTGCTAAACAACTTTGTTATGGTACATCAAAAAGATTGCTGGCCTTTAAGTGGCATAAATGCAAACACACAAACACTCCAAGATTTAGACAGACAGACAAATAGATACATATATGATGGGTTTCTGTCTACCAATTTTCACCCAAGGCCTTGCTCATCTCAAAGCAAAAGTAGAAAACATTTACCCAACGTCCAATGCAGTGGAACACCAAACAAAGAAGCACAGCTACAAATTGAACAGTTTAACCATACAATCATGTCTACACTTATACTACTGATATGTTTTTTTTTTTTTGAGAATCCACAGTTCAAAAAGGCAGCAACTATACCTTGCTTGATAGGATTATGGGTTCAAATCTAGTCATCATTATCATTATTTAATGTCTGCTTTTATGCTGGCATGGGTTGGATGGTTTGACTGAAAACTGGTAAGCTGAGGAACTGCACCAGGTTCCGATCTGATTTGGCAGGGTTTATACAGCTGGATGTCCTTCCTAACGTCAACCACTCAGAGTGTAGTGGGTGTTTTTTACATTCCACCAGCACAGGTGCCATTGACCTGACATCAGCATCGGCCACAACTATGGTCTTACTTGGCCAAAGGTCTTGGTCACCTGCCACTTCCCCCATGAAGCCCAATGCTCGAATGGTACTTTTTATGTGCCACCAGTACAGGTGCCAGTCAGGGAGCACTGGCATCAACCACAACTACGATTTCACTTGGCACATAAAAATAAAAGTGTTACACAGCTTTTCAAGATTGTTGCAGCTTTTTTAACATAGTCGCTCAGTAGCAATATAATATTATAAACAGGTTATAGCTTTCATTCCATAGTTAAGATTGCTTACTTCTTCACATAAAGTGGAAAATAATAATTAACTATCCGTATAAGAAAAGGTAACAAGTATATAGCAAGGATTATAGCTTTAAGAGATACTTTCTGCTAAGACTGCATTTTCAATACAACCTATGTGGATTTCTAGACCATATAAAGAATTGAAGGCTTCAAATAAAATACATTTAAAAAAAAACATGTATCTCGTGACTTTCCATAAATTTCGAGTTATCTTACTGATTTCAAAATAACTGAAGTATTTCTAACCGTACTACTAATCATTATTATTATTATTATTGAATTACTATGTCATAAAAATAATGTTGGCAACACCAGCACATTCGAGATGTGTGTGTATATACACAGCTGCATCATCTGGAATTATCGACGACTTAAAATAAGCTAATCATAACTTCAGGTTTAATGGGGAAAATAAAATTATCCTTATTAAATGCTCTGTTTTGCTATTGTTGGCAACATAGTATCAAAGTATTAGCAGTAGCCGGACACTGCCAGGATTTTATTGTACAGTTGCTTTCTGTTTTTACTGCAAATACCAGTCGAAAGTAGAGAAAAGATATAAACCCACATGTCACAATGAATTATATTGCATATAATGAATATTAACAACAGAAATATTCCAAACATGGTACTGAAATTTTTATAGCAATAAAATTTCTTCAGTGACAGATGAAATTGTGTTATATGGTTCCTGGTTATATTGTTATTCCAGTATCAGTTATTAATACATTTGGCTTCACAGATGAAGATGTAGGCACAGCACAGAAGTATTTCTAAGGCATCAAAGAGATCACAAGAGTAGGTATTTCATTCAAATTCCACAGTGTGATGTAGATGGCAAATAAATCTCATCTCGGGGCAACTCAATGACAATCTGTTGGAGAAATTTCCAAAAGAACCGAGTAATATACATTTAAATGTTTAACTCAAAGGTCATCATGAAAGTACTTGTGGCAAGTCTGAGGGTTAAAACGACCATCAGGGCTGGTTATTTGTTGGGTAGCAATGATTAGAAAGTTTCTTGGCAACTGAGTGTATATAGGGTTAGAAGGAGTGTTTAGCAGTGGTATTGTTGCATATGCAATTTGGAGTTGAAAGTTGTTGTTTCTTCCCAGATCTGACCTGATTGGACAGACCTGGCTAAAGATGTTCCAGCCATGAAAACTGACATTTTCCAGTATGTCCTCTTCCTCCTCCTCACCTTTTAGTATCTAAACTCGCCATACACAACCCAAATATTCTTTTATGTTTTGCATCCAAACCAGTCAGATCTGGTCTCTCACACTTACCCTGCAATGTAATTCTTAAAATCAACAACCACATCGTCAAAATCTCAAAGCCATGAGATAATACGTGATTAATTGAAAACAATGTGAATAAATAAGCATTACATTTGAGAGAGTAATCTGAATGCTAAAGAGTTAAAAACATTAAGGTACCATTTGAGGGATGTTTGGTAGATATTTTCATGTTGAGCCACCATGTATGGGTTCCCTTATTAGCTTGTGAAGTCAGAAATAAAGAGAGAGAGGTGTGCTAGAATCATCTTAGTTAAGGAATGGTTATTGGGAAAATGCAAAATTAGCAGAGATCTAGATTAGAGAACGGAAAGCTAACTTGAATGCAAATTGGGAAAAAGGGATATATATATCTTAACCAATTAGCATTAAATATCTTACACATTCAGTTGTTTCCTACAAATAATTATTATACCTTAAACACTGCATTAAAGTTCCCAAAATGCAGTACTATCATGTACAGTTCCTTAAGGACCAACATATCTGCAAGAGAATCTTTGTAAACATTGTGTTGAATTACATTGAACAAGTTGCTTTACTACATTTGAATCTGCAACCTTTCATAGGTTTTCCTGCTCCAGTATTGAAGTGAACAAACTCACATCACCTTTCGTTACAAACCCATCTTTGAAAAGGATGGACATGTAGTCAGTGATATTTAAAAAAGTGTAATAGCCCATGGCAGAAATGGTTTCATCCATAGGTTTGTTCAATTAGGGTTCACCTATGGCTAAACATTAACAACCCACGATCCAATTTTTGGAGAAAGACAATGGAATGGTTTCAGAAAGAAAAGACAAAAATATTTAACATCTCATCGAAAACTTTGAAACCGATATAATTCTATTGCATTTCCTCTCTTCTTATACCCTCTCCCTGCAATATCCCAACCTCACCACACACCTACAGTTCGAGAATCAAGTTTTTTGATCCATAAACTAGTTTCACACATTAAGCTTAATATCTGCAGAAATGCCAAATTTCTTTGAGTATTAAGAAATGGCATTTCTGGCAGAATTAGTTTCACTTTCAATAATCTTCAAGAAAATTTCAACACGTTAATACTTTCTTTTCTCAATTTTGTTGAGTTTTTTTTTTACTTTATTCTACAGAAAAGCATATTTCTAAAAACAAAAAGGAAAGAAACTTCCAATAAGGAAAGAAAAAAGAAAAAAAAATGAAAATCATTGCCAAAGTATTTGAGGATTTTTTCAAAAGATTTAGATTAGAAGCTATTTCCAATGTAAATCTTTAGTTTTAGCAAGAAATTTAAACATTTAGATAGCTAATCTGTCAACATTTAATAAGTCGATTCATCTTAGTAGTGTTTAATTGCTACATGGGTTAGCTTCTGTGAATACTTGAACAGAATCACAAAATGGTAATCCAAAAGAACATTAACCTTAACAGAGGAGATGTCTCGAAGGGCAAGCTTTTAATGTGAAAAAAATCTGATGACTTCACTGGCTGAGTTATGTTGATGACAACTTGTAAAGGCTGAACTACAGAATTAACAAGTTAAACCTAATCCACATTATGGTGAGTGAATGTAAATAAAATGGCTGGGATGTTGATGGAGAAGAGAGAAAGAATTAGAATGAAGAAGGAGGGAATCCAGTTTGAGAATATTCCACACTTGGACATTTAATACACCTTTTCTAATATCATCCTGGTGCTTGTATTTCAAACCATATCACAACAATAGCAGCAACAGCAATATCATTCATCATTCTACTTATTACTGAATGTCTCTCTCTCTACTTCATCAACAATTCTATCATCACCATTATCATCATCAACATCAAGCATGGTGTTATACATTCATTTTGGAATGGGTTAACCCAGTGCTTCTCAAGGTGGGCCGTGGAAATATTTTGGTGAAATGTGGGACTTCACCATAGGAAATAAGGATATTTCATAGAAATAATTTCAAAGCTGATTTCTGACAAAAAAATAAAATGGACCAAAATCACTGTCAAAATACTTAGTGGCATTTCTTCTGGCTTTACATTCTGAGTTCAAATGTCTTCCATCCTTTCAGGATCATTGAAATTAGGTACCACTTGCGCACTGGGGCCAATGTAATTGACTTGTCCCCTTTCCCAGAAATATTTCAGGCCTTCTGTCTACAGTAGACAATTTTTAATCACTTTCTGGTAATTTGCAACAGATTAGATTTGTAAAGTGGTCTGAAATATTTTTAACAACATTCTAGGTTATTTTCAAGGTTTAATCCTTTGGCATTTTAACTGGCCATATCCAGCCCCAATATTCCACCTGTTTTATGTTCAAACCGGCTAGATCCAGCCTCTCACACCTACCCTACATTGTCATTCTTAAAATAAACAATCACATCATTGAAATCTAGAAGTTATGAGATGATGCATAATTCATTGAAATCAATGTGAATAAACATCACATTTGACAGAGTAATCTGAAAACTAAAGGGTTAATGGGGTAACCTGGGCAGAGAGCACCCAAAGCCATGCTATTTATGGTGAAGTTATTTGTTCCAGGCTGTATCTTTATGTTAGCATTTTATTTTAACAAGTTTGTTCATCTCAACTAGTTGACTTTTCTTCACTACCAATGTTAACACTCGACACAAAATGGCCTGAGACCAACTTTGGTCCCATGATACAAATTTCTTGTTCTAAAGGGAGCTAAATTAAAGCCTTTCATTCAAATGTTAATATAGGTTCCAAACACAAGATTAGAAACGGACAATTTTTTTTTTTTTTTTTTAGAAAATTCTTCATTATTTTCAATATTAAATGAAACAAAGACGGTGCATTTCAACAGAAATATGGTAACAAAAGGGTTAATGTAGCTTTTCATCCTTCTGAGATGGATATAATAAAATACCAGTTAAATACTGGTGTCAATCTAATATCTTATAATGCATCCGAGATATGAATGAAATTACAATAAAAGACCTAAATAAGTCCTTTGATCATAGTCTACTGGATGGAGGTTGACCTATGGTTAAAGAACACCACCAAAGCAAAAAGTTTAGGTTAACATCCTTAAAGGTAAACAGTATAGAAGATCTAAACATTTACATAAGTGATGGGTGGAGGAAAGGATAAGATGGAAAGTCAGTGGAGAGAGAGAGAAACAGAGAGAGAAAATAGGATAAAGAGGAAAGGTTTGATGTTGAAATGAAATCAATAGAAAGTAAGCTAAAGCCAAGTAGTTCCACTTATGGCAATGATAATTGGACTTCTAACACTGCAATGGTAACCTTTAAAGTAGCTATTGCAGACAACTGAGAATGTAAGGATGGCATTAATAAAATAGTAAAATATCAATGAAAAGGAAACAAGATTTGATAAGTAGGGAGAACAATCCTTAATGAATAGAAGTGCACTTAAGGGCTGACCTTTCAGGACCACAACTCCCTGGTAGGGGTGGGAGAAGAAATGTTCAATCCTAGTGAAAAGAGGTGAGTGGACCAGAGGCAGAAAGGTTTCAATAAAGCTTTTCTTCAGTTTCAAAGCTTTATGTAAATAACTGATAATTATCAATTGCCACACCTGAAAACAGTGTGGACCTTGTTGCCATATATAGGTAGGTGTGTGTGTGTGTGTGTGTGTGTGTGTGGAGAAATAAAGAGAGAGTGTGTGTGTATGGAGAGAGTAAGAGAGACAAAAAAAGAAAATAAATGTTAGCTGCTGTAGCAAAATAGTGCTAAAGTGAGAGGGAGATAATGAGAAGAGGATAATTTAATGACTAGAAATATGTTTGATTCAACAAACAATGCAGCTTCCTTTGACAAACCAACAATGAAAAGAATGACGGGGCTTTTGGACATTTATAAATAACCAGTTTGGTCATTTATAAATAATCACCTGATCATTAAAAATGATGACTTTGTTGTTTATAGAGGATGTCCTGGTCGTTTACAATTTTCTTATCACTTAATCAAATAGAAGACGATGCTGGTAATCCTTTAAAGGATATACCTGAGACAGGCTCCGAGAGAGGAAAGGAGATTTCCTCAAACTGGACGCCCAGCAGAAATGTTTGTAACAATAAACTCACGAAAGGTATGCAATGGTGGTGGTGGTGTTAAACTGGTCAACTGATTGAGATGACTACAGGATCACTTGTGAATAATGATTTAGCAAGTCATAGATGATTACTCGCGAATTGTTTATAAGTGGTGAGCGGGTTATTATAAACGATGACAAAGTTATAAATAACCATTTGGGGATCAATGATATAAACAAACAAACAAACAACAGCACCGTCAACTTTAATCAAAATCTGTCTACAACAGAGTCAATATTACAATCAACGGTGCCTTAATATAGCAACCAACATCACATTAAATAATGCAGTCTACAGTGCAATCAATATTAGTCAATAGTGCAATCAACAGTGCTGTAAACATTACAGTGAACACTAGTAGTATTTTATTTGCATTTTAGTCAACATTTCAGTTGCTATATTTGAAATGAATCATTCTCTCTCGTTCTTCGTATAATAATGGTATGGCAGGGGGAGCCACTGTGAGACTGAAATTGAGGAATTCTTGATCTTCTTGAAAATAAAATTTGTATACAAGATGGCTCCTAACTACCGACACTGAAGACACGAACTACAGTATTTCTGGCCATTGTAGGTATATATATGAATTCAAGTAAATATTGATGATTGGTAAATCATTGGCATGTTGAAATGTTACAGAAACCATCATTATAGAGGAATTCAAAAGAAGATACTCTGGAATATCTAATAATTCCATGAGAAAATCTGAAACCCATTACTGAAAACTAGCAAAAAGTTTATAAAGTCAAATCGAGAAACAGGGGAATCTATTACCATCATTAAGTAATTGAAAGGAAATGTGGTACTAATTAAAAACAATGGTTTCTAATTTAGGCACAAAGCCAGCATTTTTGAGGGGAAGGAGCTAGTTAATTACATTGACCCCCAGTTTGACTCTAGAAAGGATGAAAAGTAAAGATGCCATCAACAGGATTTGAACTAAGAACATAGAGCATTGGACAAAATACTACAAGGTATTTTGTCCAATGCTGTAACAATCGTGCCATGCCTCCTCATGACATTTATTTACAGCTGGATGAACAAGGTCAACAAGTATTTCAGGCATAACACTCACAGTAGTACCAAGTGTCAGGTGTATCTTGCATATCTAATTGAGGATTGGACTGGAAAGTTGGGAAATAAAGGAAACACCAGAACAATCTTCTTGTCTAATCCCAAAGATAAGAAACTAGAATAGCAACAGTCATTCATCTTGGTCTCAGGATAACAAGAATATCAACACACTGATTTAATTTGTGACAGGGCTTCATGAACAGACAGGATAGAAATTTTAAGTATGAAGATTATAAATAATATTTAATATGACAAGGCTATAAATAGTAGAATTATACTTGTCAAAATTACTGAGAGGTAACTACAGATTAGCAAAGACACAGATATAGATCTTTCCACCGACAGAACAATTGTAGCTTATTATATAGGAAGGGTGGGTGCAAATGTAGAATAGACCCAGATCATCATCATCATTTAAACTGGCCATATCCTGCCCAAGTATTCAGCCTGTTTTATGTTCAAACTGACCAGGTCTTGCCTCTCACACCCATTTTTCTCTGTTGTTCTAAAAGTCAACAATCACATCTCTGAAATCTCAAAGCTATGAAGTTAATGCATGATTAATTGAAAACAATGTGAATAAATAAGCAATATATTTGACAGAATAATCTAAATGCTAAAGGGTGAATGTCTGTTTTCCATGCTGGCATGGATTGGACGGTTTGTCCAGATGGAGATGGTAAATTGGAAGAATCATTAAAGCATTATATAGAATGCTGCAAAGTATTCATTCTGGTTCTCTTCATTCTTGTTTCTTATCTTGTTGAGAACTGCATTGATATCACAAGTGTCAGAGGAACATCCATCCACTTATCAGTAGATTTCCCAAGTACAAAGTCATTTGGCTGACAAACTGTATGACCATCAACAAAACTAACAGTCTGTCATCTGAAAGTCAGATGAACACACACAGTGTTCTTAGAAATCAAGTAACACATGAAGGAATCTCATGATGAGCAACTAGAAACAGCAGCCAGATCTACCTCAACAACGTGACCCCGGATTCCCACAACCTGATAAACAGACAAAAACTAAAGTAATACCTCACTTTACGAGACCCTGGGTTTAGGGTTTTATTTTTCAAGGACAAAATCCAAATTTTGAATGAAATGCAAAGGTTTCTACTACCACAACAAATGCTTCTGCATGTTACCGAGAAATTTAGAGAGAGAGAAAAAAAGTTTCTTCTAAGCAAACAATTTATTGTAGATTTATTTTTTGAAAAGAAATCTACAAATCTATGAATTGGCGATTGTGTCTACAAGTCGAGTCTTGTGAAAGTGATTAGAAACAGTTATAATAATGTTTTTTATTATAAATGATCTTGACTCCCTTTTTACTTTACATAAAATACTCTTTACATTCTATTGTTTTATTGCCATTATTTTACAAGTATTATAAATTTTATAAGTAAATTATTTTTCTGGGAACAAATAACAATTCATAACATTGTTACTATGAGAAATTATTGCTCTGCTTTAGGAGTTTTCGCTTTACGAGCAGTCTCCGGGAACAAATTAACTTGCATATTTTTTACTGTATATGGCTTTGATCAGAGGTCCATTGAATCAGATTTGATATAGAACAAAATAACACATAACAGCATTTAAATGTACCTGTTAATAGGAACCACCGTTGAATGATTGAGAGAGAGATAGAGTTATATTGAGAAGCTGTCATTACAGGTATGATGAATGTAGTGGTGGTGGTGTTATCAGAAGACAATATACATTCCTCGCTGATGATATAACAATACGAAGGTATGAGAAGAAGGTTGGAGAGAAGGGAAATAGATTAGATAGAATATGTGTGAGGGAGGGGGGTGACCTTTCGTTCTCATCCCTCCCACAACAATGTAGATAATAACATAACTGAAGTAGGACATACCTCATTAGATTAGGTGACAACATGGGACAGAGACACTGGTAAAGGAAGAAACACACACACACACACACACACAAACAGAAGCACAAAAGCACGTAAATATACAATCTAATAGGTGCACACAGACACAAATACTTCACTTATACAAATGAACACACACACACACACGCACGTAAACACAAAGACAGGGTAATAATATAGAGTAACTTTTGTTAAACCTAGGGTCATAAAGTAATTAAAATATAGAAGCCTCACACTAGGTAGTCATTCTGTATTTAATATGGGCCACACTCAGTGGTGGAGGTCATGCAGTATTAATATAGAGGCCTTCCACTGCGAGATCATGTAGTATTAATATATTACACTGCTTATTTATTCATATTGTTTTCAATTATTTATGCATTGTCTCATAGCTTTGAGATTTTTATATGATTATTTCTATCTAGAATGACATTGCAGGATAGGTATGAAAGGCCAGTTTTGGCTGGTTTGAACGAGTAGAATATTTGGGCCAGATTATCTGGTCACACACAAGATCAGAACCAGAATGGAGAATTAACCTGGATTTAATGGAGATCAACGGATGTATGCTTCAACATTTGTAAAATCAGAAACAATGAGTGAAAAACCCCAGCGAAAATCCCAAAGGGGAAGGAAACGAATACAACAACGGAAGGATAACATTGAGAAAGAACTGAAGAGATTACATGGAGACTTATCTTTCCTGAGTGAAACAGAAAGAGGGACAAATGTTAAAAAGAGGAAGAAGAGGAAGAAGAAACAAGAGATAAGGCTTAACATCCGAAAGTTGAGTGATATATCATCAGCCAAAGAAATACTAACAGAAAAGATCCAAGCAATAGCATGGAGACTTAAGAGATATGAGAATAGAATTAATTTCTTTAAACAGAAAATGGCTTCAGAGAGGATGCAAAGAAGCTCTGTGGAGATATGGGAGAAAAGGAAAATAGAAAGCAACCAACCACCTAAAAGTAAAGAAGTTGATTTCTGGAGCAAAATCTGAGAAAGTGACAAACACCGACAAAAGGAAGCAACCTGGATTCAAAAGCAGCCAAGCAAAATAAGAACATAGATACCCAGGAATGGTCAAATATTGACACCACTGAGATCACAAATGCTATAAAAAGACCTGCAACAGGGCTTAATGGAATTGCAAATTTCTGGATAGAAAAAAACCTGCCTAGTATCCACCAACACCTAACTAATGTATACAATCACATGAAAAAATATTATGATTATCTGCATTGGCTAACACAAGGCATAACTTAACTGTTTGCTAAGAAAGAGGCCACAAAGCCTCTCGGTATCACAGACCCATTACCTGCAGAGTAAAAGATATCAAAAATTGTCAAAGTGTCATACAACAGTTTTGCTATGGAATGGTGAAACTATTTTTTCCTTTTCTGGAAATGCAACATTATGGACTTACAACACTTTTGCATAATAGCAACAATATATGTGTGTATATAAAGGTGCAGACCTTTATATATGTACTCTTTTACTTGTTTCACTCATTTGACTGTAGCCATGCAGGAGCACTGCCTTTAGTCAAATTAATCTATCCCAGGACTTATTCTTAGTAAGCCTAGTACTTATTCTATTGGTATATTTTGCCAAACCGCTAAGTTACAGGGATGTAAACACACCAAATATCAGTTGTCAAGTGATGTGGGACACACACACACACACACACACATACACACACACAAATACATACATATATATATATATATATATATATATGATAAGCTTAAATCAGATTCTGCTAACCTAATCCACTCATGGGGTTTTGGTTGGCCCAAGGCTATAGTAGAAGACACTTGCCCAAGGTGCCATGCTGTGGGACTGAACTAGGAACCATGTGGTTGGTAAGCAAGCTTCTTACCACGCAACCACTACACACAGAGTTGATTGTGCGATAAGAAGCTTGCTTCCCAGCCACAGGGTTCTGGGTTTTGTCCCACTGTGTGGCACCTTGGGCAAGTGTCTTCTACTATAGCCTCGGGCCAACCAAAGCCTTGTGAATGGATTTGGTAGACAGAAACTGAAAGAAGCCCATTATGTTTGTCTTTGTATCTGTGTTTATGTCCCAATCACCACTTGACAACCAGTGTTGGTCTGTTTATGTTCCTGTAACTTGACAGTTCAGCAAAAGAGATTGATGGAATAAGAACCAGGCTTTAAAAAAGAAGTCCTGGGGGTCGATTCATTCAACTGAAAATTCAAAGTAATGTCCCAGCATGGCCACAGTCCAATGACGGAAACAAGTCAAAGATTTATATATACATACATACACACACATACATGTGTGTGTGTAAAGCTACTTATGTAACATTGTAGACAATACACACACTCACACACACACACTCACTCGCGTAAACAAGAGGAAGGAAAGAGAGAACTTAATATGGAATTTTTTCCCAGTCCTAAGGATTCTCTTTCTGGAGAAAAATCTAAACAAGTGGAAGTTGAAACTTCACACATCGTTACTCAAGTTTCTTGTTGCTGATCAGCAGATAATTATATATATATGTATGTATGTATGTATTATATATATATAATTATGTATGTATGTATGCGTGTATGTGTGTACGATGCACATATGCCTATACAGGCACATGAGAAGGAGAAAAATGAAACCTATTTCTGTGTACAAAAGGAAGTATACTGATGACCTCATTTCACGAGATCATTAAAAATCCAATAATGTGTAGTAAGTAGTAGTAGCGGCAGTAGCAGCAGCAGCTGTTGTTGTTGCAGCTTCACTGGTCTTATTAATCAGTGATGCACCTGTGTTAATGTCAGCTTACACCACACTAACTTTGTACCTGTTCTGCTAATATAATTATTGATAGCCTACAACATTGGTCATACCGTCAAACATTCTTTAGAACATAGGTCAACGGGAAATGTTTCACTAAACAACACTGCTGTCTTTTGCTCTTTCTGTTGTTTTTGTTATTTTTTTGTTATCTTTTTTTTCACAAATTAGTGAAGGGGAAGGAGTTAGAGACCATGACCTTTGTAGAGCCTCCTATACCTTTGCCATTCTTCTACATTTTGAAGACTGAAGGCATTGATGTGGTGGTTGTTAAAACATCTGCATCAGAGAGAGTCAATGTTAAAATAATGGTGTCTCAGATAAATGTAATCTATAAACATTTTAAAAAAGGTTTAACCCTCTTGGCACCAACCTGCCTGAAAGCACACCTGCTTCTATGACACAAACTTTCCGTTCTTAAGTGGTCTAAATTAAAGCCTTCCACCAAAATTTCATATTGATTTATTCCAAACACCAACTTAATGACAAAATTATTTTATTAAATTCTTCATTTTAAAAATTAATTGAAACGAGGTAATGTTTTTCAAAAGAAATATGGTAACAAAGAGGTTAAGAAAATTATTATTCTGATATGCTAAAAATGTATCAAAAAGAGAAAACGAGGAATTGGAGTTGTAGAGGGATGCAACAATTATTTATAAAGTGGACAATGATAGTGAAGTTCTGTGCTAAGGTGACCTGCTTTGAAAATAGTTAACGAGAAGGATTTGGTGGAAGTCATAGCAGAAAGTATATAAGCTACATGATTCAGTATTTCAAGCCAGTAAGGGGGCTTTCAAGAAAGTCGAATCATCACATACCACAAGTGAATGGGAGAGTTTTTGTTTATATTATTCCAAGTACTGGACGACTGCAGTAGTGTTTAATCAATTACAAGAATTTATATCAAGGTCTCAAAATAACTCTCTCCCAACAACCTTGGGGTCCCAGGAAGAAGGTCCCCACCACTGTCTTTCTTATTAAGCCTCAAACAAAATTAAGAAACCTAAGTAGAAAATATTTGAATATGGGGTCCATTTTATTATTGTTATGACCGAAGATGGGTTTTGTGTTAGAAACTAGGAACAAAAGTGGGAAGAAAATGGAGAAACTATGAGAGGCTATGGAAAATAGCTATGAAGATGAGTCTTAAGTTCTAAGAGGTTTTTAAGGGTCACTACGTATCTTTCTCTAGATATGATAACATTCCCTAGATGACCTGGTACCTGTTCCCCATAGTGAGATGAACTGAAGCAATGTAGAATAAAGTTTAGAAGCACAAATTACTTGCAGTGGATTTGAACTCATATCTTATGAATAGAACAGACAGTTTAGTATCTTATCCATTAAAGTATTCCTCCTTCAGAAGAATACATAAAACGTTTGCTTTGAGATGAATAATGTTCCTGAGTAAAGGGAATACAGGGTTGTGGAATTGTTTCCCTGATACATTGTGGACTGTGCATTGAATGTATGTGTGTATATGTTTGTGTAGGAAGTGTGTGAAGGAAGAATCAGAACAAGGATTTAAACCGGCCAAATCCGGCCCAAATATTCTACCTGTTTTATATTCAAATTGGCCAAATCCAGCCTCTCACACCTACCCTACAATGACATTCTGAAAATAAACAGTTATATCCTCAGAATCTCAAAGCTATGAAATAAAGCAGTATTAATTCAAAACAAGGTGACTAAATAAGTATTATATTTGACAGATTAATCTGAATGCTAAAGGGTTAAAGTGAACATTAATAAAACTTTAATACTGACACCACCTAGCAGACTGTTGATGGATCTGATTATGAACTCTGGAGGGGAAAATGCAATGCTGGGCGTGACTTCTTTGGCGGTAATCATGAAGAGAAAGGGTATACGTTGACAAAAGGAAGCCGGTTAACCATAAGGACTCTTAGACCCCAACTGTGCATCATTCTCTTGACATTATTGCCAAGATTCTTTTAGGTGAAAAATAGGCTCACAATGCGACCTGAGAACATAGAAATTGAATGGAGTCGTACTTTCATCACTGAAGAATGCCCATGATGATGATGATGATGCATGTGGAGAGAAAGTGGAAAGATGTGCGTTTTGGGGTAGTGTGTGTACTCATGCATGCACACATACACGTGTGTGTGTGTGTGTGTGTGTGTGAAAAATGAGGGTGCAAGAGAGATGATATTTGTAATTCAACTTGCAAAAGTACAGAAGTGATAGCTTAAAAATATTGCAAATGAAGTTGGAATTTGAATTTAAATAATATGCCTTGTAAGGAATGGTCTCAGTCAGGATCAGGAACTAATCGCAAGTCTACAAGAACTTGTGAAAGTGGATCCATTAGGAAAAACAAGGAATTTCAGATTTTACAAATTCACATCAAATTACAGTTTTGGCCTAAAGGCTTAAATGGCATTTATATGTTGGATTCTGGAGATGATTTGGAAGATTTTAAACTTGTCTTACACTGAGGCAAAAAAAAAAAAGCAGATGTCATTATTCCTAAATCGGAATGGGATTTAAAAGCATTTGGAAAAATTTGTTTTCAGAACTTGGGCTGTTATTTTTAGCATGTCATGTGACTACATCAAGGTCTTCCTTGTGCTGCCTGCTGCTTTGACTAGCATCCATGCATGCAAAAATGAGCAGTTGAGTTTAAAAACGTCTGGAATGTTTGATATAGGGAGTGAGGTGGATATCCTGAAGATCAAGAAGTGAAGTGGCAAATTTTTAAAAACTTGATATTTAAAATAAATTTTTTTTTTCACAATTATAATCACTGTATTTTCTCATGTAGAATTTGCATAACATTTTGAAAAAAATTGAAAAACAAAACATTATTGGCAGTAAGGGGATGGAGGGTGCAATTTTGAAAGGTTATTTTGGGGACAAAATTATAATTACCCTTATTAGAAATATAGGATTCCAAACAAATTTTTGGAAAAATTAAACAAAAAGGGGGAGTATGTATTGAACATGTACCTTGTTCAGATCTCATTGCTTCTATCTACATTATGAGTATGATCACATGTCATACATAACAGACAAACAAACAAACACAACTATATCAAATAACAAGCAACATAAATTGTTGATTCATTAAAATTATCTCTGCTTCCTGACGATGTGTCACAATTTCAAAATAGCAAACGAGACCAGCTCCATATGAAAATGGAAGACAATCTGAAGAATCAAGAATTCTCCAAAGCTGACATGTTATTTATGAAAAAAAAAGAAACAAGCTCTACTGTTTATTGTCTAGAGACAAGGGAACAGTCATGGAAATGTATTTCTGCTTCAATAGCATCATCATCATGACAATGTCCAAACCTATCTGCAGCAGGGACATACATGTCCAATGCGAGGAAATGAGCTTCTCTTATAGAGATGTAAAACATCCAATTTTCACTGGTTAAAAGGAAAATGGAGGGTTCAAATGAACATTATGTTAA
>NC_043015.1:33790992-33960992 GCF_006345805.1 Octopus sinensis
AAGTGTTGCGGTGTCCGTGTGGTGTTGTTGTTTTGTAATAGTAGTGATGTGTCGTGTCAACGTGTCGTGTAATGTTATTTTACATTCTTCATAACTGAAGACAGTAGAGGAGGTGGTGGTGCTGGCAGCATACACCAGAGGAATAGTCAAAGTTTGTGTGAGAATGAGTGTGCATGTGAAAGAGAGAGAGAGTGTGTGTGTGTGTGTGTGTGTGTGTGTGTGTGTGTGTGTGTGTGTGTGTGTGTGTGCGTGCGTGTGTGTCTGATCAGAAAAGAAAGATATTGTTTGAATGTGAAATTAGCAGACAACTATTCATTCTATTTCTTTGAGAAATTCTACTATAGACATCGACCACTGAAGTGATGACGACACACTTACCATTTCTACAGAGTGCTATCAGCATGATAGAACAATACCATTGATTGACTTATTCTTGCAGAGTTACCTGATGATGGGAAATTTAATGAGAAAACCAGAGTTAACGATATTAAATCATTTGGCAACATCGATACTGTGGAACCAGTGAAATATTGAATGTGTCTGGAACAAGAGAAGACAGTATATTTCTCTCTCATTAGAAATGATAACAACAACGTTTGACTAGACTGAAACTGGAAATAATGATCTCTTACAATAAGGAGAGATGAATATAAGAGAAAACAGGTCTGACATGAAAAGCAGGATTCAGCCAACCCTCACGGTGCCGGTAGATGATTCCTCTCTAAGAGGTAAGAAACATTACAATTAAAGAGGATGAAAGATGAGCAGCAAAGTATTACAAATGTTGGACATGAAACCAAACCCCGTGACTAGAATTGGGATCCTGGCTACAAGGAGAGAAAAAAAAACAACAAAAAAAGAATAGATTCCAGGTCATTGCACTTTACAAGAATTCAAGAAAAATGTGTTCTCACTGAATAACAACTCTGTTATAAATCTCTGTGTGCACATGTGTGTGTGTTACAAGTAGATCTATCAAAAGTGTGTGTTTCACTCAAGGCCACCATGTCTGATATTCACACAAGCTATCTTAGACAACTAAACCTAATGGGTCCTTCCTTTTTAAGACAAACTGAAGATTTGACTATCATTTCTAGCAAGTTCAATAACTGTGAAGAGATTTCCTCATTGGTTTGAGTGTATGTATGTATATGTGCAAATGTATTTATGTATCACATTCTTTCGCTATCTTAGAGTTCCAAGTATCTTGTATTTGCAGACAAAAGAATTGTGAAATTGTGACAAAGGGACTTCTTCCACTGATGAACAGTGAGAGTTTGGTGGATATTTTCATGACAGTTCTTCAGCTCTGGCTGCATCATTCAGGAGTGGAATCTGTATCATAAAAGACAATTTTTGTGCTTGTGTGTGTGCATTATATGTGTAATGTGTGTGTGTGTGTAAGATGTGTGTGCTTTTGGTCAGGAGGTGGGAGGAGGAAGAATCACATAATCAAGGAATCATTTACTTGATGAATAGAAATATTGGGTTCAAATTCGGGCACAAGGCCTGCAATTTCAGAGTCAGGGCTAAGTAGATTACATCAGCCCCAGTGACTAACTGGTACTTATTTTATTGACCCAGAAAGGGGTGAAAGGCGAGGTCAACCCTAGCAGAATGATGATGAAGAAACATTACAAAAAATGGTGATAAAACAGGATAAAATCCAGTATGAGAAAAACAGACATGAAATACAATATAGAAGGAAATGAAACGTCCCAGGAGAGATACAGTCATCTGGAATCAGAGAATTCCATAGATCCAAGACCTCTTTAATGTTAAGGCCCTCTTCCAACTGTTGGTGTATACAAAGAGTAGACCCATTCTTGTCACTCTCATTCTTCATCATCATCATTTAACAACTGTTTTCCATGATGGAATATTTATTGGCACACAATCTCTCCTTCTCCACTTTCACCTTCCTTTCTCTCTCAGTGGAACTTGACTGAAGAGGAAAGCGTCCGCCCTTAATTTGTTTTTTTTTATTCTTGTTCACCTCTTTTACAATAGTCAGAAAAACCTCCTGCCCTTCCTGATCAAAGGAAGGTGGCAAAATGACAAATAACCAGATCTGAACCACAAAAGACAGCAATTACTCAACATGACCCACAAATCAATAATGTCCAGAATGGTCACTCTTAATGCATCTCAAGCAGACAGGTCAGGCTGACAGCACTTCCATCTCAGTAGTGTATTATCCTAAACCAGCAATAGCCACCTGGTAGCAGAGCCAACCAAGAGATTCTTGAAGTTGTTCAAATTCTCCAGGTTGGAAGTCTTCCATAATAAACTAGTCAGTCGATCTTTGTCAGCACCTAAAGTTGGTCCAAGACCATCTGTGTGCTTAACAGAATGCAAAGATTGGTGTATACCAGCAGTGTTACCCTCTCACTATGGGACTATGACTACCTGTCAACATTGCAAATGCCACACCAAGGTTTTCACTTGACCCAGGACAAGAGATGACTTGTGGGAAGGTATGACTGACCAACAGTAATGACAGTTGCTCGTTATCCAAGAATCTCTGCAGATACCATAACCAAACTCATATCTACATGTCATCAGCCATGCCATACTGAGTCTTCCTTCCATTCAGAATGTGTTGGCAGAAAACTGACTTCTTGATCAGTGAAATGCAACCTCCCCTAAATGCTTGAATGCGGTCAGATGAAAACTGGGAGCAAGGCATGATGGTCAGATAGAAATGACGTATACATTCTCCACTACTGCTTGACTTTACAGGGGTAGCTTCCTCTCAGTTCATTTCAGTGTGAAAGTGGCCACCCTACTCATATTAGCATGGGAATTCTCTAAAAATAACAGGTTTGCCATCAAAACACAAGGCCACAAATAGGTAATAAATTATAATACCACCCACTCCCTGGTATTTGATAATATCTATTTTATTGACCCTGAACGGATAAAAAATAAGCTGACCATGTAAAAAAGGTGTTGCTAAATACCTCAGAGCATAACAATTTTTTTACAAAGGAAAAAAATGCCACAAATTTGAAAGAGGAGTGGTAAGTTGATTAAATTTTCTACATTTGCCTGGTATTCTATTTCCTTGGTACTATATTTCAAGATAAAAGCAAAGTTGACCTTGGATTTGAGCTCAGAGAATAATGAACCATAACAAGATACCATTTTTTCAGACACTAACAATGCCAATTTACCACCTTAAAATAATAATAATAATCCTTTCTACTAAAGGCACAAGGCCTGAAATTTTGGAGGGAGAGGACTAATCAATCCCAAAAGGATGAAACAAAGTCGACCTCAGTGGAATTTGAACTCATAACAAAAAGACAGATGAAATGCCACTAAGCATTTTACCCAGTGTGTTAATGATTCTGCCAGTTCACTGTGATAATAATAATCCTTTCTACTATAAACACACAGGCCAAAATTTTGGTTGGGGGATGTTAGTTGATTACATCAACCCCAGTACTTGACTGGTATTTTAGTTCACCAATCTCAAAAGAATGAAAAGCAAAATTGACCTCAGCAAGATTTCAGCTGATAATAATAATAATAATGGCACAAAGTTAGCAATTTTAGGGAAGGGTTAAGTTGATTACATCAACCCCAGTGCATAACTAGTACTTATTTTATCCACCCTGAAAGGATGAAAAGCAAAGTCAACCCTAGTGGCATTTGAGTTCATTCATAATGATGATGATGATGATGGTGGTGGTCTTGGTTTCAAATTTTGGCACAAGGCCAGCAAATTTAGAGGAAGAAATTAAGTCAATTACATCAACCCCAGTGCCATGCAAAAACACATCCAGTACACTCCATAAAGCGGTTGGCATTAGGAAGAGCATCCAGCCATAGAAACCATTCCAAAACAACTGAGAGCCTGGGCAGTTCTCCAGCTAACCAGCTCCTGTGAAACCATCCAACCCATATCAGCATGGAAGATGTATGTTGGAGAAGGAAGATGATGACCCCAAAAGCATTGAAAGGCAAGGTTAATCTCAGTTTTGATTGAAATGTTGCTAAGCATTTTGTCCAACATGCTAACAATTCTACGAGCTCACCACCATGATGATGATGTAACAACAACAACAACAATAATAAGACATTTTTCCATGTCAATCATACTAATTTTTCCAAAAAGCCAAATTACTGTAGACAGGATCTAATGATAGAGATGAGTTGCGAGAGAAGGCATTAATTGGCATTGATGTAATATGCAGCACCAAGAGAAATCTGGTGATGAAGAATTCAACAGTAGAGTTTCAATTAACTGCCAAAAATCAAATGTTACTCCATTGAAAAGGTAAAAAAAATAATTAAAAACATAAATTAAATTAAATAATAAAACAGAAAGCAAAAACAATAGAAAGAAAGTATGAATCCATTTATGAACTTTAGATAAATTAAATTTTAAAAATTAATGGATGCTTTCATTCCGATTTCCAAGAAAGGGCAACTTGCTGGAAGCAGCTTTGGCGAAATTTTAGTTAAAACAAGAAAATTTTTAAAAAGGCAGAAAAATACTCCATGATTTAAATGGTAATTGTGAGTGAATCATAAGGGAGGTATGTTTCAACAAATGTTAAGCTTTTACCAAATGTTTAACAATAAAAATAGTTATAGCACTGGTTTAGTACAGTTAACAGAGATTTAATTCAAACTCTCTTCCGGCTCCATCTACTGAGGAATTCAAAGCTGTTGTTTTGCTCTGGTCAGCCTTAATAGTAATAATAATAATTTTTGATTTAGGCACAATGCCAGTGATTTTGAGTGGGAGGGATTAGTTGAAACCATCAGCCCCAAAGAGATGAAAGGCTATGTCGACCTTGGTGAGATTTGAACTCAGTAACAGTAATAATAATAGCATAGTCATCATCATATCACTAGATTTCTCTTTTGTTTCCAAGCAAAGTAATAGTTCCCCATGACCAGGTATATTTTTACAGAATATCAGAAATGAATGACACCGCCAATAGGACTGACATTCATTTACACCTATCACACAATGTAAAGGCAAGGAAACCAAAGTATGTCAACCCTTGCCCGAGGTGCCATGCAGTGGGACTGAACCCAGAAGTATGTGGTTGGGAAGCAAAAGCACAACAGGACCACAAATGTTCATGGTGTCAATATATAAGTAGTGCTTTATTTATCAACCATGGGAAAACAGAAAAGTGAAATCAACCTTGGTAGGATTCGAACCCAGAATCAAGGACATAACTAGGTTACTGCAAAATGGTTTGTCTAGCATGTTGTCCATTATACCACTAACCACACTCGTCCCCTTAAAACTGCTGGCCCTATACCAAAATTTAACAAAAATTATTATCATTATTACCGTTATTATTATTGTAAGGCAGCGAGCTGGCAGAATTGTTAGCACGCTGGATGAAGTGCTTAGAGGTATTTTGCCTTTCAAATTCTGCTGAGGTCAACTTTGCCTTTCATCCTTTCAGGGTTGATAAAATAAGTACCAGTTAAACACTGGGGTCGATGTAATCAATTCATTCCCTCCCCCAAAATTGCTCTCTTTGTGAAAAAATTTGAAGCCATTATTATTACCATTATAATTATTGTAAGGTGGTGAGCCGACAGAATTATTAGTGTGCAGAGCAAAATGCTTAGCAGTATTTCATCCATCTTTATGTCCTGAGTTCAAATTCTGCCAAGGCCAGCTTTGCTTTTCATCCTTTTGGGGTTGATGAAATAAGAACCAGTATCAAACTGGGGTCAATATGATTGACTACCCACCTTCCCCCAAGTTTCAGGCCTTGCACCTAAAGTAGAAAGGATTTTTTTTTTTGTAAATAGTAAGTAAAATAAGCTAAATATATGAAAGGCAGATGTAATAGACTGAAGTGAAACTGGTGAGTGTACTTATGTAGAGGTCAATAAAGAAGATGGAACATTCTGCTACAGAATTAATCCCCACCAACACCACTTTTCAATATACCTCAGTAAATGGCTTCATGTATGGAGTAAAATGAAGGGATTCTTCAATACAGAAATATTGAATAATTCATAGCAACATCATACATAAGCTGGTGTTGTTTGTTCTTTGATCTTCCGCATTCATTCCCAAAATGCTTCTTTTGACTTGTAAAATAAAAAATAATAACGAGAGAAAAAACTAAATAAGGATGATCAGACACACACACACACACACACACATGTAGAGATCAATACATCAGATCGTAGCATATATTGGTAGGTTCTATATTAATCAAGAATGGAAATCGTGGGTTAGATAGTAACGAGTCTAACGAGCAGTGGAATGAATGAGAGACAGACAGACAGACAGAAAAAAGGAATGAAGAAGCAAGACACGTAGCATTGTGTTCAGATGGAACAATTTACACGCTGCAATGTTTTAGCACTTACTGCCAGGACTATTGCCATACAAGTGACTGTTCACACTAAACAATTCATGAGACAAAAATCAATAGAAATACGAAAAACTCCAACCATTACACTTTGCTCTTCCTTCTCCCACTCCTCACCCCCACCCCCACCCATTGTCTCTTGTTGTTGTTGCTGTTGTTGTTATTTATTAATACTTCATGTTGTACAAGATGTTGAAATAAGCAAATAGTACAGATATATAAATAGAGAGAGGCAAAGGAAAAACGGAGGAAGACAGACAGACAGATAATGTGTGTGTGACAGAGAGAAAAGTAGGTTGTAAAAAATAAAACTGGGGGGGGGGAATAAGCTACAGTGTCACATCAACAAATTAACTCCCTTCTTTTGCAGCAGGTAAATAAAACCACAGCTTAACGGAAAGAGTAATTTAATAACAATAATGTTTTCTACTCTAGGCACAAGGCCTGAAATTTGGGGGAGAGGATAGGTCGATTACTTTGATTCCAGTACTCAACTGGTACTAATTTTATTGACCCCACCCCAAAAGGATGAAAGGTAAAGTCAAGCTCAGTGGCATTTGAACTCAGAATGTAAAGACAGACAAAATACCGCTAAGCATTTTGCTTGGCAGCTGATGATTCTGCCAGCTTGCTGCCTTAATAATAATAATAATAATCCTTTCTGTGATAGGCACAAGGCCTGGAATTGAGTGGGAAGAGGCAAGCCGATTAAATCAACTCCAAGACTTATTTTATCCTTCTCAAAAGATGAAAGTCAAAGTTGATGTCAGAACATGAAGCCAGAAGAAATGCTGTTAAGCATGTTGTCTGGAATGCTAATGATTCTGCCAGCTGGCCACTTTGGTTTCAAATCTGGGGACAAGGCTGGATTTTATGAGGGGGGGTGGTCAAGTTGATTATCCTTAGCTAATCCTTTTTTTTTTTTTTATCAACCCCCAAAAGATAAAAGATAAAGTCAAGCTCAGCAGGATTTGATTTCAGATTGCAATGAGCTGGAAGAAATATCGCTCCACATATTGTCTGACTCATTAGTGGTTCTTCCTGCTCACAGCCAATATTAATAATAATCCTTTCTGCAATAGGCACACAAGACCTGAAGTTTGGTGGGAGGGTGAAAGTCAATTACCTTGACCTCCAGTATTCAACTGGTACTTATTTCATCAACCCCAAAACAATGACAGGCAAAGTCAACCTTAGCATAATTTGAACTCAGAATGTAATGATGGATGAAATTCTACTAAGCATTTTGTCCAGCATGCCAAGGATTCTGCCAGCTTGCCGCCTTAATAATAGGAATCCCTGAACATCTGTCTTCCAAGCCGATACAGATCAACAGGATCTGACAAGTTGTTGGGTTGTCGTAATTCAAAGATTGCTTTGGAATTGTTTCTATGCCTGAAAGCCCATCCTAACACCAACTATTTTGCAGAATGTATTGGACACTTTTTACATAAAAACCATGTGAGACCACCATGTATCACCTTTCTGATAATACCATTGTATATTGTCTGAATGGCTCTCACAAACCATTCATCTATTCCTTGCTTACTCGGCTACAACTACCTCAGAGAGTGAGCAACACTGACAAAAGCTTTCTCCAGGTTAACAAATGCTGAGTACAGTGGATAACTTTTGGCTAAATACTTGTCTTATAGTTGCTTCATCAAGGAGAAGAACATTAATAGTACTTCTTGGCACAAAACCAAACCACATCTCACCTATGCTAATTCTTTTCAAAATTAATTGAGCTAAAAACTCCTTTTGTAACTTTTATAACCTGGTCCAGCAATTTGATACCTCTGTAATTACCTTTCTCTAATGCATTCCCTCCACCTTTGGCTACGAGAACTTCTTGTACAGCCTGATTGACTAGAGGAGTATCTGGGTCATATACTACACAGCCAAATATTCTAAGCATCTCAGCAGTAATTCCTAGTGACCAGAAACTTTACTTGCCTTAATCTCCCTAATCACTTTGACTAACATACTACTGTCTGCTAAGCCTCTTTTTCCAATGCACTTTTTGTATGTTATAGCCCTTCATGATAGCACTTCCATACCTCTTTCTTTTCAGAATAAGAAAGTGTGAATGCACCATTATTCATCTCTACATGCTTCTCTTCCACAAAGTCTGGATTTTTTTTTTGATACTCTGTTTTATAATTGAGAACACCTCATATTTCTGGTCCTGACACTGTGGACTATTTGAAAACCACTAACTTTCTGATTCTCATGTAGCTAAATAAACCTGTTCCTAGCTTCTCTTCTAGCACCTGGTATAATTGTCTACTGCCTCATATTACTCTCTGGGGTAGTAGTAGCTGAGTAAGCAAGGAATAGATGAATGGTTTGTGAGAGCCATTCAGTCTACCTCTCTGCTCCACCATCACATAACCCTCAGTCTAAATGGAACTTTGCACCAGCCACAGATCTGGTCTGTAGCCCTCAAAAGATTGTCTTGCAGAAACTTGCAAGAGTCTTCTCTTATACATCTCAATTTCTTCCTCCTGCTCTTCAAATTCTTCAACTAGTACTTCTCTAAATGTATGACATTTTGCTGGATACTTAAGCTTCCATATATCCTCCCTTTCCAAAAGTAATACCCAAAGCAAAAAGTCTAACTTATTCTTTCTTGAGGTCTCTGGATGAGACCTAGAATAGCTTGTATAAAACAAAACAGCAACAACAATGAAAATAATAATAATAATAATAATAATAATCCTTTCCACTAAAAGCACAAGACCTGAAATTTTGGGAGACGGGACTAATCAATTAGATCAACCCCAGTGATTCATTGGTAATTAATTTATCAACCCCAAAGGATTAAAGGCAAAGTCAACCTCCATGGAATTTGAACACCGTAAGGATGAACAAATTGTCGCTTAGCATTTTGCCCAGCATTCTAATGACTGCTAGCTCACCACCACCATAATAATAATAATAATAATAATGATGATAATAAATATCTCTACTATGGACACAAGGCCTAAAATTTGATAGGAGGAGGTGAAGTCAATTACATCAACGCCAATACTCAACTGGTACTTATTTTACTGACCCTGAAAAGATGAAAGCAAAGTAGACCTCAATGTCATTGGAACTCAGAAGATAAAAACAAAAGAAATGGCACTAAGTAGGTGCAGTACTAATACTAATAATAATGTCTAAAACAGGCACAGGGCTACACATTTTGGGGTGAGCAAGTATAACAGAGCAAACTGACATCAGGGCAGGTCACTTGAAGAGGATTTGTACTTATTGCAAACAAGCGGAATATAATATTGATTGCATTCCTTAATGTTCCAGTGATCAACAATTCTTATAAATAATGGTTTCCGATTTAGGTACAAGGCACATCATTTTGAAAGAAGGGGCTTAGATGATTACATCGGCCCCAGTACTTGGCTGTTACTTTATTTTATTAACCCTGAAAGGATAAAAGGCTAAGCTGGACTCAGCAGGATTTGTAATCAGAAGGTAGGGAGCTGAAAGAAATGCTGCAGAGCCCTTCATCCAATGGTTACAATTCTTTCAGTAACAAACATATCAGAGAGAGGCACAGGGACTGAAATTTGGGGGAGGGCTTTAGTTAACACCATTGACCCCAGCATTTAACGGGTACTTCATTTTATCAACTCCAGAGGGACAAAAAGCTAAGATAACTTTGGCATTTGAACTCAGAACATTAAAAAAAAAACTAGGACAGAAAAAGCAAAAGAAAAACATCCTGTTTTGGCGCTTTACATTCAGGGTTCAAATGCAGCAAAGGTGCTAACAGTGATGTTTTCATCACTTCAACCAGTTAGCATTTAAACCGGCCATATCCAGCCCAAATATTTTTCCTGTTTTATGTTCAAACTGGCCAGATTTGGCCTCTCATGCCTCCCCTACAATGTCATTCTAAACATATAAACAGCCACAGCATTGAAATCTGATAGCTAAAAGATAATATATAAGTAATTAAAAGTAAGCATTACATTTGACAGAACAATCTGAATGCTAAATGGCTAATGTAGTAAAAAGGGGGAGGGGGAGAGAGAAAGACTGAATGCAAATGTTATTGGCTTTTAAACCAGTAATAAAATGTTAAATGTGACGGAGAGAGACAAAGAACAAAAACTGGAGGAAATGAATTCTATCTTTTGTATAAGTAGGATCCATGCAGGTGTGGTTGTGTGGTAGGAAGTTTCCTTCTCAACCATACAGTTCCAGGTTCAGTCCCATTTGTAGCACCTTTGGCAACTGTCTTCTACTATAACCTAGGGCTGACCAAGCCTTGTGAGTGGATTTGGTAGACAAAAACTGAAAGATGCCCATTGTCTGGGGGGGGGGGGTTCCCATGACTGCTTACAGCTGGTGTTGGTGTGTTTAAATCTCCACAACTTGGCAGTTTGGCAAAAGAAAGCAACAGAATAAGTACCAGGTTTTAAACAAAATAAGTCCTGGGGGTTGATTAGTTTGATTAAAATCCTCCAAGGTGGTGCTCTGGCATGGGAGCAGTCTGATGACTGAAACAAGTAAAAAGTATTAAAAAAAAGGTAAGTCATTATGTTTATATCAAACAACACATGAACTGGAATGGTGCCTGTGTGTGTGTGTGTGTGTGTGTGTGTGTGTATTAACTGGTACCTTATCAAGTAGGTTAAAAGGAAAGATGGAAAATAGTCAGTTTTGAATGCCAGAGGACATAAACTGGTCAAATGGCCCATGATGTCAAGTAACTTTCAACACACATCAGAATGATCATTAGAAATCTTGGAAAGGAACTCTGACATATTGCAGCAGGTTAAAATTAAATTTTACTTATATTTTGTTATTTCCATTGAGAGAGGTCAAGTTATAACTGCAAGATCAGAATTGATGAATAGCAAATAATCAAGATTTTCTACCAGTCAGATATCACAATATAAAACCTCTTAGTTCTAAATTTAGGTTCATTTCCCACACCTTAGAGTGATGATTCTTTCACAACCTTTCAGTTTTCAATTAAATACAAATGCTGCACTATTTATCGACAAAGATGGCATGAGCAGAGCAGTTCTGCTAATGCAATCCATTATTAATCATATAGATATGGATTTGTAAACCAGGTTACTATATATATATATATATATTCTTTTATCTGCTTCAGTCAAGACACTGCAGCCATGCTGGGGCACGACACCTTGAAGAACCTTTTAGCTGAACGAATAGGCCTTAGTCTTAAGCCTGGTACTTATTTTATCAGTCTCTTTTTGTTGAACTGCTAAGTTATGGGGACATAAACAAACCAATACTAGTTGCCAAGCAGTTATGGGGGACAAACACAGACACAAAAAAATATATACACGCACATATATACACAATGGGTTTCTTTCAGTTTCTGTCTCCCAAATCCCCCTACAATAGCCATGGTCAACCCATGGCTATAGCAGAAGAAACCTGCCCAAGGTTCTATGCAGTGGGACTGAACCTGGAACTGTGTGGTTGAGAAGCAAGCTTCTTATTTCTTTATTGCCCACACAGATGGGACAAACAAGGACAGACAAACAGATTAAGTCGATTACATCGACTCCAGTGTGTAACTGGTACTTATTTAATCAACCCCGAAAGGATGAAAGGCAAAGTCAGCCTTGGCTGAATTTGAACTGAGAATGTAGCGGCAGACGAGATACCGTTAAGCATTTTGCCTGGCGTACTAACGTTTCTGCCAGCTCGCCACCTTCTTACCACACAACCAACTGCTACCAGCGAATTTAGAGCTTCACATTGATTATCATCACCCGGTCTTCTTCCGTTAAAGTGGTATGGTTATTACCGTACTTACCAACATTACTAGACATGATATTCAGAGCAGACATAGGGGGAAAATAAGATGAATACAATATGCAGGTTTCACCATTTTGGCTGTTTGCATCTTCTGTAATTGGTGCCAATAGTGCATTTGGCTTCTAGACCACAATGGCTCTTCTGGGGAACAATTTGCCACATTATGGCAACACAGAATAAATGCTTGTAGTGGGATGGAAGGCAATTTTAGGAATCATCTTAACATAAGTAGGAGTTAAATAGTTGTAACTAAAGGTGCTTTCTCAAGGAAATATCAATTTTGAATGGAGTCCCTCAGGGAACTGGTGGCTCTTTTCGAATGCCTTCAGTTATATTGGCAGCCACTTCACCAGGTATGCTGATGATACAAAAGTATCACAAGCAGTCAACAACCTTGATAATAACTCAATACTACAGAAAAGCCTGAATGAAATATACAAATGAGAAACAACATGGAGTTCAATGCTGCAAAATTTCAAGCACTCAGCCATCTAACCACTGCCAGATTCCAATCAGAGTACACAGAAGCAGAGTACACTGCAATTCCAGAATCACAGTCAGTGCATGACCAAGGAATCCACGTGAGCAATAAAGCTGCATTCCAGGTGCATATTACTAAAATGGCAAAAACATGCAAGCAATTGGCTGATTAGATTCTGAGATCATTCAGAACAAAGAAAAAAGAAACTATGTTGATCCTATAAAGAAGATTTATTGCCAGTTTCTTGGTCACCACAGAGCATCAAACTAATAGCACTTGAGCTCTCAACAGAAAGATGATTGCCTCAGTGCAACAGATGAGCTACTGGCAGAGGCTAAAAGAACCGAGGCTCTAATCCTGAGAGTGAAAATGTGAAAGGTGTGTGTGTATATGTATATATATATATGAAAGGTCCAGAGGAGTCTACCACCTAACTTCGGGACTGAAAGTTATACCAACTCCAAAATGGATGCCACTGCAAAGTACCAAAGATTCCACCCTCTTCAACTTCAATAAAAACACAATATTGTAAAAGCTTCGAGTTCCAAGGCCAACAGCATTTTGATACCAAGCCAAAAATCCTCAGAGAACCTCAAGGCATAGATATGGATGTGTTCAAAGAAAATTTAGATAAATTTTTACATATGATAGCAGATGAACCTATATCACAGCAAGAAGTGCAAATAAGGGCAGCTTTGTTCAATACACTGCTTCACTAGTGCCAATGCTCGGGAGAGGGTCAGGGAAATGAGTTCAACTAGTAACCAAACCAATAGCAGTGTCCCAGTACAGCCAGGACCCAGGACTGAAACTAGCAAAAGTAAATACATAAATGCACACAGACATTTTACTCAGCAAAAGTGTGTGTGTGTGTGTATATATATATATATACACACACACACACATACGTACATATATACATACATACATATACATACATATATATATACATACATACATACATACATACATACATATACTCATGGTTTGAGTTCTATTTTCCTATTCATATTACCAACCTTACAGACACACACACACATGAGAAATTATGATAAGGTTATATCATTTGTTCCTTACGTTCACTGTTGTGGTTGTTTAGAACTCAACACTGGATGTTTCAAGCAAAAACGGATGCTTAACAACAATGGAACACCTTTATTGCATTATGTTACACATATCATCACACTTACAAACAGACTTGCCATAACATAATGAAATAAAGTGTTCACTTAATGGTCCATTGTGGTCAAACATCCAACTACCCTTCCCTTGGGCAACATCAGTGGCATGAACTGGGAGAGACTTGCTGCATGGGTAACTGATGCTCTCTCATAACAAACCTGCCCAGGCCTCCACCCTAGAGAGGGAACTCCAGCATCATATCAGTGATTGCACAACACAGAAAGTAGCAGTGTACAGGTTCTAATCCTGTGCTTAAATTGGCCTGGAACTAAGATTCAGGGGAAGCGTTCAACAGAGGGAGAGACCACTGCATCTCACTGGACAGCTACGGCCTATTTCATGCAGGGCAAACCTCAGCCAACAGGGTGTTGTCCATTCACTTTCTGCCAGCTTCACAGGGTACACTGGACTTTAAGAAACAAATCATCTAAATCATGGACGGTATGCACTGCACCAAGCATAAAAATACGAAAGAGGATGCCAACTCTCATATTAGCATACTGGAATGTACAGACCATGGCCACTAGAGGTGCCAAATCAGGAACAACTACTGTTGCTTGAAATATGCTGTGCTTGAGAAGACCCGGCAAGCCAAATGAGACCATAACCTGTGGCCCGTGCCAGGAGTGTAACCAGCCTGCTTATGCATACCTTTTCCATCCTTGGACACTAAACTCTGCTTGTGAAGACCTGTTGAGGCAAGAGAAATCAATATCACATTTAATGACTGGCATCCGTACTAGTGCAAAGAGCACCATACGAATGTGATCGTTGACAGAGCGGCTGACCGGCTTCCATGCCAGTGGTACATAAAAGGCACCATTCGAGTGTGATCGTTAGCAGCGTTGCCTTACTGGCACTTGTGCCCATGCTAGTAGGGTGCCAAGAGCACCATCCGAGTGTGATCGGTGCCAGAGCAGCCAACTATACAGACACACAGACATATACACACACACACATATATATATACACATATATATATATATATAGACATATACATATACACACATACACACACATATATATACAGACATACACATACATAGATACATATACACACATATATATAGACATATACATACACATATACATACATATATACATACACATATATACACATATATATACATATATACACACACATATACACATATATACAAATATACACACACATATACACATATATACAAATATACACACATATATATACATATATACACATATATATATACATATATACACATATATATATACATATATACACATATATATATCTACTACATATGTGGAAAATCGGTGTGTGTTTGTTTGTGGCGTTGTTAGCTAACTGCTACATCGTTTTATTGATTTTGATGAAACATGACACACGAGTAGAACTCATGTCTGGAAACCATGTGACATACTTAGATTGTTGAAAAAAATCGATAATGCAGTCCCTGGAAGGGACCTTTATATCTACCTCATATAACTAATTTTTTTAAACACCCAAGTGAAATAACTCATTGCACTTTTACAGTATTTTTTAAACACTCAACAGAAATAAAACATTTCATTGTTTACGTTCAATTACTTTGAATATTGATTTTTTGTTTGTTCTATTTCAAATTTTTGCATACAATATCACTTTTATACTTTGACACATGAGAAGAACTCATGTCTGGAAACCTCATGACATACTTAGATTGTTGAAAAAAATCGATAATAGGGCCCTTTCAATGGATCCTTCTATCTACTACATATTACTAATATTTTATTTATACAACCCAAGGGAAATAACCCATACCACCTGCAGATTTTAGTGAAGCGATCAATATTTGATTCTCACGATCACCCGTCCTAATTCTGCATTTCACTACTCACAGTTTTGAACTGCTAAACTTTATTATTGCACTTCCTTAAATTGAATCTTAAACCTTAAAGACTTCATTCATACATTTCTATTCATACATACTTTTTTTAATTCCCATTACTCTGATAAATCTGCATTTTTACAGTTACACTTTTTCCATGACAGAAAAAATTTTTTATCCCACAATCTATTTGTAGTGGCTTCAAGCAGGCATAGTGTGGATTCAAACCTCGATTGCCAAATTTCACTTAACACTTCAACAGCGCTTTTCTCAAGGTAAAACAATAGATTTTCTGTGAATGACAGCAGTTATGCATTTCCTAGATGCCATCACTAAGCAGATTAATGTCTTTGCCTCTCCTCAACCTCCGACAACATTTCTTACCAACCTCCAACAACCTTTCTCACCAACCTCCAAAAGCCTCTCTCACCAGCATCCAACAATCCCTCCTCCATCAGACAGTTTTTTTGTACATTTTTGTGATGGAAAATACACCAGTTATGGCAGCTAAAATGAAATTGCTTTCTTATATCAGAGTAATAAGGCGTTTCAATAGAACATATTTAACCCCGGGAATAACCGGGTACACCAGCTAGTATGCATATATGTATATACATATATACACACATATACATACACACATATATATATACATATACATATATATACATACAAATGTATATATATATACACATACACATACAAATGTATATATACATATATATATATACATACATATACATATACACATATACATACATACAAATGTATATATACATATATATATATACATACATATACATACATACATATACATACATACATATACACATATATATATATACATATATACGCATACATATATATATACATATATACGCATACATATATACGCATACATATATATATACATATATACGCATACATATATACGCATACATATATATATATATATACATATATATATATATATATATACATATATACGCATACATATATACATATATTACATATATATATATATATAATATACATATATACGCATACGTATACATATATATACATATAATACGCTACATATATATATATACACATATATATATATATACGCATACATATATATATACACATACATATATATACACATACATATATACACATACATATATATACACATACATATATATACACATACATATACAGATACATATACACATACATATATATACATATACATATATATACACATACATATATATACACATACATATACATACACATACATATACATACACATACATATACACATACATATATATACACATACTCTTTACTCTCTTTTACTTGTTTCAGTCATTTGACTGTGGCCATGCTGGAGCACCGCCTTCAGTCGAGCAAATCGACCCCAGGACTTATTCTTTGTAAGTCCAGTACTTATTCTATCGGTCTCTTTTGCCGAACCGCTAAGCATCGGTTGTCAAGCAATGCTGGAGGGACAAACACAGACACACAAACATACACACACATATATATATATACATATATACGACGGGCTTCTTTCAGTTTCCATCTACCAAATCCACTCACAAGGCTTTGGTCGGCCCGAGGCTATAGCAGAAGACACTTGCCCAAGATGCCACACAGTGGGACTGAACCTGGAGCCATGTGGTTGGTAAGCTAGCTACTTACCACACAGCCACTCCTGCGCCTATATACATATATATACACATACATATATATACACATACATATATATACACATACATATATATACACATGTATATATATACACATACATATACACATGTATATATATACACATACATATACACATGTATATATATACACATACATATACACATTATATATATATACATATACACATGTATATATATATACACATGTATATATATATATACACATGTATATATATATATACATATACACATGTATATATATATATACTAATACACATGTATATATATATATATACACATACACATGTATATATATACACATACACATGTATATATATACACATACACATGTATATATATACACATACACATGTATATATATATATACATATACACATGTATATATATATATATCCATATACACATGTATATATATATATATATATCCATATACACATGTATATATATATATATCCATATACACATGTATATATATATATATACATATACACACGTATATATATACACATACATATACACATATATACACACATACATATATACACACATACATAAATATATATATATATACACATACATATATACACACATACATATATATATATATATCCACATACATATATACACACATACATATATACATGTATATATATATATATACATATATACATGTATATATATATATACATATATACATGTATATATATATATATACATATACATAACAAACACCATCCGAGCGTGGCCGTCCACCAGCCCCGTCTGGCACCTGTGTCGGTGACACATAAGAAAACACCATCCGAGCGTGGCCGTCAGCCAGCCTCGTCTGGCACCTGTGTCGGTGGCACATAAAAAACACCATCCGAGCGTGGCCGTCTGCCAGCCTCGTCTGGCACCTGTGTCAGTGGCACATAAAATCACCCACTACACTCTCGGAGTGGTTGGCGTTAGGAAGGGCATCCAGCTGTAGAAACACTGCCAGATCTGACTGGCCTGGTGCAGCCTTCGGGCTTGCCAGACCCCAGTTGAACCGTCCAACCCATGCTAGCATGGAAAGCGGACGTTAAACGATGATGATGATGATGATACACATGTATATATACATATACATATACACATGTATATATACATATACATATACACATGTATATATACATATACATATACACATGTATATATACATATACATATACACATGTATATATACATATACATATACATATGTATATATATATACATATATACATGTATATATATATATACATATATACATATATACATGTATATATATATACATATATACATGTATAATATATATATACATATACATAACAAACACCATCCGAGCGTGGCCGTCCACCAGCCCCGTCTGGCACCTGTGTCGGTGACACATAAGAAAACACCATCCGAGCGTGGCCGTCAGCCAGCCTCGTCTGGCACCTGTGTCGGTGGCACATAAAAAACACCATCCGAGCGTGGCCGTCTGCCAGCCTCGTCTGGCACCTGTGTCAGTGGCACATAAAATCACCCACTACACTCTCGGAGTGGTTGGCGTTAGGAAGGGCATCCAGCTGTAGAAACACTGCCAGATCTGACTGGCCTGGTGCAGCCTTCGGGCTTGCCAGACCCCAGTTGAACCGTCCAACCCATGCTAGCATGGAAAGCGGACGTTAAACGATGATGATGATACACATGTATATACATATACATATACACATGTATATATACATATACATATACACATGTATATATACATATACATATACACATGTATATATACATATACATATACACATGTATATATACATATACATATACATATGTATATATATATATACATATACACATGTATATATATATATACATATAAACATGTATATATATATATACATATACACATATATATATATTCACACACATGTATATACACAGACATATATACACAAGTATACACACATATATATACATATATATATATATACACACACACACATATATATATATATATTTATACGTGTACGTATTTGTGTTTGTTCCTATCACTGCTTAACAACTTATGGTGTTGTATTTACGCTCTCACCCCCGTAACTTAGTAGTTCAGCAAAAGAGACTGACTAACTAGCAGGTTTAAAAAACAAGGACTAAGGTCGATTCCTGAGACCAAAATTCTGCAAGGCACTGCCCTGCCCTGACATGTCCTCAGTCTAAAGGCTGAAACAAATAAAAGACACAAAAGATACATGTGTGTGGGGGTGGGGGGCATGTCTGTGGGATAAGAAATTCGCTTCCCAAACATATGGTTCTGGGTTCAGTCCCACCACATGACACGTGTCTTCTGCTATAACCTTGACCTTGTGAGTAGATTTCAGACAGTAACTGAAAGAAAATCTTGTCGTGTGTGTATGAACATTTGTGTTGGTGTTTATCCCCTGCCACAGCTTGACAACCAGTGTTGGTTTGTTTACATCATAACTTCAATACTGGAGTCAACCTGCTTTACTAGACCACTCAAAGCATGGCTGCAGTCTAATGACTGAAACAAGATGTATGCATGGATGTATGTATGTATGTATATATATATATATATAACGAAGAGGGTCTTTGCAACAAGTTGCTAGACCACATACCGAAAGTATTAGAAATACCAGCCAGAGGACTGTTATTTCTTTTACTACAAAAAGAAATAGTAAAAGAAATAACAGTCCTCTGGCTGCTATTTCGAATACTTTCGGTATGTGGTCTAACAACTTGTTGCAAAGACCCTCTTTGTTATATATATATAAACTTTTACTGAATATGGTCCTTTTCCATACCGAAATACTACTTGGTGAAATTTGTTGATTTTATTAAATTAATTATATTTCACCCTTTATCTGTATATATATATATATATATATATATATATTACATATAAAATATATCATACAAAAATACATGCTATATAAAAGTATTTCATATATCTATATTACATATATATATACTTAATATATAGGTAAACACATGATGAATATTATATCACATATATATATATATGAATAATATGTGAAATATGTATACCTTATGAAAACTTTGCTAAATGGACACAGAAGTCTGGTGCAGGCTCCTGCCTAGCTAGCTCCTGTGAAACCATCCAACCCATGCCAGCATGGAAGCCAGATGTTAAACAATAATGATGATGATACATATATACATATATAATATATAATAATATTGTAATATTTCTCTTTCTAAGTTTTGGCACAAAGCAAGCAATTCTGAAGAGAGAAGACAAGTCCACTACTTGACTGGTATTTATTTCATTGTCTCCAAAGTATGAAAGGCAAAATGAAATCTGATAGAATTTGAACTCAGAACATTACGAGTTGACAAAAATAGCATAAAGCAATTTTTGCAATGCTCTCTCGATTCTGCCAGTTCACCAAATAATTTAAACACACACATACATTTATGTATATGCACACATACATATCCACATACACACCCTTATGTACACAGTGGCATGAGTTGGATGGTTTGATAGGATCTGGTGAACCCAAGCACTGCATCGTGGTTCAGTGTCTTCCTAACACCAACCACTCAACAGTGTGTACTGGATGCATTCTCCATGCCACTGCCACTCATGACGTTGCCAGTCAACCAGCATGGTGACAAATCCCGAGGAGCAGCTTTAACACTGGGAGTTGGACAAAAGGGGCAGCTTTAACACTGGGAGTTGGACAAAAGGGGCAGCTTTAACACTGGGAGTTGGACAAAAGTATGAGAAACGGGGGGGGGGTAGAGAAGAACAGGTTCCTTACTGTAGAGGAACCACATGACTACTTATGTTTTAGACAAGACATAGGAGTGCTCAAGTGGAAGCAGTCGGATGATCTGTCACGGAAGGGGGCCCCCAAAACTGGGTAGAAAATAAAATCTGCAAGAGGGTATGGGTGTGGTTAGAGAGGGAGAGGGAGCGAGAGGGGAAGAGGGATCTGTAACGATTGTAAAGATTGGGTTGGGCTGAGTGGCAGATGCAGTGATTTGTGAATGACCAACGATGCATGAGTTGGAAGAAAGGCTGGGATCAGAAGATAACGGAGAGTGCAGAGCAGCAGAAGAGCAACGATGATACAGCAGACGTGTGTATATGCACATATACACGTGTGTGTGTGTGCAAATACGTACATATATCTACATACACACACACCCAGATACATATACAATACATATATGCATATGCACACATACATGTGTATACACACACACACACACACATATATATATATATACATATACGTATACACAGACATACACTCATGTACCTACATATGCATCAACATGTGCACGTACACATGTATCAATACATTATTATTTATATATATATCTGTGTATGTGTGTGTATATATATATATACACATACATGTATGTGTGTGTATATATATATATATCATCCTCCTCCTCCTCCTCCTAACATTCACTTTCCTATGCTTACATGGGTTGGGCAGAGGTTATGATGCAGATGCTTCTCCAGCGTGTCCCCAAGCAATGCATCTTTTCCCCGTTGCACACCACAGCCAGAAATATCTTCACAGAATGTTGAAAATGAATGAGACTGCTTGTGGCATCAGTGACACTCGTTTACAACTATGACACGACGTGAAGACACACACACGCACGCACGCACGCACACACAACAAGTTCCTTTCAGTTCCTCTCTGCCAAATACACTCCTGTAGCATTGCCAGCCCAGGGCTATCGCAAAAGACACTTGTATATACGTATGTATCTATGTATGTGTATTTATATATAGGTATATATGTATATAGACATTTCTATGTGTGTGTGTGTGTATATGTATATATATATATATATATATATTTATATGTTTGTGTGTGTGTGTGTGCGCGCTTGTGTTTACCCTTGTCTTGACATCACGTGATGATGTAAATGAGCATCATCATCATCATCACCATATTAAACAATGCTGTTCATTTCCAGTCTTTCCCTGGTGAAATATTGCCTTTCATGGAAAATAGTTGAAGGTTGGCAATATGAAGGGCATCCAGCCAGAGAAGATTTACCTCAGCGAAATCCATAAAATAACAGTAGTGAAGATTTCATATATATATACACATATACAAATATATATATATAGAGAGAGAGAGATACACACACACACACACACACACACACACATATACATGCACAAGATGGATAGATAGATATATAGATAGATAGATATATAAATAGATAGATAGATAGATAGTAGGATAGATAGATAGATAGATAGATTGATAGGTAGGTAGATTGATAGGTAGGTAGGTAGATAGATAGATATGGATATTGATATCCGATTCCAATATAGTAAATAGCATGAATACACTTTTATTATTATCATTATTATTATTATCATCATCATTATTATTATTAATGTCGTTATCATTATTCTCAAAATTTTTCCTTATTGTTAATACTACCGTTGTAGCTCTCTTACTGTTCGGTAACAGACAATGTTGTTCAGCAGCAAGATTAAGCGGTGGGTGTTATAAACCAATTAGTATATCTCCTTGTTTCACTTTGTACTGAAGACTAACAGACAACCAAGGAATGGTTTCAGGGAAAGAAAATAGGATAGCATACCTCGTGTCTTCATTTTTGTCCGTTTAATAATCTAGCTTTTCCCCGTAGTAAAGGCTTGTACAGGCTCAGACTGCAGTGATGATGATGACGGTGGTGGTGGTAGCAGTAGTAGCAGAGGTACCAGTAGTAGTGATAGTAGTAGTAGTATTGTGGTGGATATTGCTCTTGTTTTTGTTGTTCTTTATATATTAGTGTTGCCACCGTTTAGATAAAGCTCCTTGCACTGCAAGTAGCAGTCGAAACTTAGTGATGATGAGGATGATGATAGTGGCGGTGGTGATAATGGTAGAGGTGGTGGTGGTGGTGATGGTGGTGGAAACGGTAGCAGTAATGATTACATTGATGTAAGTGGTGGTTATAGTGATGATGCAGATAATACGGATGGTGACCATGATGATGCCAACGCTGACAATGAAGGTGATGGTGATAAATACTAAATATCACACTAGAATTTCATTAGTACACACACACACACAACACACACATTCACACATACTGGCAAAGAGCACACATATGCATTAAATAGAATGCGTGTGTGTGTGTAGGGGAGAGAGGGAGATAATTGCAAAAGTGAAAGTGAAACACACATTCTTACATATATAAACATGAATACACACACACAGATAAGGGAACAAACAGAAACAGTAACATATACACACACACACACATACTGAAACACGTGTACATATACATATTACACATTATATAACACAAACACATCGCTTGGGGAAAGGGTGAGTGCAGCAACGACAACAACAACATCAGTATACAGGATGATGATGTCGTAGAATCAGTGGGTTTCATTCACCACTGGTGACATCTACTACTAATATTACATGTAGTAGTAGTTGTAATAGTAGTATAGTTATGATAGTGGTAGTGACAATAGTAGTAAAGATGCTGGTCGTCACTACTAATTCAATTTATAACACTACAACTACTACTACCACACAATTACAAACAACTACTGTTACTACTACTATTGCGGCACTAACGGTCATATTAATAGTAGTATGTAGAGCTTGTACTATCATTACATTCAATATGTAGTAGTAGTTGTAGTAGTCACCAGATGACAATTGTTATAACCACCACTACAACCATCAATAGATTCAGTAGCAGTAAGCCTCATATGTCGTGTATTCATACTACTATAAGAAGAAGTATTAGTAGTAGTAGTAGTAATAGTAGTAGCAGTAGTAGTAGTAATAGTAGTAGCAGTAGTAGTAGCAGTAAAGCACCTTTCTTACAGACATTTTTTCTTTTTTTTTTTTTAGTGAAGGAGGTACTATTATGATGTCAATAATTTTGAACATCATAGACTGCTTTTTTGCCTCCCTTATAAATGAGATCTTGTTCTCCAGAAGCTAGTTATTTATTTTATTTTATTTTATTATTGTTTTTTTTTTGTTTTTTCCAAAGGGGTTCCTGTAATGTTTTCCACTGTAATACATGGTACAGCTCCAAGGACCTCCACTTTGTATACAGCTTCACTTCAGTGTTAATGCTTGTCTTAACAGATTATCTCCTCGGTTCTTATGCTATGATTCTGTTGTTCTATATATGTGTTATGGCACTGAGGGGGGGGGGACTGAGTAGGCCATGTCATGTACAGTGTGACCCAGTGTTGAGTGAGTCCAGTGTAGCATGAATGTGGTGTGAAGTGGGTTTATAGTAATGAGAGGTTACCTATTTGTTTATTTTATTCAGGTGGACCCCACCCCCGTAGCCATTTGATGTGTTTAAGAACTAATTTTATTGATACTTCTTTCAAAATTCCTATTTTGTTATTCACTCATTCACTTGTATAGGTTGAACTATGTAAAATAGTTAGAGAAAAACATCTAGCTGTTTCTTGCAAAACATAATACATTTAAATCAAAACTTTTCATGGACCCTTAAAATAATACTGTGGATTTCAAATTTACTATCTTGCTAGCATGCATCCCCAAGAGTCATGTGGACCCCAGCTGAGAACCATTGGTGCAGAACCTAGTGTTATGATATTGAGAAGGTGATGTACAGAATATAGTATAAGGTGTGTTGTGGTATTGAGAGGTGTGGCTGTGTGGTTAGAAACTTGCTTCCCAACCACATTGTTCCAGGTTCAGTCCCATTGCATGGCACCTTCTACTATAGCCATGTCAGTGGATTTGGTAGATGGAAATTGAATATATATTTGTGTGTGTGTGTGTACTTTTGCCATTGCTTGACAACCAATACTAGTGTGTTTATGTCCCCATAACTTAGCAGTCCAGCAAAGACACCAATAGAATAAGTACTAGGCTTACAAAGAATAAGTCCTGGGGGTGATTAAAATCCTCTGCAATGAGTGTGAAAGATGATCTTTTTAACTGGTTGGAGTCCTTCATTCTCAGCCAAAAAGAGGTAGTCACGGTTCTAGGACAACATTCTTCACCCATTGAGACGTTATCTGGTGTACTGCAGGGATCGGTTTCTTGGTCCCCTTTTGTTGCATACATTAATGACATAGATGCCAACTTAAAGAATGCCACAGAGCTGAAATATGCAGATGACATCAAGCTGTACTTTGAGATAAAAAGGACAGATCTTGAACACTATAAATCTTTCCTGCAATCAGACTGGCAACTCAAGCTGGCTGTGGACAAGTGTATCACCATGCATTTTGGGAGGAAAGACCCAACATCTACCTACTCTCTCCGCAACACTAATATCAAGAAGTCTTCTTGTGAATGTGATCTGGGCATTACTATCAGCAGTGATTTGCCCTGGACAAAGCACATCTCTAAAACTCAAGAAGGCCAAGTGTGTCTTGGCATCACTCAGCAAGACCTTTGTTAGCTGCTCTCCAGCTATCTATTTAAGGTTGTATATGGCTATAGTGCAGCCACACTTGGAATTTGCATCACCAGTCTGGAACACTTATCTTGCTCAGGACTGCCTGAAAATTGTTCAGAGATGTGCAACCAAGTGAATACCCACCATCAGGCATCTACCATACCCTGAACACCAAGCTTTCCTGGGCATAGATACATTGAAGCTTTGATGTCTGGCAACTGACTTGGTAAACACCCACAAAATTATTAACCATTGTTCCAACAACCACCTTGAGCACCTTTTTGAGCTCCATGTGTCTAACACATGTGGGCATGCCTACAAAGTCAGAAAACAGCACAGCTCCCATGACTCTCAGAAACATTTTTTCACACTTAGAGTCACTGAAGCATGGAACAAACTGCCTGCATCAGTTACTAGTTGTCAAGACATTGCATCCTTTAAAATTTCCATGCTTCCTGAAATTCACCAACACTACACCTGATATCCCACCCCCATTCCATAAGCATGCACACATTTATATCATGACTCATACACTGTTGGGGAAATATTGCATTGCCTGGAAACAGGTGAGGGTTGGCAATAGGTAGGACATTATTATGTATAGTGCTCAGGTGCACTTTAACTCATCAAAGAATTATGTACAAAAGTCATAATAGAATTATACATAATTATAATTCTATTATGACTTTTGTACATAATTCTTTGATGAGTTACAGTGCACCTGAGCACTATACATAATAATGCCCTACCTATTGCCAACCCACACCTGTTTGTAATATTTCCCCACAACCAGACATCATGTTCTGTCAAGGCAAAGAGATAGCAACACACACACACTGACAGGTTTCTCTCAGTTTCCATCTACCAAATCCACTCACAAGGGTTTGGTCAGCCCAAGGCTATAGAAGACACTCTCGCCCAAGGTGCCACAAAATGGGTCTGAACCAAAACAGCGTGGTTGAGAAGATGGCTACTTACCACCCAGCCTGACACCTATTAATCCCTTCTATAACAGTGTCTGTGAGTCTCACCGCTACCACCCTCTTTAATTTCTTATCTTTTCTCATATTTTACCTCTCAGTCACAGGGACTCTGAAGCCTTCTAAGTTAAAAAGGTGACCTCACAAGTGCTGATGGTATGGAAGAAGCATCCAGTACCTTCAGTAAAGCAGATGGTTTTAGGAAAGACACCCAACACTGGGGCAAGACATGAATCTCCAACCCATCAGATTCAACCAAACCATCCAATCCATGCCAGCATCATAGAAGGTGGTTGTAGAGCAATGATGAGTATGATGTGTGCGCGTGTGTGTGTGTGTATATACATACACACACATATATATATATATAGGTCACAGATGGGATCCAAATGGTCTTATAGAATACACTAGGTAAGTGCTCAAGAGATTTAAACTTGAGCAGGTATAGAAGTGAACGTTGAGAAAGCAAGTTGGATCAATATATAAAGTATATTAAATAGAGGAAATACAAAAAATGTATAAATGTATACATATAAAAAGATCCAACTTACATAGAATATAAATGATATACGGAATTAAAGGGGTTGAGGAACAGTAATTCTCTATACCATTTATATTCTGTGTAAGTATATACATTTTATTTGTATTACATGTATTTAATATATTTTATATATTGATCCAACTTGTTTATCTCTACATTTATTTTACACACACACACACACATATATACACACACACACACATATATGTGTGTGTAAATATAAGATCCAGGGATCGAGGTGTAGGAGGAAATTTAGCTTCAAGCAATCTGTAGTAAATATTAAAAAGAAAACATTCAGGGCCGAAAGTGGTTTATTAAGACTGAAGGTCGTGGATTTTTTCATATTGAAGAATGAAAAGCTGAAAAAAGTTCTTTTTATATTTCACAGTAGGTGACCAGGGTTGCCGGGTGTGCGAATAAGACAGCAAGAGTTATGGAATGAAGTAAGTTAAGATCCAACCTCAGAAGTGGTAAGAATCCAGGTGAGGTATCTACCGCCAGCTACTCATCAGAATATCTTGATAAAATTAATAGTTACATTGTCACAAGGAAGATTCAATCAGAATGTATATTTGAGACACAAGTGGCCATGATGTTAAGCAGTTTGCTTTAGAACACGTTTACAAATTGTTCCCATAGCATGGACACTGTCAGCTGGTATTTTTTATAGTTGTGGGTTGACCAATGCCTTGTAGTTGAAATTTGGTAGATGGAAACTGAAAAAAGCCCATCATCTGCTTTCTTGTTGTTGAAAGAGGCAAGGTTGACCTATCTCCACAAGTGGATGCTTTTGAGGTCAGTGTTCATGGAATCAGGGTGGATTTGTCATACAGTGTCCAGGCTGTGAGAGAATAATGCATTGCTGGAGAATATTGGAGAGAAATGAAGAGTAATGTTAACAGTCTTAGGGTGAGTGTTGTTAGATGTGACAGCAAGTAACAGCATTGATGAATAAAAAGGAGAGAGAGATACAAGAAAGCTCTAAGGCACAACAAAGTTATCAATGAAGAACGGACAGAGCTTCTTCAATGCACCCAGCAACAACATGATAGAAAACTACCATGCATGTATGCATATGTGTGTGTGTATGTGCATGAGTGAGTGTGTATATTTGTGTATTCCCCTTGTCTTGATGTATGCATGCTAATTGTGATCAAATGCCACTACCATACAAGTGGTGTCATTGGTTTACAATCTTCTACCAAAAATTATCCATCCACCAAACATTCGCTGCATTGATGACGCCTATTCAAATAGAAACGTATCAATCGCTGTCTTCTTGTCTCCAGATAATAAAATTTTTCATGAAGGATATGCTTCTAGAGATTATCTCCTCTTACCATTTGGAACTGGTACCAGTTGTCGCTAAGTAGATGATCTAGCTTTTTTGGAAGCTAAGATAATTACAATAAATCAAGAATTCCTCTCATTTAATATACTCTAATTTGTCTTAGATATCCTGAATAAATCATACGGTTGTAAAGAAGTACATAAATGACATAACAAGAGCAGAAAAATACATTAGCTCTGAACAGCTGGTGACTTTCAACAAATTCAGACCCATGATGGAACATCATTCCCACATCTTAGACCATGCTGTTGCAGACACAAACATACACTATTTTACATCAAATTCATTAGGAAGGTGTCCTTTACACTGTGACCCCTAACATAAATATGCAGTGTCTCTTCACAATGCTTTTTCTACTTAAAACTCCTCCACCTCCTCCAACCAGTTCTGTTCTTCAGAGTTAACCAACTGACACTATCTCCACACTAAATCTCTTCCTTGCTACTCACTGTGTGCCGCTTCTCCCTTGGGAACCCTTAGAACCCTCAATACCCAATACCTTTTTTCTTCAACCAACCCAATCTTTGGAATTTCCTTATCACTGCCAGGGATTGCATATTCTCCACCTCATGAAACGAAATAAGATTACACATAGCATTAATTAATTCAACAAAGTGTTAATTAGTCTATCGAGAATTAACAGTGGGAAGTGCGATATTGTCTTTGTTGGACGAACATGTATTTATTCTCTTGAAGTTATAAGCCAGATACGTTCATACGTACTTACATATGTATGTATCATTATAATCAACATTTAATGCCCATTTTCCATGTTGGGTCGTTTGACAGGAACTGGCAAGGCCAGGGGACACACTAGGTCCCATGGTCTGTGTTTGGCAGGGTTTCAACAGTTGGATGCCCTTCCTAACACCAACCACTTTACAGATGCACTGAGTGCTTCTTGCATAACACCAGCACCCATACTAATGCTTCTTACATGGTAGCTTGCTTTTAAGATCTCAATTTTGCTGTGGTAGACAGTTTTCTTCAGTACAGCAATGCTATGTATGTATATATGATTTTCATTCTGGTGTGGGTTGGATAGGTGAACTCTACCTTTTTTTGAACTTGGATGTAAATTTCATTTTTTAGCTCGATTTCTACAGCTGATTGTCCTGGAGTGTGACTAAAGGAAGTTAAACCTTTAGCATCCAGATTTCTTTGTCAAATGGAATTCTTATTTATTCACATTGTTTTGAATCGATCATGCAATATCTCATACCTTTGAGATTGCAATGGTGTGTTTGTATATTTTTTGAGTGATATTGCAGAGAAGTTTGAGAAGCCAGACCTAGCTGGTTTGAACACAAAACAGGTAGAATATCTGGGCTGCTAAAGGGTTAATAACAAAATAGCCAGTGAGGAGGTCTGACAAGGTCCCTAAAATATATACCTCAAAATGGTGAAAGGGCTAAGATGATGACTATAAGAGAGAGAGGTTGGGATGAAGTGTTAGAGAGGGTCAGATAGTTATGCACTCATAGAAGGAGGGAGATGAATAAATGAGTATGTTAAGAAATCAGCTGAAGAAGAGAAGTCTTGGTCAATGGTTGTATTGGCCTAACTATGTAGTGTAAATGAATGACGTATATGAAGTGCAGGATGCTATGACATGGTAGAGGTGGGTCAGAAAAGAACTTGAGGGGCTGAATTAGATCAAAAGGTTGGTCCTCACAGATGTCTTAACACAGACTTAACATACATGGAGAAATGCTGTTTTATACAATCCATTCCAACCCATAGCAGCATGGAAAATAGACGTCTAAACAACATACATAAACATAATGTGTGTGTATACACACAGACACACACATAGTTCAGGCATGGCTGTGTGGCTAAGAAATTTGCTTCACAACCTCATGGTTTCAGGTTCAATTCCACTGAACAGTACTCTCAGGGTCTTCACCTATAGCCACAAGCCAACCAATATCATGCAAGTGAGTTTGGTAGATGAAGACCATACAAAGCCAATCCTGTGTGTGTGTCTGTGTTTGTTTACATTTGTGCTACTCTAAACCTCACTGGTGGTGATTCCATATTCTCTATCATGAGATCGTCCATATGCGCTGGGCTTTGACAGACATACAGAACAAAACACCTTTATGTGAAAAACAGTTTAAGGATTATCAACAAGGTGGGGGCTTCAGCTGCAAAAGAATATCTAAATGTCATCTCATTTATGGTAACAGAAAAATGGACCAATCAACTAACGTTGCTTTGCAACCATTTTTCCATGGACTGGGGTATATCTTTATCGAGAGTCCCCACTCCTTGCAAATAAGCACAATGGCTAGACCTGTTGATGAGGTTACAATGAAGATTTTATCATCAGATGTAATAAAGTAGATCAGATTTAAAAATTTTTTTATGATACTTTAACATTAGACAAATTGCTTTCTTCATCTGGGATTTAGGGATAATCAACTCCATATACATAACTTCGTAGGGATTTTGTTGTCCCTTGCCCAAATTCCAGCAGCCTTCCTGAAATCTTAACAAGCCAAATCTTCTATAAATGGGGACCAGGCAGTAATTGGAAGAAAGAGAAAATATAGAGTTAACATAGGTGTAAGCTGTGATAGGCTGAATAAGTTTACAGAACACGAAAGAAGTAGCCACAGTTTATGTCAGCAAAAATCAATTCTGATTTTTAAAACACTGGACAGGTTTAGTGTTTCATATACAGAAAAGACAGAACCCCACTTCATAGATTGCAAAACACAGCCTTCCCAACAAGTATTATTGAATTAAAAACTAAATATATTTTAATATACAACAAATTAAAAGGGTAGCTTATTAGCAATTAGAACCTAAAGGCCAAATTAATAGAGGTCACAAAAGTGACAGAGGGTGCTGAGTAGCACTGCTTATGCTAAAATAAGAGTTAAATTAACCCCAAAGCCACTATAGCACTATACTTAATGACTGACAAAGGGGAGCAAGTCCCTAGCAGACATAGCCACATCGTGATTTTGAATTTTGGTGTAGACCACCTAAGTTCCAGGGATGTAAACACTGACAAAAACACACAAACATATATATATACGACAGGCTTCTTTCAGTTTCTGTCTACCAAATCCACTCACAAAGCTTTGGTCAGCCCAAAGCTATAGTAGAAAACACTTGCCCAAGGTACCACACAGTGGGATTGAACTGGAAAGCACGTGGCTGAAAAGCCACACCTACATATATATACATATATATATATATCCCTGCCGTAAGGCGTCATTTCCACACACACCAGCTTAATTCAATTCGTTCTTAGTCGAAAGACACCTATTGTTATGTCCTGCTATTATTTTTATTGTATTTGTGTAACATTGTCCGTTTTTTCCATCCTTGTTTTTGTAAACATTCGCTACTTTCTTCCAAGGAATCTAATGCTCTTAGCTTAGTTTTTCCTTGGGGTTGGCCAGACTGGAGCAATCTCAAGAATAATCAGCCGAAATTGTGAAGAAATTGACTGAGGAAAGAAAACTTCAAATGACTCATCCTTGTTTTCTTTATATCGTATATCTGGATGTTTTGTTGTCCCATTTTTGTATCACCTAACTGTCCGAATGTTTTGCATTCTTGTCCCATTTTGTATTATATATATATACATATATGCAACCATCCCTTCATGAGGTTACCATATTTTAAATATATATATATATAGTCTTCCACAATCCCACAAACTTACTTATCCATCCATACCACTTCTCTTATACTCACATTCCTGTATCTTGATGGTTCAGCCTCACATCTTCACTGCCATCCTCTTTCTTTTTCAACAAGGGCAACCATGTATCTCCCCTTAAAACTGCCTCCCTCACTACTACATCCCACTGCCTCGGGTGAGGGGTAGTGTCTTGCGAGTTACTACCAGTGCCACATAAAAGGCACCCAGTACACTCTACAAAATGGTTGCCATTAGAAAAGGTATCCAGGCTGTAGAAACCATACGAAGCAAGCACTGGCGCTTGACGCAGTCTTTTGGCTTGCTGGCTCCAGTTGAATGTTTTATCAGTCCCCCTCCCACCTTATGTGTGTGTGTGTTTGCCAGGTTGAAAGCACCCGGCATTGGGAAGAGTATCCAACTGTAGATGCCAGACCAAATCAGACTGGAACCTGGTGCAGCTCTCCTTCTTGCTAGCTCTGGTCAAACTGTTCAACCCATGCCAGCATGGAAAATGGATGTTAAATGATGATTATATATATATACATATATATATATATATATATATATATATATATATATTCAACTGCCTGCAGTGTGCACCTGAGTGTGTTTAGGACTACAGGAAATCTTACTCTACTTGGAAACAGGTAAGAGTTGGCACCTGGATGGAGAAAATCTGTCTCAACAAATTTTGTCGCAGTCACACAAACAAAAAAGTCTGGATGCTAAAATGATAACATGAATGTATATCTGTGTGTATAAGGGCACAGGCCACTTAATGACCACATAACTTTGGGTTCAGTCCCACCACATGGCGCCCTGTGCCAACTTAGAACATTGTGAGTATATTTTGTAAACAGAAACTAAACGAAGCCTGTTAATATACAACAGAGATGTGTTTGTATTGCAAGTATTTTGATCAGATCATATGTGGAAACTAAATCAGTTGCATCCTGAAAGAGTTAACCTGGCCATTGAGAAAAACACAAAACACCGTCAACATCACCTAAACTTACTTGTTCTGTGTGATGTGTGTTTGCTGCTCAATACCTAAGTGGCTATGGACATGCTCGTGTCCTCTTGTCTTGATATTACACATCAATCGTAAACAAATGACACCGTCATACCAGTGGTATCGTTCATTTACAATCTTCCGCGAAAACAAGTTCAAAGGGCTAGGAGAAATATCCATTCACTTGGAAACAGGTGAGGCTTGGCGGCTGGAAGTAAAAAATCTGCCTCAACGAATCTTTGACCCATGCACAAGGATGGATATGAGGACACTAAAACGCCGATTTGTACACACGCACACATATATATATATACACACACACAAAGTTAACTTTCTTTTTTATAAGTAGATCCAAAATATTTTATTAGACAGAAATACGAAGTAAATGAGCTCCAAGTATCGTTCAAAATATCTGATGAGTCGTTACAGGCGAAACTTCAACGTCAGATCTGTTTTGTATTTAAAATAACAGTGTGTGTACAAAGCTATAAGAAATTACACTGTGTGTATGCATATTGTTAAGGCATGTTTTGTCAGTAATGCCCTTGAGGAAAGCGTGACAATCAAATCTTCTCGGTAAATTTAAACGTCTGAAGCCTAAGAAATAAATGTTAAATATCACATAGACGTGTATTGCAATATTAATGATACTGAATTAGTTTAAGTGAAATATCAACACATATAAGAGGCCTCTATCCGTTACATCTTGGCATTTGAACACCTGGAATTCAATTTTTTTTTTTTTTTTGCAAACATTCAAGACAAGAATCCGGTTTGAGATTGGTAGCATCCTTCCTTTCTTCAACTTGTCTCTGAGGTCAAAGAAAAAATAATAAATACACTTAGAAGGTTAGGAGTTCAAAGCTTGCTGCATCTATTGTGGTGTGCCTCCAAGCTATGAGATTTGCTTTACACTTCAGTGGTTGGTAATGAGAGGAAATCCCAAGTGGAGCACAATTTGCTCAACGATTCTCTTACAATTGTAAAAATTTGTAAATCCATTCAAACCATGACAGTGCGGAAAATTGAGAAAGCAGAGAGAGAGAGAAAAGGAGAATGTGAGAGGAGGAATAGTGAAGGAGAGAATGTAAGAAAAAGGAGAGTATTTGTGAGTGGATTGGCGAACCTGTTTGAGTGGAGGAGGAATGCGAGGAGAGATGGAGAGAGAAGTGGGAAAAGGACAGAATGTATGTCTATGAAAGTACGTTTTGTGTGTGTAACGAGAGGTTAGAGAGCAAGGCAAAGTGTATGTGCGTGTGTGTATTAATCAGAAGTATGTGTGCAACTGCATATTAGAAGGAGAGAGAGAGCGTGTGTATATACAAGTACATGAAAGGGAGCGAGGTAAAGTGAGAGTACGTGATTGTATGAGAGAGAGAGGGGGGAGAGGAGAAAGAGAAGTGGTTCAAAGGTTTCTACGATATCTCCACATGACTGAGTTGGATGTGGTAGAGAGAGATGAAAGAAGAGAAGGGAGGAGGAGCAGAACAGGCTACTTACTACTGTGTCACTATTGTTGCTACTGAAGTATGTGTGATCGTCTAAGTGATAGAAGCAGTGAGCAATAAAGGTAGAATGCGACCCTAAAGCAGGAGGGAGAGAGAGAGAGAGAGAGAGTGACCAGTGCATAGCTCCACTGCCTGGCGCCCTCCTTTTGCCACATAACTACTATGAAAAAGGCAAAGGAGATCAGGCCAAACGGACCAGTATCTTTAATCTTTCTCAAACACTGTCTACTTCGTTTGAGGAAGAGATTACACAAACTCGATGTCAGGTAATAATACAAATAATTCGAACTGTCGAGTAAGTTTTATGTCGTGAGGAAGAAGAGAGAAATTTAATGTTCCAAGGGAGAAGCCATTCGTTGAAGAGATAAAACTGTCAACTGGTGTCGAGAAATAAATTCCTGTTTGAATTATTTGTATCTGTACCGATGCCAAGCATCACTACTTCCCTCAGATTCCACTCTGTAGATTTAAACTAAGGTATACTGTCTATGCGACAGTCGGTTTGCACCTATATATCTATATGTGTGGTTATATATGAATGCGTGTCTGTGAGGCATTCTTGCTGCATGTGAACCTGCACAGGATTAAAACTACAAAATGTGTGCCAGTGTAAAGTACGCTGCATGTGCGTGCATGTTGGCTATACCCGACTGTGTCTCTCTGTTTTGTAGGTTGTGTGTTGAGGCTCTTTTCTCTTTCCTGATACACAACGAAGTGTTGCAGGGAAGCCAACAATTTGCATTCGATTCACAGCTGTAGCTATTAGATTTTTACTTGCATCTGACTTCCATGTAAGCTACTGGCAAAAGCATAAATATCACAACTTCCCATTTCCTTCTACAGATGTCAGGCTACTTCGGCACATCACTAGATTTTGGTTCAAGTCAGACTAGCATGGATCTAACCCTTCTTGGCTCCGTAATCAATAAAAAATCTTAAAATGAAGCTATATACTTTTTTTTTATGAAGATACACTTAGATTTCATTGAAGTAGGTTTAAACACTATAATCCATATTTTCTCTACAAGCAGGTCTTTGTTTCAAATCAACGATGAATCCTTTTAAATAGCATTTGTCTATTTACACTGTCCAAAGATTCGGGGACAAGGGTGACGAGTGTGACACATTTTTATTCAATGAGTTTCGCTATGCCTCACAGAACACACCCGGGAAACGGAAGTCTATGAAGTACCCAGCTGAACTGGAGTGAATGAGTAGTGAGAGAGAGAGAGAGACAGATAGAAGGATGGATATATCCGGTAATCAGGATTAGAAATGTTTCATCACTTGGCAAAAAAAAAAAAAAGGATTTTGGCGAAGGTAAAGAAATACGCACACCACCCGTTTTCGGCGGTTAGGGTTAGGTCGAAAACGGGTGGTGTGCGTATTCTTTGACCTCCTCCAGGATTTTTAGGAAAAACCAGCTGTTGCCTCTGCAGAAAGTTTTTCTTTTCTACATCACAGATGTTGTCCAAGAAGGAAAGGAAAGAACCAACACAGCTTGGCATGGGTGCTGTCGCAGACGAACTCAGAAAATAGGGGACAGAACAAACACCACAAGGTATCCTAGAAATGATGCTCTAAATCAAATAGCTCAAAGTAAGGAGTCGATATATACTTATATACATGTATATAGACACGCATACGTGTACATCTGATGACAGATTCCTAAATGTACACAACACGAATGCACAACGAATATACACACGACATGCATTCATCACGTATCGGTATGTAGAGTGGCAAAAGGGGGGGGGGACCGTGGTCTTAATAAAGTGAAAAAGGGGTCGATTCGGGGGGGAGGGGGTCATGGGGGTGTGACGTCCAGAGAAGGTGTGGCACAACGATGTGTCTATATATATATATATATATATATTATATTATATATATATATACGTATTTAAGATAACAAGGCAACCATGCACGTATGTGTGTGTAAAATGTGTACATTATACATGCATGTTCTGAAAATGTATATTTGTGTGTTTTTATGCAGAAAACGAACACATATGTAAATCTGAAAGCAAAATGAATATCTAAGCAAAGTAAGCGTATATTTAAGTGTCGATGTATGTAAATATATATATATATATTATATATATATAATATATATATATATATATATATATATATATATATAAAAGCATGTGTGTGCATATAAAAATGCGAAAGTGTCTGCTGTGTGTAGCTCAAAATACGTATAGAAGACTATATAGATAGGTGATATGTGAATTTACAAGTTGGTGGGAATTATTGTAAACATTTAAATAAACCTAAGTTATATATATATATATATATGTATGTATGTTTGTGTTTGCCAAACAGAATAAACAAATGTGTATGAGGGGTTATATTGGATAATGCATGTTGAATCGTAATAAACAAATAGAGGTGTGTATAAACGAATGTGTGTATAATCTATAAATGTGCGAATGCAGTTCATAAACAAAAATGTGTCCACACATCGATATATAAATATTGTAGATTATTAATAATAATAGTAATTAATATGTAAATGTATGGAGAGAAAAAAACCGGGTAAATGAGTTGAAAAGGAAAATGTTTTGTGGAAGTAAATTACATGAAATTTAATTGTTTTTTTCTTCTTTCAATAAAAGAGACCTTTAACCAGCAAAAGGTGAAAGGGTATAATAATTAATAATAATAATAATAATAATAATAATTAATAATAATAATAATAAATAATAATAATAATAATAATCCCTTTGGCTGTAGTAAAACTGTTGGTGAGAAGAAGACCTGGGGAGGAGAAGGGATAATATGAACGTAGTTAATGAATTGGCTGAAATGTCCAGGAATACTGACCTTGCTTGCGTACGGGCATGTTGTTCCTCAATTATAGATAGATCCGTCCACACTAACTGCTTCCCTTAATTAGTAATACTAGCAGAGGTGGTGGCGGCGGTCAAAGGTTTGTTTTTCCCTTTCTTTCTTTATATATTTTTGCCAACGATCAGCGAAATATCTATATGTTAAGGGGTGAGTATATATACATATAGATGTGTATATATATATATATATTTATAGATTGTTTTGTGTATATATATATATATATATGTATGTGTGAGTGGTGTGTGATATGTACAGAAGCTCCGGTTTGAGGTTTGTAATCCTTGCAGTGGTGACGGAGGTGGTGGCGGTGGCGGTAGTCGCAGTCTCGTTGAAGCGGGTCGAAGGTAGGTTTGGTGACACCAAGACAGCGGAGTAGCAGGAAAGAGAGGGAACGGGCAGAGGAAGAGAGAGAGAGATAGAGGAAGGAAGGAAGGGAGACGGAGTGGAATAGAGGGGGGAGGAAAACAACAACTTAGAGAGGGAGGGAGGAATTAAAAGAAGAAGAAGAAGAAGAAAAAGGGGAAATAAAGAGCAAAAGGCATTTACACATAATATAGAGAGAGAGACAGACAGATACATGGAATAGTATATTGATATAGAAAGAAGAAGATATATAGTGATACATAGACACACACACGGTGTGTAAGAGGGAGTGAGAGAAAGAATATGAAAGATAAAAAGTGAAACAAGATAATGAAAGGGAAGACGGATAGAAAGCGGTGTGAAAGGTGAATGGGGGAAAGTTTGAGTGAAGTAACAGATTGTGTTTAGATAGATGTAAAAAAGTGAAATGTTGGGTTATGGGGACAGAAGAATTAAAGGTGGGAAAAGGATAACCTATCACTGCAAGGAACAGCTAATAAACTGTTGTGTATATATATATACATATATATATTATTGTGTTGTTGTTCGTACGAACAAAAATTACACTAACAGACTGTTATATTTATTGTATATTTTTCGTTTACAAGTTGGGAACAGGATCAGTTCAAAACTGAAACAAATTACTCTATAAAATATGTTATCCGGTCAAGAGCAGATACCGATACACGACCCCCACCACTTACAAACTGGCTTACTTTTGTTCCTTTCTCGCCTTCTTTCACCTTATTATCAACGATTATATAAGTCTACCCACCTCTCTACCTACCTATGTATTAAAATATCTTTATACCTATCAATTTATTTATTCAAATGTATGTATAACAACAGATACATTTGTGTCTACCCGTCTCTGTTCATTCATTTATTAATCCAAGTCTCGCTTCTTCATTCATACAATATTTCACTTGATTTTCCTTCATTAAACTATTTATACACACATATATCTATATACAATGACACAACACCAGAAAATATATTCGCTTTCTTTAATGAAATGTTTTTACTTTCTTCAAAAGAAAAATAAATTTAACAAAATATTATTGTTTGGTTATAAAGTGCGTAAGATTTACGCCTTTAAAAGTTATAGTTTAATTGTGAACAGTATTTAATTAGCAATAACAATTATTATAATATTTAACAAACATCGATGCTCTCCCAATAAAGTGGACAACGCAAAGTGAAAATGCGGTCAAAACGTTATAATTTTTAGCGACGTAGGAGGCCAAGTTGCGTATTCGAGTACATCAGTCTGTCTCTCTCTATCACTTTTTACTCCTCTCTCTCTCTCTCTCTCGCTATATGTATGTGTATATATATATATATAGTATATACATATATAATATATATACATATATTATATATACATATATTTTATATATATGTATATACAGAGCCACACACGAGTGTATATATAAATGTATGTATGTGCAATGTGATTGTCTTGTCGCAGTATGGCATTGACCGCATTAGAACGAAAGTGTGGTGTTGTGTGAGGAAGGGGGGGTTAGTGCGTGTTTTTGTTGATAGAAGCGGCCTCAAGTAATAGGCCAAAACATGGCGCCATGCAGTAACTATAATGTCGGTTATCACGTGGTCCTTCTCTCTCACACTCACTCTCTCTTTCTCTCTCCATCTCTCTCTTTTTCTGTCTTCCTCTCATACTTACTCTCTCTTTATTTCTCCCTTTCTCTCTCTCACACTCACTCTCTCTCACTCACTCTCTCTCCCTTTTCCTGTCTTCCCCTCTCACACTCACTCACTCTCTCTCTTTTCCTGTCTCTCCCTCTCTCACACTTAAATATTGTCGCTGACAAAAGTATCTAAAGTGATGACTACACAGAGAGAGAGAGAGAGAGAGAGAGAGGAGATCGATTGAAAAAGAAGCAGACAGCGCATAGATTGCGATGGAGCTGCTGCTAGGTGGTCGCTCGTCAATGCTAGTAACATCAGTCAAGTCTCTCTCAAATTTCATCCAACACTGTCTTGAAAAGGCACGTGAGATAATGTACTCCTAGATATACAAAAAGGTGTGATGGTCATAGGTGGAATGTTTTGTGTCTTCTGAAACTGATCTGAACTTAACAACGAATGAAAGAAATAGATTATTGAAAATTATGGAATAGAGATAGGTTTGATCGTTCAAGCGAATTACACTCTTGTGTATGTCGAAGAGTGTGTTGAGCCCTTTCATATACATTCCTTCTCTGAGACATGTTATGACAGTTTTCGCTGTTCTGTGTTTTTTTCCCCTCTTTCTCTCTCTTGTGTTCGATTTGTTTTACGAATAACAAGCAATACCATATTACTATAAATCAGATATGTATGACATCACTTTCTCCACTTATGATTGTATATGTAACACATGATACTTTGAGAATTCAATGTCTGGATAGTTAGTCCAATACATATAGTATATATATAGATATAATTGGAGCGCAGTGACATGAAACTTGAGTCATGAGACAGAATTCAATTCATATATGTGTGTGTGTGTGTTTAATTATTTCAAGTCTTCCTGCAAGGAAGGAAGTGGTTTTTGAACAAAGATATAAAACTCCATAGTTGGAAAGTAGAGAACAAAATTAAATCCACGCATTGAACTTGAGAAAAATTTTGCATACAGAATGTATTTGTAACATGTATGTTGGTTTCTTTTTTCTGAAAACCCTAACTTTTCCAAACTGTCACTTAGGCATGTGTGTGTGTGTGTGTGCAATCACAGATACACATGATGGAAGTCTGTACATTATGAGTATGACCCTTGCTTGTTAATGAGCAGCAACATGAGTAGAGGCGCAATGGCCCAATGGTTAGGGCAGCGGACTTGCGGTCGGAGGATCGCGGTTTCGAATCTCAGACTGGGCGTTGTGTGTTTATTGAGCGAAAACACCTAAAGCTCCACGAGGCTCTGGCAGGGAGTGGTGGCAACCCCTGTTGTACTCTTTCGCTCCAACTTTTTCTCACTCTTTCTTCCTGTTTCTTGTCCTTGACTTCCTACGCAACCGCTGAGCCTGGATGCGCATTCATCCATCCGTCAATGCTCTCGGTGTCGGGGGTTGACCTGCTTACGAATAGCAAAGGACCACGTTTCGGACTTCTCCCACGAAGACTGCTTCGCTCAACAGCAACAGCAGCAACATGAAGCTTTTACCAAGACTTACATAAATGTCTCTTCTCAGTTAAAAATCATGACATTTGCATTATGTGCAGATCTGAGAATACCTCTTCAGAGCATCAATAGAAACAGAATGTTTGTTAGCTATTTGTTCTTTCGGGTATCAAAGGTTGCTTTTGTTTGAGTTTTATTAAATGGAGGGTCTGCAGTTATCGAAGGGATTCCTTTCTTTTTTTTGCATTTCATTTCAGTGTTGTGTGTTTATGCAGTTGGAAATATATGGATGCACTGAATATATTATTTTTCCCATATAATCTCTGTAGTGAATACATTATTTTTCTTCAGTAGTCTTACCAATTGCAATTATTTCTAGTTTGTTTTTTTTTAATCATATAAATTTTTTTCTTTTTTCAGATCAGATTTATGAAAGTTCTTCAATCTTAATTTTGGTGTGTCAGGCCTTTTCTCAGAACATTGTTCTGCATAGAATAGGTACTTTGGAATTCTCCTATCTTCCATACAAATTGCACAGCCTGCTTACCTCAGTTTGCTATGTCACAAGAGAGCCCCTATGCTTACAACATTTGCGAACTCCAAGGATTCAACATCACTCACATTGTTTCCCCAAGATTTTGAAAAGATTTATCAAAGATGCTTTTACTTTGATAAGGCATCGTTTAAATGATTTGGTCTTTTATTACTACAACCTGACCTCTCCTCCACACTGAGTTACTCAGTTCTCTGTCTTCATTGAGCAGGTATCCCTTGTCTTGTGAGTAAGCATCCATCCAGAGAATGTCTACAGTCGGTTTGACATCTGAATTTAATTTAGTGAAGGATGTGAAAGGTTGAATCTTCAAGTAAGAAAAAATATCAACGTGGGAAGGGCCTCAGAGTCACTAAACTTAAATTGTTTCTTAAAAAAATGATTAAATATGAAACCCCAAGTGTTACCTGGGGACAGAGGCTGTGGGTAACTAACAATGGTTTCAAAATGTTTGGCTCAAGGTCAACCATTTCAGGGTAGGGAAGTAAGTCAATTACATCAACCCCACCGTCCAACTGGTACTTATTTGATTGACCCTGAAAGGATGAAAGGCAAAATCAATCTCAGCAGAATTTGAACTCAGAATATCAATATGGATGAAATGCCTCTAAGCATTTTGCTTGACATGTTAACAATTCTGCCAGCTTGATGCCTTGTTCTGTGAAATTAATAATAGTTTCAAATTTTGGCACAAGACCATCAATTTTGGGAGAGGAAGCAAGGCGAATACATCAATCCCAGTACTCCTCAACTGGTACTCATTTTATCAACCCTAAAAGCATAGACAACCTCAGCGGAATTTGAACCCAGAATATGAAAGACAGACAAAATGCCACTAAGCATTTTGCCTGGTGTGCTAACGACTCTGCCAACTTGCCAGCTTATTGTGTGTAACTAATAATAATTGTTGTTTGTACAACTGTTTAGCATATTGAATATTAGTTTCATAAATTTCTGTAAAATGAAACTAAGCTGTGTTGATGGTATCAACATTGTCTTTTAATGGTCTTTAATGAATAAACCATTTCATTCAGCAACACAACCAGGATAAAATTATTAATGCTTCCATTATCAGTTAAAGCTTTCATTGCATCATGGTAAACAGCAATAATAATGAATACACAAGACAAAGGATATTCCAGTAAAGTTGAAGAAATTGAAAAAGTTGAACATTGATTTATTACCTGGTGTACACACCTGAGAAAATGACCGTTTTTTTCTCACTCTTCTGACATGTGTCATCTCTTGCTATAAAATAAATTTGCTTTTGATTTTTGTTCTTTATTTTTATCATTAAGATTTTCTTTTCTTTTTTTTTTCTTTTTCTTTCATTCACTTTATCAACAGAAACAACCCAAAACACAGTTTTACTGCAAATGATCACGAGATGCTTGAACATCCATTTGTCTAGAAAGAAATACATTGAAGAATGTGTTTTACATACAATTGGTGATACATCAGCCACAGATATAGTTGCCCACCACCACCACCACCACCACCACCACCACCACAGTAGTATTGACAATGTGCAAGGGGGTGAAAGAATCACATGCTGTAAGGTTCCGGAAAAGGCATCTGCTTCCGGTCCCGGGGATAAACCACAGGATCTTTAGCAAACAAAAATGAGAAACATCCAGTTAGTTTTGTCCCCCTTAAACCTCATCAGGGACCTGATATTAATAGTATTATATTCCTGTTATGAGTAATGAAATGAGCTATTAATAGGTTAAAAAGCAGGTGCAGGCATAATATAGGGGCACAGGTGTGGTTGTGTAGTAAGAAGCTTGCATCCCAACCACATAGGTCAGGGTTCAATCCCACTATGTGATACCATGGGGAAGTGTAGTATAACCTCAGACCGACTAAAGCCCTGTGAATTGATTTGGGAGACGGAAACTGAAAGAAGCCCGTTGTATATTTGTATACATATACATACATACATATATATATATATATATATATATATATATATATATATATATGTATCGTAAAAGAAGTCCACATTCCATGTCCTCGTACTTTGTATTGTTTGTTGCTTACGTTTTGTGACATCCTGTGCCCACATATGCATGTGTATATACGGATACATGTAAGTATGTACATATACATATGTATATATGCATATATATATATATATATATATATATATATATATATATATAATATATATATATATATATATATATATATATATATTACTTATATTATTATATGATTGAATGCCACGCATCCTTTTCCAAGTAAGTTTTATCTATTTATATATATATACGAGCAAAACTCCCCCAGTCCGATGGACGGTGCTGAGTTGTCAAACATTTAAACCAAATATTCTCATAACAACTTGTCCGACCGTCCCATTGGCCTCCCCTTTGAGAAACACTGATTTAACCTAAATTTGAGACACCAAAAGAAGAAATAAAGATAGACTTTTTTTCTATTCCAAAGAAAAAACGATTTTATTCACACAAATATGCAACCAAAGAGTTTAAAGTACCAGTAATGATAAGGCTGTTGACTGGGAAAACACAAACATGGTTTAAATAGTAAGCTTGGCAGGAAAGAAACGTGCCTTTAAGCAGTACAAAAACAACAAAAAATGGAAGGTGCAGTTATGTACAGGTTGACGGAAGAAAAGCAGGACAAAACGATGCATGCAAATGGGTTAGCTGGAGGTAAATCTAGATGGAAAAGCATGATGAATTTATGAGAACGTACCCTTAAAGGTTGTCAAGATTAATGTCAACACAAAAAGGCAAGATGTACATATTTTAAATGTAAATGCTATGCAATTGAACTTCAACTTTGGCGAAATAACTGTCTTCTCGCTGTAAAAACACCAATACCTTTGAAACAACAACACTATAATTAAAAATGCAAAAATTTATCCCAAAGATATTAGAAGTCTCTCGTAGTTTGAGAAAGAAAATTCTGCAATTTCTTGTTTAATAACCTGCATGAATGATTTGTTTATATGATCAAGTTTTTGTGCTCATTGCCCTCCATTAAACTGCTGTTGCTTCAACAAGTCCATGGTGTACCACATGTTAGGTGTCAAAGAGATTGCAGTGGTTGGTGTTAGGAAGGGCATCCAGCCATATAAACAATGGAACCTGGTGTGACACCTGGTCTTACCAGCTCATAGTAAACCATCCAACCCATGTCAGCATGGAAAATGGACATTAAAGATGATGATGATCATATCTATCTATCTATCAGTCTGTCTATCTATCTACCTATATATATACTTATATATATATATACACACACACACACACATATATATATATATATATATATATATATATATATATATATATATCAGCATGGAGGGTGGATATTAAATGATGATGATTATGTATGTGAGGGTCCATGTACAATTGCAGGACCTCCGGCTTTCGTGGACGAACCACCCATCCAGGGGGAACATCATTGTGCTGTTGTAACAGAGGTGCTGATTATGACCTTACCTAAACGCCTGATATATTTGGGTGGGGTAGTGCCACCAGGGCCACCAGGTAGCCGTACTGTCCCAGGTTTAATGCTGCTGTGAATCCATGGCAGCGAGTTACAGGCCGACGCCTAGTTGATTGGCTCATACCCAAGGGGAGCCCCGACTGTGGCCAATCCTCTGGAGTGGGCTTTCGCACGACTTGGGATGACCCACTGACATCTTGAACCCCGGCCTCATGGTGGTTGGGGGGACAGTTTCGGTACATTTGGTTATCCTCATATGGGAGGGACGTGCATGAGTTGGACAAGTCATCAAGAGCTGCCCCTCTAAGGGCGTAAGCTCTCTCACCATGGCAAGGTAGTACCAGGGTCGACTGCCCTGGTGGTATGGTTACGGTAAGTGACAGCAGCATCAGGCTTGTACGTTGCTAGCACACCAAGGACATGTCGACCTTATAAATATATATAAATATAAATAGAAAATAAGAACACAAATAGGCTAAAGGTTTACTACAGCTGTTAACATTTTCTTCAAGTGAACCAAAACTGCAAAATTTGGTTAGGAGAACCCCCCCCCCCATGTAGAATGTGGATTGACTCCCATTTCCATATTAAGGAAGAGAGTGAAAACATAACAGACCTCATAAGCCTTTGGGTCATAAAACTATCAGCAGACAATGTCACATTAAATTGTTTTTATAAACAGATAAGTGGAAGAGAGAGAGAGAAAGAAAGAGAGAGAGAGAGAAGGAAATAGGGAGGAGAGGGGGAGGCTTGATTACAGGTTATCAGTGTTGTGTAGTCAAGACAAATGTCCTGCCACCAAAAGAGAAATTACCTGTAACCCAAGACAACCAAACTGGAACATTTATGATAACATATATTTACATACACTCATGCTAGTCACACTTACATGCACACATAAACATTCTCACATACATGAACACATAGATAGATATATTTACACACATATACTCCACAACAAATAAACAAACATGCATACATATACACACACATGTATGTAACTATACACATGTGTATATGAGTGTGTGTGTGTGTGACTGTGTGAAGATGCATGGCTCAGTGGTTAGGGTGCTGCACTCACAATTGTGAAACAGTGGTTTCGATTCCCAGACCAGGCATTGCATTGTGTCCTTGAGCTTCCTTTGACATTGCTCTGTGGTCATCTTGTTATCTGGCATGTGGCACAAAGCACACCTGTACAGGTAATGTCAATTTGATGGAGGGAGTGAGCTTATATGAACACAAACATTTGATCACTACAAACAAATCATCTTCTGTGGTTGTTCAGCAAAAAACTACAGTATCCTCATACATGGTCAAACAATGGAAGAGTCCGTGATCATCATCATTATCATCATTTAACGCCCGTTGTCCATGCTAGCATGGGTTGGACAGTTTGACCAGGGCTGGCATGCTGGAAGGCTGCACCAGACTCCAGTCTGATTTGGCATGGTTTTCTACGGCTGAATGCCCTTCCTAATGCCAACCATTCCAAGAGTGTAATGGGTGCTTTTACATGCCACTGGCACGTGTGCCATTTGCATGACACTGGTATCTGCCATGACTGATTTTGCTCAGCTTGACAGGTCTTCTCAAGTACAACATAATGCCAATGGTTTCTGTGATGTATGTATGTATGTATGTATGGATGGATGGATGGATGGATGGATGGATGGATGGATGGATGGATGGATGGATGGATGGATGGATAGATAGATAGATAGATAGATAGATAGATAGATAGATAGATAGATAGATAGATAGATAGATATAGATATACACACATGCATGCATTAAAAAAATACCATGTTTTCTCCAAACCAAATAAAAAAATTTTAGTTCACCTGAAGAAAACGTTTTTTTCATGATGTAATTGAATTATTCATAAAAAAAAATATGTCTGAAACAGCTGTAATGAACCTTTAATCCATTTATAAGCAACATTCCAGGAACCTTCCCAATGCTAGATCTTGTACTGACACTGGATTGTGAAACTGCAATGACAGTATGCATAGCTGTATACTTTTATATACATGTATTTCTATATGTATGCATGGATACAAGTCACACAACAAGAACTCACTACTTGAATGGACCATAAACAAAACTTCACTTAAACAGGATTTAGATAATCCTATCAGGTGGTGCTATTAAGTTAGACATTGCCTGCACCAGTCTTTGGTCGAAACATATCTAAGTTTTATATATATATATATGTGTGTGTGTATTGTCAGTGGATCATATATCCAAAAAGGAAGCAGACTCTAAAGCATAGAGCAGTAACATTCGAAGAAGGGTTGTGTGCCGTTTGCCTTTAGACTCTGATGAGTTGTCCATAGAGCTAAGTGCTTTGTGGGTACAAAACCATTGGTCGCTCTGTTTCAATGTGTGTGTGTGTGTATGCATATATGCATACACCTATGCATAATATGTATATACATACCTACTACATACAAATAGATAGTTTTTGCTGTCAGAATGTATTTACTATTTGTCCAATTGCAGAGGAGAGAGAGACTAAGGAAGAAATGGAAGTGAAGCATCTAAAACCTATCTCCTTGTGACGTTGAACCTGACAAAGAACAGGGAATGCAACAGATGGTGGCACACTCTGTTAGAGAGGTTCTACCGGGTTTACTAGAATTCAGTTGGTTATGACGATGAGGGCTCCCTTTGATCTGATCAACAGAACAGCCTGCTCATGAAATTAACGTGCAAGCGGCTGAGCACCCCACAGACACATGTGCCCTTATTGTGGTTCTCAGGGAAATTCGGCAAGACACAGAGTGTTACAAGGCTGGCCCTTTGAAATGTTGGCACTACCCATTTTTGCCAGCTGAGTGGACTGGGGCAATGTGAAATGAAGTGTCTTGCTCAAGGACTCAATGTGCTGCTGGTCATCAAACTCATGACTTTATGACTGTGAGATGACTGTCCTAACTACCAAACCACGTGCCTCCACTTCTGCTGGGCTTAGGTGCATCTAAAACAGATAATGATGACAATGATGTATATATATATACGAATGTATGTATGAATGTATGCGCATGCATTATAGAGAGAGGAAAGAGAGAAAAAGTCTGAATGCATGTATGTATGCACGTATCTATCACTGTATCTATCTGTGTGTGTGTGTGCATGTGTGTGTGTGTGCACGTGTGTGTGTGCATATACATATATACATATACGTAAGTATGTATGTATAAACACTGAAAATGCTCTGAGACCAACTTCCGTCACTTTCCAGGGAGAAAAACTAGAAATAGTTGATAGTTTCCGTTACCGAGGTGACCAAGTCAGCAGCGGGGGCGGGTGTGCTGAAAGTGTAACTGCTAGAGTAAGAATAGCTTGGGCAAAGTTCAGAGAGCTCTTACCCCTGCTGGTGACAAAAGGCCTCTCGCACAGAGTGAAAGGCAGACTGTATGATGCGTGTGTACGAACAGCCATGCTACATGGCAGTGAAACATGGGCCGTGACTGCTGAGGATATGCGTAAGCTCGCAAGAAATGAAGCCAGTATGCTCCGATGGATGTGTAATGTCAGTGTTCATAATCGAAAGAGTGTAAGTACCTTGAGAGAAAAGCTGGACCTAAGAAGCATCAGCTGTGGTGTGCAAGAGAGACGATTGCGCTGGTATGGTCATGTGGCGAGAATGGATGAAAATAGTTGTGTGAAAAAGTGCCACACCCTAGCGGTTGGGGGAACCTGTGGAAGAGGCAGACCCAGGAAAACCTGGGACGAGGTGGTGAAGCACGACCTTCGAACTTTAGGTCTCACTGAGGAAATGACTAGAGACCGAGTCCTCTGGAAGTGTGCTGTGCGCGAGAAGACCCGGCAGGACAAGTGAGTCCATAACCCGTGGCCTTCTACTTGGGATGGAGCCAGCCTACGTATGCATACCTTCCCTTCTTGGGACACAAAACTCTACTTGTGAAGACCTGTTGAGGCAAGTGAGGATCAGAACCGAAATCGATCAATGGAAATTGCAGATGTGTTACCAGTGCCGGTGGCATGTCGATACTCTACTTGTGAAGACCCGTTGAGGCAAGTGAGGATCAGAATCGAAATCGATCAATGGAAATTGCGGATGTGTTACCAGTGCCGGTGGCATGTCGATACTCTACTTGTGAAGACCCGTTGAGGCAAGTGAGGATCAGAAATGGAAATCGATCAATGGAAATTGCAAATGTGTTACCAGTGCCGGTGGCATGTCAGAGAACCTTCCGTTTCGCGACCGTTGCCAGCACCGCCCCGTTTCGTGTCCATTGCCAGCCTCGCCTGGCCCTTGTGCCAGTGGCACATAAAAAGCACCATCCGTTCGTGGCCGTTTGCTAGCTCTGTCTGGCACCTGTGCGGGTGGCATGTAAAAAGCACCCACTACACTCACGGAGTGGTTGGTGTTAGGAAGGGCATCCAGCCGTAGAAACACTGCCAGATTTGACTGGGCCTGATGAAGCCTTCTGGCTTCACAGACCCCAGTAGAACCGTCCAACCCATGCTAGCATGGAAAACGGACGCTAAACGATGATGATGATGATGATGATATGTATATAAGAATGTATGTATGTATGCATATTTATTATAGAGAGACGAAAAAGAGAAAGAGTCTGTATGCATGTATCTATCACTCTATCTATTTGTGTGTGTGTGTGTGTATTTATATGTATGTATGTAGGTGTATATATATATATATATATATATATGTATGTATGTATGTATATATATATATAGATAGATAGATAGATAGATAGATAGATATATACCCATACATACATCTTGTCTTTTGTATTTATTTATAGCAGTCATATTTAGAAATGTTCCACAACCATATACATACATACCTACAGACACACACACACAGACACACACACATACACACACATACACTCATCTATGTATAAATATGTATGTATATATATATAGCTCTGTATGTATTTATTAATTAACGGCAACGGTCCTACACGAAGTAAAAACAAAAATAGGCTTCGAGAGGAAATATCAAGTGTGAGAAAAAAGCCCCCAAGTTGTGTTGTTGAAAATCCAACAGGTCGTTGCCTTGTCACACCTGACGGTTGGTGACTTGGTGACTGACGGCTGTATTTGCCACTATTGTTGCTGGTGTTGCTGGCGGTAGTGGTAGTGTTGTTGCTGGTCACTGGGATGGTAGTGGTGGTAGTAGTGGTGGTAACAGTAGTTGTTATGGCCATGGTGATAGCGGTGGTGTTGGTGATTATGTGGTGCTGATGTAGCGAGGGTAAAAATGGTGGTAGTGGTAGTGCTTGTAGTAGTAGTAGTAGTAGCATTTGTAGTGTAACCATAGCTGTGATATGGTGGTGGTTGGGGTGCGGATGATTGTGGTGTGGGTTGCAGTTTGTAATAGCTGTTTTGGTTGAGAGCATTTGAGGTATTATCTTTTGCTTGTTTCAATAATTAGACACTGGCCATGCTGGGGCACCGCCCTGAAGGGTTTCAGTTGAACAAATCGACTCCAGGACTTTTTTTGAAGCCTAATACTTATTCCATCGAGACCTTCTGACAAACCGCAGATGTTACGGGGACGTAAACAAACCAACACTGGTTGTCAAGCAGTAGCGGGGGAACAAAGGCACAAAGAGACACATACATATATACATGCATGCATGCATACATACATACATACATACATACATACATACAGAGTGTGCGATGGGTAAATTGTCACCATTTTATAATCTTAATTTCAAGCATGCGCATTGTTTGTTTTTGACTTTGTCGACTACATAGTACGGTAGGGTCAGTTGAGCACCGTCTGTGAGAAGACCAGCATCATGACGCAATTCACTCTGCCAGAGATTTGGAAACGACATACTGCAGGATCCAATTTGAACATTTCAGAGTGTTTGGGTGTCAATCTGAGGATATGTACCAAGAGTGATAAAAACCAAACATCCAGTCAACATCATGGTGTTTGGAGTGATCACTAGTGATGGTGACATTATGTCTCCATTCATCTTCCCACACAGCCTCAGACTCAACACAGAGGCCTACATCAAGTGCCTGGAGGAGGTAGTGCTGCTCTGGGTCAACGGGGTGGTTGCTAGAAGACCTTATGTCTGGCAACAGGACTCTGCACCATGCCACACAAGCAGGACAACTGAGTCATGGCTGGCAGACAATTTCTGTGGCCACATCACCCCTAACATCTGGCCACCTAACTCCTCAGACTGCAACCCCCTTGATTATTATATGTGGGGTGCAGTTGAGCGAGAGACCAACAAAACTCCTTGCAACACCAAAGATGAACTGAAGGCAAGGATAATGGCAGCATTCACCAACTTAAACAAGGAGACCATCTATAAGATTGGCAGGAGATTCCAAAGTTGTCTGGAGGCCATGGTTGGAGCCAATGGCGATTTTATTGAAGAGATTTGCTCTTTAGTATTTCAAGATATTTCAATGTAAATTTGGTAAATATATCTGTTAAAATGAGATGTCAGTGTTATTTTCATTTTTGCATAATTTAGATGACAGTTCATTCACTGCACGCTATATATATATATATATATATATATATATATATATAGTTATGTTGTACAGGAGAAATAGAACTCAAAATATGAGTATCTGTATATTATTTTAATATTAATATTTAACAATAGGTCCAAGAGTTTTGTGCATATATATATACGATGGGCTTCCTTCAGTTTCCATCTACCAACTCCACTCACAAGGTTTTGGTCGGCTTGAGGCTATAGTAGAGGACATTTGCCCAAGGTACCACACAGTGGGACTGAACCTAGAACCATGTGGTTGAGAAGAAAGCTTCTTATCACACAGCCACGCTTGCGCTACTATCTGTAGCAATGGTTATGATGATAGCAATAATGATAGCAGTGGTGGTGGAGCGGTTAGTGTAGAGGTCGCAATAGTACGAATCTAATATGTATGTGGTGCAGTGGTGGTCACAGTAATGATAGAGATGGTATTGATGGTGATGGTGGTGGTCTGACTGTGGTGGTCATGTTGGTGTTGGCAGTGGTGATTGCAGTGACTGTAATGTTATTTGTGGTGGCTGTGGTGATGTTGATGATGATCATTGTAGTAGTAGTGGTAGAATTTATGTTGTTGATGGTTGCGATGGTGATGTTGTTGTTGTTGGTGGTGGTGTTGGTGTTAGTGACGGTGGTAGGGGACAGGTTAGTAACATCACTTGACCCAGTCAAAGATGCAGAATATATTGCTTTTGCAAAACCAACAACTGTCATATTTACTTATCAATTCTTATTTTGTAGAGAACCGTCTATAGTGTGTGTGTGTGTGTAAACACACACTCCAGTTTACACACACATACACACACATGCTCTTCTATGCAAATGAAAGGAAGAGTTACACAATTCATAAAGAATAAATAATAATAATAATAATCTTTTCTTTGTTGGCCACTTTCACAAAGGATCTACAGATCTATGTTTGTGTCTGTGTTTGTTCTCCACCACCACTTGACAACCAATGTTGGTGTGTTTATGTCCTCGTAACTTAGTGGTTCAGCAAAAGAGACTGATTGAATGAGTACCAAGCTTAAAGAAAATAAGTACTGGAGTTGATTCATTAGATTAAAATTCCTCTAGGCGGTGCCCCAGCGTGGCCACAGCCTAATAACTGGATCAAGTAAAAGTTAAAAGATAAAGCTGGTATCCGATACTTTAGCAGGATTTAAAACTGCGTCTTGTGTTTTTATATTAATTATGGATTCATTTTTATTATGGATCATGGATTTCAGATATTTGGGACAAAAGGATGGTGGGAAAGTTATGGCAACAAATGACGTGTGTGTATGTGCAAAGATGTGCACACACACACACACACAAGCACAATCACACATACACACAATTACATACATCATATGCAGACATAGAAGCCATATATACACATAGAATTTAGAAGTAAGAGTGTTGGGTTCACCCTCATAATGTTGTGGATTCGGTTCCTGTCTAGATGTGTTGTGTCCAAGAGCAAGCCACATTTCATTTTGCTCCAGTCTACATAGCAGGAATGGGTGCCAGCCAACTGCTGGTGCATCCCCCTTTCTCCTCCAGCTCTCACATGCTCAGTGTTCCCTTGGGTCAAGAAAGGGAGGACCAAGAAGGCATCTATGTTTGATTATGACAAACTAACTGGCACTCCATTGATTACAATGATGAGGCTTCCAGTTGATCTGATCAACGGAACAGCTTGTTCATGAAATTAACATATAATTGGTTGAACCCTCCATGAACACATGTAGCCTTAATGTAGCTTTCAGGGAGATTCAGTATGACACATAGTTTAACAAGTTGGCCTTCTGAGATACAGGTACTACTCATTTTTGTCGGCTGAGTGGACTGGAGCAAAATGGAACAAAGCGTCTTACTCAAGGACACAACATGTCACTGGGAATTGAACTCATGACCTTCTGATCATAAGTCGAATACTCTAACCACTAAACCACACACCTTCACTTCTTATGACTACAAAAATCACCTAAAACAACCAGCATTAGTGAAAGTGTGGTACTAACTACCAGATCATAAGTTGTGATGTGTAACAACTTAGATTTCCTTATAAATGTGTTGTGGATAATTCAAGAAATATTTTAAGCAGTATTTCTCAACAATTTTTTTTTACCTATGGAGCCCTTTGATTACTATTCTCTTCTGGTACCCCTACCCATCCATTTGATTTTAATAACTAGCTTTACAGAAACTTCTTTCAAAATTACTATTTTGTTTTTCACACATTAACTCGAATCGGTTGAACTGAACTGTTTCTTGCAATAAATACATTCTTAGTCACATTTTTTCATGGACCCTTAAAATATCGTTAGGGGTCACCAATTTGCTATTTTACTTGCATTGACCCCCAAAAGTCTAACATGCCCCCCTCCACACCGGGTCATATGGACCCTGGATGAAAATCACTGATTTAAAATGAACTTCCTTCTCTTTTATTATTTCAAAATTCATTGATTAAAGGTGGATTTATATATCATCACCTGATGAACTGAAAAGATAGTGAAACTGACTGTTGTTATGAAACGAATTGGTAATCCAATCATTCTAAATCAAATTCTGGGACGTGGCTTTTTTTTTGTATTGAGTTCTCTATTGTTTAAATTTTTTTTATCACATGCCAACACTCACATATACACACACACACACTTATACACAGACACACACAAATATATAGTTACATCCAAATTTTATGTAATATTGCATGTATATATATATTATATAAAAGATAAATATCTGTTCAGTTCTTTGCATCACATTTTGTAATAAAACTCACAAACACACACAAACACACATGACATGTACTAGTCTTGATACCATGAAAACCACAATTTTCTTTCAACACATGCAATCTATTTCAACTGCAGTCATAACTTTCCTTTTTATATATATTCATTGTCATTTATCTCTGCTATTGTATTATAGTTTTCTGAAGTATTAATTCATTCTAGTTAGCTCAAGACTTTGCTGTTTGCCTTATAAACTTTTTTCTCGTATTTGCACACATCTCACTCAACTCCAACACGTTCATATTTTGTATGATAAAGTGTACATTGCTGTATGTCATATATAAAGCACATAAGTCTGTCATTCTATTTGTCCTGCTTTTCAATTATAACAATGACAAAAAAAAATATACAAAAAGATAGAAACAAGTGAGGAAAGCAAAATGAGTTGCAACACAAATCAAAATGGTAGATCCAACAAAGAGATGAAATATTAAAAAAGAAACCATGTAACTTTTATTACAAGATATGCAAATTTGATTCCAATAATTATGAAAATGGTTTAAATAAAGGGAAAATATATAAAGCTGAAAATTATCAGAATCAACCAAGATCAATATATAATACAGGTGTTTGTTGTTATTGCATGTGTTGCTGTCTTAGTGTGTGTTGTTGTTCTAGTGTGCTGTTGTATATATTGTTGTTGTTGTAACCTATGTGTGCTTTTATTGCCATGTGCATATTGTACTGTGTATTAGGGAAAAAGGAAAAATTGATATTTTGGAGAGCATAGCAGAGTTATTGAGATGAGAAATGTACATGAGACCAATTTTGCATTGTTTTTCTTGAGTTGCCTGACAACTTGGAAGCGGAGAGAAGGAGATTTGTAACATATCGTGCAGAATAAAACAGCAATTAACAATGATTGATACAAACACAAAAAGCAGAATAAAAACAAAGTGATAAAAGTTATGAGCGAGAAAAGCAAATTAGTTCTACAAGAGCAAGAAATGGCAAGAAATTCATGAGGAATGAGAGAGAATCTTTAAAAACATTCATTTAGCATCAGCTAGTTATTTTCCCAGTAGAATTGTCAACACAGACTACATTTAAAAGAGTATATAAACCTGTGGGTCCAGGTAGCTGTTTGCAAGCAACAGCAGCCACACTGGTTGATTAAACCAGGTAAAGCTAGGTGATGGGTATGAAACTACAGGTGAATTAGAGTCTTTCTACCTGAGCATATGAAGACTGGATCCAATGGACTCTGCAGAAGAAACCTTCATCGTTCAATGGAGAAGTCAGAAGCTGCAGTAACACACCGTGGAGTACAGAGAGCAAGGTGAGGCAAGAAGATATTCAATTCTTGCTATTTGATTGGAGATGGTCAAAGACAAGAGAGCAAAGTTGATGTTATGCAGTTCTTCTTTACTTTAAATAAAGTCACTGTGCAGGTAATCAGTTTTCTGTTGGAGGAATAGGTGGTCCTCATCACCCCAACAAAAAAGCATCCATGGAATCCTAATATCATTTTTAGATTTAAGGGAGAATGAAAATCAATAAGTCAGAAAATGTCCACATTATAGATTTTTATTGGATTTCTCTATTGTTTCGAATTGGTCGTCTCGATAAATAAAGTGAAAATAAGCAATTTTCATTCTTCGATATATGTGGAAATATGGCAGGTCTAGTGATGAATATCAAAGATAAAAAAAATTTATCCATTTGTGAACCATTATATATTTGATAATACTGGAAGTGCCAAGCCAGCATCTATTATCTTTTACTTGTTTCAGTCATTTGATTGCGGCCATGCTGGGGCACCACCATGAAGGGTTTTAGTTGAACAAATCGACCCTCAGTCTTATTACATAAGCATTTTATAATGTTTCTTTCTTTTCCGGAAACTCACCAGGTACCGGCAGCTGATGGCTTGCAGACCAGCACTGGTCCATGGACCACCACTTTGAGTAGCACTGGAGTAGAGATCATGCTGATTTAAAATTTTGGCCCAAGGCCAGCAGTTTTGAGGAGGGGGGGGCTAGTCAGTTACATCAATGCTGGTGTTTAACTGGTACTTATTTTATTGACCTCCAAAAGAATGAAAGACAAAAGTGACCTCAGCAAAATTTGAACTCAGAACATTAAATCATATGCAATGCCACGAAGCAGTTTGGCAGGTGTGCTAACGATTTTGCCAGCTTGCTGCCTAAATTCAGGTGAGTAAACTATGGTTTATTTATAGCATTGTTAAAGTAACAATATCATTGCAGAATAATAGGTAATATTTTTTATTTCATTCCATAGTTACGATTGTTTAAAGCAACTGCTGTATACATTATTCACTTAACATATTTTTAGTAATTTTGATAAAGTATTCATAAAGGAAAGGTAAACAGAGGGGAATCAATATTTTGTCAGGGACAACTCTTTGCAGCCCTTTTTTACATACAGTTCACCTTGTGACATAACGATATAAGAATATAGATAACACCACTCAAGTAAGAAGAGACGATATATATATAATAAAAAATATAATTTTCAAAGATGTTCTCACATAAGACTTCATCCCAAAAATCAAAAGCTTTAAAAACAAATACAATTTCGAAAGAAATTATGCATTTCATGGTTCTATAGAAACTTTCAAAAATCTTTTAGCTTTTGAAATAACTCTCGATTTTCCATACATATTGCTAATAACAAGTGATATATTATTACTGTAATACTATCAATATAACTAATTATCTTACTAATTAAGTTACTGATGAATTATTCATATATTATTAATGTATTAGTGTATAACTTTTTCAGTTTTCTACATTATGTAGTTTCAGTAATTATCCTCCATCAATCTGGTCCAACTACTTAATCCATCATTCTGTAATAAGAAGAAATATTTGTAATCCTTTAATCTTCTTAACTGAATCCTCAACAGTGGAGGAGTTAAATGGAGGGAACTCACTGTTCACAGTAGCAATCTGATCCAAAAATAACACTACTACTTGTGGCTGTTGTTGTTGTTGCTGCTGCTGCTGCTGTTGTTGTTGTTGTTGTTGTTGTTGTTCTTCTTCTTCTTCTCTTCTTCTTCTTCTTTTCTTCTTCTTCTTCTTCTTCTTCCTCTTCCTCTTTTTCTTCTTCTTCCTCTTCTTCTCTTCCTCTTCTTCTCTTCTCTTCCTCTTCTTCTCTTCTTTTCCTTCTTCCTCTTCTTCTCCACCTCCTCCTCCTCCCCTTCACCATCGCCGCCGCCACCACCACTGTATGTATGTCCTCATGTACAGCCAGCTTGATAGTGGGCAGAGGAACGTTGGTTGACCATGGCTCAAATATAAGGACAAGCTGAAGAGTAACTTCTTAGCAGTGAAGACAGCTCACAACACCTTTGAGCGAACAGCCTTGGAGCAAACAATATGGAGATTGTTGTGTCAAAATGGTAATAAAAAACATTATTGCAATCAGCATACATAAATATATATATAGCTTAGTTTTCCTTGGGGCCGGCCAGATTGGAGCAATCTCAGGTATAACCAGCTGAAATTGCAAAGATAATCTGGAACTTGACTGAGGAAAGAAAACTCCGAATGACCCATTCTTGTTTTTTCTTGTTCCTTTTTTGTATCATCAGTCTGGGTGTTTTGTTGTCCCCTTTTTTGCATTCCTTCATATATATATATATATATATATATATACACAGCTGAGTAATTTTCACAATACTGGTATGAGGGTGTGCTATTCCAAAAATCCTTGGCAGATTTGGCACACCCACATAAGACGGATTTTCTCCACTTTGAAAGGGATTTTTTAAATTTGTCCCTCACCACACCCTTGCAAATGAGGCAGTAGGAAAGCTTTCAATGAAAAAATTTTCAAAAATTTATGAATCCTCACTTCCACCATCCAGACCGATTCTGTCCAATTTTTTGTCCTCAGCAGACTTTTGGAATGGCACATGTACATAAGTTGGATTTGCTCTGCTTTGACGGGGTTTTTCAAATTTGTTTTTCAAAATATCCTTGTAAAGGACGAGAGGAAGCTTTTTATGAAAATAAGTTTTGAAAATTTATGAACCCCCCCCCCCCCCACCATCCAAACCAATTCTGTCCTTTTTTTTTTTTTTTTTTTTTGCACTATGCACTTAAAAACAGTTGGAAATGCCTTTCCAGTTAAAAAGAAAAAGATTTTTTGAAAATTTATGAAGTTTTCCCACTCCATCCCCCAACCCAGTACTGATTCTGACCAATTTTTTCTTTTTTTTTTTGTTGCTCTACACATTTAAAAGAACGATGGGAGAAACCTTGAAGGCTAAAATAAAACATTGGAAATTGGCAATCACCATCACAATCTCCACTTCCTTCATAAAAAAAAAAATGAAATGTAATTTTAAAACAATAGAGAAATTTTTAAAACCTTTTCATTAAAAATTCTAAAATTTCATTTTATTCTCGAAGCATTTTTAAAATCCTAGTTTTAAATTGTGGGTGGTCTGAATCTGCAATTTGCTTCTGTTTATAATTTGAAAATAATTTTCAGACGTAAAGGTGATTTAAGGGAAATTTAGCAGCAGAATTCTGGTTTAAGCATCCTATTATAACTTTTTGGTTTGAGGGAATTTTCATAAAATTTTTGTGTATTTGTTCTATACACAGGAATTCATGCTACTATACAAAAACAAACAAAAAAAATTTTTTGTGTGAATTAAGGGCTATTTGGTGGTTATTTTTAGCACATCTCACCACCACCAGTAGCCTTCCTTGTCACTTTGACATGTATTGGTGTTTTTCACTAATTTTCTCCCCATTTTTAAAATATTTGAAAAATTAAAAATTTTTCATGATCATATGCATTCCCATGCGTGGAACACAGATTTGTAAAATTTTCTGAAAATTCCCCAAAATAAAAGAAGTTATGAAGGGTTATATGGGGTGCATAAATCAAAATTCTACCAAAAACTTATTTAAACTTTTAATCCTACCCTGCATTAAATGAGTCCATGAAGTGTGTGTGTAAGAAAAAACATATTTACTAACAGAAAAGTATTCTATTAAAATAAATTATACTGTGTGGTAAGAAGCTTGCTTTCCAACCACATGGTTCCAGGTTCAGTCCCACTGTGTGGCACCTTTGACAAGTGTCTTCAACTACAGCCTCAGGCTAACAAAACCCTTGTGAATGAATTTAGCAGATGGAAATTGAAAGAAGCCTGTCATTTGTAGGATGGATTCTCCTGTCAGTTTTGATGTTTGAGCATCCGACAACCTAGTCTTTCTTCCTTTGTTAATCATAATGCTTATGTCAACTGTGACATTTAAGTCCTGCCAACAATTTGCAAAGAAGCCCACTGATCCTCCAAGTATAAGGATTACAGGTCAGTGCAGGCAGAATATTTGCAGTCGCTTTTCTCCTTTGCCTTGCACCCTGAATCCTGTTAATGCTGGTTGCAACCATGTTTTTATTACCATTTTGACAAAATGATCTCCATTTAGTTTGCTCCAAGGCTGTTTGCTCCAAGGTGTTCTGGGCTTCTTCACTGCTAAGAAGTTACTCTTCAGCTTGTCCTTATATCTGAGACATGGTCAACTAACATTCCTGTGCTCACTATCAAGCTGGCTATACATGAGGACTTTGGGTATTCTTTTGCCACTCATTCTGATGCCATGGTCAACCCAGCACAATTGTGACTGCCTGAGAAAACTCTTGATTCTGCCAGTCTTACACTTGCTAAACAGGTCGGCATTAGAAACTCTGTCTTTCAGTGAATAACCACAGATTGTCCTGAGACAATCCTTGTGGAAGATGTCTAGTAGGTTAATGTGTCGTTATAGGGTGTTCACGATTCTGATCCTTACAAGAGAGTAGTAAGAACGGCAGCTTTACAGACCTGTATTTTGGTGTCAAGTTTCATGCCCCTTTCATTCCATAGGAAATGACAGTTTGCCAAATGCATTGGTTGCCTTTGCAATACAGTTGACAATTTCATCAGCAAAGGAATTCACTTTACTACCAAGATATATAGATGACTTCACACAATTTAGGGTTTCCCCATATATACAAGGTCTGATTGATAAGTATCAGGACTATTGCCTTAGTATAGAAGCTGAAGTACATAGAGTAAAGCCACTTGGCACAGATTGACCTTGAACTCTGCTGGGCATGCACACAAAGTTTTAACATTCGAGCTCACTTCTGCTGTTTACAGCAGTGCTTGGAAGGAAGGGGTGTAGTGTGTGATCATCACATTAACCATAACAGAGAAAGTTGTTATGGCAATACCTGCTCAGAAGCCGATGCAAATTTGCAGAAAGTGTATGGAGAGGAGTGTATGGGCAACACACAAGTGTATGAGTGGTTCAGACTTTTCCAAGATAACTGAAAAAATATCGATATTGACAAACGTTCTGGGAGACACACAACCAGCAGAACTGAGAAAAACATCACAGATATGCATGCAGCTGTGAGGGGAAAATTGTCGAATCACCATCCGTGAGTTATCAGAGGATGTGCAGATTAGTTACAATTCAGTTCAGTCCATTCTCACTGAAGATTTGGGTGGAGGATGTGTGAAGACTGGAAAGGAATGAAGCTTGTATGCTTCACTGGATGTGCGATGTCAGTGTACATGTGCAACAGAGCATTGGTGTATTGAGGGAGGGGTTGAGGATCAGAGGAATTATATGCAGTGAGCAAGAGAGGATACTGTGCTGGTTTGGTCACGTGGTGTAGATGGATGAGGACAGTTGCATAAAGAAGTGCTGATTACTTAAAGTGGAGGGAAGTTATAGGAGGAGGAAACCCAGGAAGACACGGGATGAGGTTTTGAAGGCTGATCTCAAAACGCTGAACCTTATGAAGGAGATGACAGAGGACCGAGAAATGTGGCGTGTTGCTGTCATTGAGAAGACATGTGCACCACAACAGAATTGAGATCCTAAAACCAAGATGCCACATAAAAGGCACTAGTGCTGGTGGCACCTAAGAAAAGCACTGGTGATGGTGCCACATAAAAAGCATCCAGTAAACTCTGGAATAGTTGGCGTTAGGAAGGGCATAGAGCCATAGAAATCAAACGAAAACAGACTCTGGAACCTGATGTGGCCCCTGCCCTTACCAGTGCCTGTCAAGCCATCCAAACCATGTCAGCATGGAAAATGGATGTTAAATGATGATGATGATGATGATGAGATATATATATATATATGTATGTATGTATGTATGTACATGGTGTAAGACTGTGTGGTTAAAAAACTTGCATTGTGAATGGATTTAGTAGTTGAAAATAGAAAATGCATATAGAAGTGTAATATTGTCAAATAAGTGTGGTGTTGTATATAGCAATGTAGCACTGCCAGTGTTGTATATAGTAGAGTTGCATTGGCTGTAGAAGTGTAGTGTTGTATACATCAGCAACAACCAAGATTTATGACAGTATGATAATGTATGTAGCAGTGTGAGCATTGTTTGTAGAAGCATATTTCTTTCTCCCCCACACACTCTCTCTCTCTCTTCATATATATATATATACATATATATATAAATATATATATATATATATACATACAGAGAGAGAGAGAGAGAGAGAGAGAGAGAGAGAGAGAGAGAGAGAGAAAGAGAGAGAGAGAGCAGTGTAGTGTTGTTTATTTAGGTCTAGTATTGTATATAGTAACAACTATAGCAGCAACATTGTATCAGTAATAAAAGAGAATGTGCTGGACATTATAATAATAAATCAAATATAAAAATAGTTTTTATTCAGTGAACTATCAATATTTAAATGGCAGAATACTTTATTTATAAATAGCACAGAAGACATGAAATGCATAAATAGTCTTTAAATGTATCAGAAGCAACATATTGAATATACTTGGTTGTTCCAGTCTATTTAAGTACCATAATCTCTTCAATCATCACCTTTGGGTGTTAAAGGCCATACTTACATATATATATATATATATGTATATATATATATATATATGTATATATATATGTATATATATATGTATATATATATGTATAGCAGGGTAATGTTGTTTATTTAGGTCTGGCCTTTCACACCCTTGGGTGTGAAAGGCCATAGGTTATAGTAATGGCAAGCTCAGATATATATATATATATCTGACCACCGACTCTAACAACACTTCTAGACCATATTTCCCTGGTGGAATTAAGACTCAACATAATATAATGTCCTGGTTAGGGGATAGTACACTGAACTATTTTACTCTATGGTATGTATTGGGTCATCTCATAAATAAGGTGGTTTTGTTCAATTGCATGAACTAAAAGCTGGAGGGGGAATGGGATAAACTACCTGCATCAACTTGCTATAAAAGCAGGTGATAATTTTACCTTGTACTTATTCTTAGTGAAAATTTTGAAGAGTGCAGTTCAATTTAAAAAGTTTTTCAAAGCTATAATAAAAGTGATAAAGGAGCATATTTGGCATATTTTGTTTTATGAGTTCAATAAAGGCAACAATGCAATGGAAAGTGCAAGGAATATTAATGCAGTATATGGGGATTGGACAATAAGCATAAACCAGTGTCAACAGTGGTGCCAGAAAGTCCAAACCGGAAACTACAGCCTAGAAGACAAGCGTCATCCTGTAAGATATGTAGAGCTTGACAAGGATACCCTGCAAACAAAGGAGATCTACTGTGAGCAGTTTGTGTGGCTTAAGTCAGCACTAGAAGAAAAATGAGCATCTTTGGTTTCAAGACAAAAAGTGTTCTATCAGGATAACGCTTGGCCACATGCAGTGAGGATGACATTCCAAAGGCTGGAGCAGTTTCAATGAGAAATGATGCCCCACCTGCCATATTCACCAGACATTCCCCCATCTGATTATCATTTATTTTGCAGTCTCCAAATGAATTTTGGAAGAGGGGCCTTGCAAGTCTACCAAATAGATGGAAGAAGGGCCTTGCAAGTCTACCAAATAGATGGAAGAGGGGCCTTGCAAGTCTACCAAATAGATGGAAGAGCAGTGTAGAAAATGAAGGAGAGTATATTTTGGATTAAAAAAGTACTTTGTTTATTTTAATTTTGAAAAATAAAAGGAGTACAAAAAGCCACATTATTTATGGGATGACCCAATATTTACAGACAAGTAGACTGGGCCATTGAGTATTATGTGTCTTATGGACATAGTGCATAGCTGGTTGCAGGATAGGTACAGTTGGTTCTACTTATTCGCATTATTGTCTGATAATCTATCAACTCTTCAAATCACTTATCATCTTTTAAAATATTCAAGGCCCTTACATATTTGGTTAGCCAATGTATGCAACATTGTCAGCCCTTTATTCTGCAGCCAAGCTGTCACAGGAAGTCATTAAAAGGGTATCACATGAAGACCGACACTTAAGTTCAGCATGAAGAGGAAGTAAGCCTTTACAAGAATAACTGAGAATAGTTAGAGATTCCTTGAAGCACAAATACCCAGGTGTTGATGATTAGATTTGTTCATTAACAGAATAACGACTGGAACAAGTCAGCTCTAAATGAAGGTGTTAATGCAATAAAGCTGGTTTTTCTTCAAGAATATCAATGTGTTTATGAGAACAGCTTAAATTATTCACACTATCAATCTTATTTCATCAGCTTTACTACAATGAGATCAGTTCTATCTTAAATTGACTTGAGCAGCCATTAATTGGAATAGGTTTAAATATCTTGGAGTTGGTGGACAAATAGTCTGAGCACCAACACTCTGCAATTGAAATTGATTTAGATACATTATTGTTAGAACTATAACTATTCCACAAGGGGGTGGGACTCCACCTCTCTGTAACTGGGGAAAAAATGTTATGAATTTGAACCCAGTCAAGAGGAAAGTAAATGCATAACTATGTAAATAAGTGTTATCTAAAGATAGTTGAAAACTGAAAAACTGCGTTGGTATGTATCTAAATTAAATATAGTTTAGTGCCTACTTGTAGTAGAGAGATTGTTCTGATGAAAACACTTTGAGATATAAGAGATTACAGTGACACTCCATTTGGTGCCATCTTTTTTGTTCTGACTCGCTATATTACCTTTTTTTCTCAACAACAATATACTTGTCATCATCATTTTCAAGTCCACTCTTCCATGCTTGCATAGATCAGACAGAGTTTATTGAGGCAGATTTTCTACATCTGGATGCCCTTCTTGTTGCCAACCATTGCCCATTTCCAGGCAAGCTGATATGGCCAGACCCAGACATGTTTTTGCAGAATACTGAGAATACTGGAAACAAATGACATTCATTTACCACATTCACACTTCTATGCATGTGTGTATGTGTATGTCTGTGTCTTCTTGTCTTGACATTGTGCGATTGTTGTATGTATGTATGTATGTATGTATGTATGTATGTATGTATGTATGTGTGTGTGTGTGTATGTATGTATATATATATATGTATGTATGTGTATATATATATATATATATTTAAAATGATGATGATATATATTTGTGCTGCTAGCATGTTCTTGAAATTATGAAGAAGTAATTTCAATACATTTTTTGCTTTCTTTAATGGAAATTTTCTTTTTTCTCCATTAGTGTCACATACATTTTCTTGTGCAAGGTGTTACTTGTAAGTTCTCTGTAGCCTGGAGCTGTGTGAAAAGTTCTGTCAAGGAATTATTTAAGAAACGGACAGGATAGAATGGTAATTTGTAAAATGGTAATTAGATTAGAAAAAGACTGGACAAAAACAATCACTGTTCAATATACATTCACATGTATAGAGGCCGAGTGTATATTCTAGAGAGGTATAGACAGGTAAGGATGTGGTAGGTTTATCATCGACAGGCTTGTGTAGAGGTGATGTGTGTATTATCCAATGATTTGACCCGAGATTATTACAGATATCATTTTGTTGGAATGAAAGGCAACATAGACTCTGAAAGGATTTGGAGACCAAAAGTAGGAGAATACAATTAAATATTAGTGTTTATTTCCGTAACTTAAGGCCCAATGCTATTGTGAAGTCCATTATTCTCTCAAGACCATCTTCAACTTCAGTGAATTAAAGAAATTTCAAACATAATTTGAAATTGTCACATTTCCAGACTCACTTTGTTATTCAAGCAACTAATATGTATTTTGTATATAAATTGTAAATACTCCCTAAACTCTGATTTACTTCAAGGTGCTACTATATAGCATGGGAGTTAAAGAAATTTCATATATGCGTCTATATATGTATATATATATATATATATATATGCGTGTGTGTGTGTGTATGTGTGTGTGTGTGTGTGTATCATGGTTCCAGATTCAATCCCACTGCATGGCACCTTAAGCTCCATCGAATTTATGTTCCCAAATAAGCAAGACTTTTAATCAAACTTTTTAAAAACAATGAGTGTATGTGAATGTTTATTTTCTATGTGCCTGTGCAAATGCATACAGATACACATATGTACTCTCATATACATACATATATACACAAAATTATATAACCATGTATACATATATACATAGAAGTATAGCTATACACATATGTCTATACACATATGCTCACACATAGACATGCACCCACACATATTAAAGTATATATCAATAAAACAAAGCGTTTTAAAAACTGACTTTTTTTTCCTGAACAAGAACAAAATTCAAAGAGGGGCGTATTTGCATAAAAGATACTTAGCCATGTGCATACAAGGGGTCAGTTCTTTTGGTAAAATTATTGACATCTTGAGAGAAAATTCTCAGTTTTTTTTGCTCAAACAAAGGTCACACTGCATTCCTGTATGCTTGCACATTATCTACAGTAGACCAGGTCATTTTGAATTCATGATGACTTGTCTCATGCAAAAGCCATATAAACTTTGACAAAGCTGTAGCACATTTTCTTTCAGGGCTGACAAACGAATGTTTATGCTTGTAATAACAGTTTTTGAATGTGAGTTACGTTGTCCCAATTTATGCTTTAGGGAGATCATTGCTGTTTGCTTCAACCTTTGCTCTGCATGCGATCAACTTTGTTAGTTACTGTTTAGTGGACATAAATTTTACAGTTATCTGATCTTTGTTGTCAAGTATGCATGCATACACATGCACACACACATACACAGATCAGGGAAAAGCTCTTGATAAGGTCAACCATCACCACTTGGCTGCTGTCTTCAAAGCAGCTGGTTTCAGTTCTGTTTTCACAGGTTGGATCACAGCAGTACTCAATGAAATCTGCTCAGTGAATGGCTATCTCTTTTTAAGGGTTTTGTATTGTGTGCTTTGCCAATCAGATGTGTTCCTTCTCTTCTCTTCCATATGTGCTACATTGCCAGAATCAGAGTGTTGGACAAAATACCTTGCAGTATGTCTTCTGGCTCATTATATGCTGAGCTCAAATCCTGCTGGAGTCAACTCATGACTCACTCCTCAGGAGTTGTTTAAATAAAGTATTAGATAAATACTGGGGGTTGGTGGTATCCTTCAAAACTGCTTGTTTTGTTTCTAAATCTGAAATTATTCAGGCGATGGAATGGCAAATAGAAGAAGCTGAAAAAATATTGCGCAGTATATAATTGCATTCTTTTACATTCAGAGTTCCAGCTAAGTATTTCATCATTCTAGAGTTAATAATATTAATACCAGATATCAAATGAGGATCAATTTATTTGATTTTAGCCCCTTAGTCAAGTGTTTTATCTTGTGTATTGCAAAGAATCATAATTATGAACAACATACAATAGCTGTATTGTTTTCTAAATGCAACAGTTTACTGAAATTTACATTGTTTTGTTAATTAAGAATAATAGATATCTTAATAAATCGATAAATATTAATAATGACAATTAGAAAGCCCACACTTAAATACAAATTTAAATAAAGGAACACTATAAATAATGCAAATGCACAAAGGGGAGTTCAGCACCATTGCATATCAATATCCAGTGATAGAAGTGAGTTAAATGATTTCCTATATTCTTGTGTACGCACAACAATAGAAAATATATGGTTAAATAAACAACTTGTTATAAAAGATAAGAGTCACCAACTTAGAATAGGAATGCGGAGCGAGGATGAATTAAATTATAGAATAGATACTTTATGTAGGAAAACAAATATAATAACCGAGATGATAATGGATAAGTCTGTCATGAAAATTAATAAAAATACGATAAGCTTAACATAAAGATAGTATAAACATGATTGCAATGATTGAAGTAGAAAATATACACCTAATAATAATAGATTAGAAAGGTATTGTATAGAGATAAATAATTCTTTTAAAACCACGCCTTTGAAAATAAGCAGACAAATTCCCTGGGACAATACAGGTTAATGACGTATAAGTAGATAAGATAATTAAGAAAAAAAAATTTAAGAAATGCTTAAAGTAATTTTTGAAAGTGAAATTATGCTGAATGAAAATGATAACTGGTTACGATAATAATTATAGTGTGCATTTTGCCCCTGAAGCCAATATGAGAGTTTCTCTCGTGGTATCAACCACAGCAAAGTTTGTTCTCACAGATCATTCATATTTAAGTGGAGATAAGTATTACCTCTCTGTATTAATATTATTGATTCTGTCATTAATGTTGTAGAAACTGAGAAATTATTCCTGCAAAGAATTACAATATTTAATACAAGACTTGCTTTAGAAAAGCTTCCACAGACATTGGTTTAGAACCATATTAAGAATTTCTTGGTGTGACCACATTGTGATTGAAGAAGTCAGGAAAAGGGCTGGACTGAATGACCTCTGGGATAGCAGCATGTTGAGAGAGTGGAAGTTGCTTGGCTATGGGCTACACATGACTAGAAGGAGATAAATGTGGGACTCTTTTGAGGGGAAGTGAGAGTGTGATATTGAAAGAAAGATGGTTCTGTCAAGACCCGTTTGAAAACAGTGGAGGAGGATCTGGCGACTTTGGGCTTATCTTGAGAGCAGGTTTGTGAGAGGGCTTGCAGTTATGCTAGGTGGAGATCTTTCATCACCTGACATTTCATGGGGAAGAATGAAGAATAAGTCAAATATTAGCAAGTACAAAGACATGGAGACTGAAACCAATAGGATATGGAATATAGAGCAGGTATGGCACAGGTGTGGCTTTGTGGTATGAAGCTTGCTTCTCAACCACATGGTTCTGGGTTCACTCCCATTACATGGTACCTTGGGCAAGTGTCTTCTACTACAGGTTCAGGCTGACCAAAGCTTTGTGAGTGGATTTGATAGACTGAAACTGAAAGAAACCCATAATATATGTGTGTGTGTGTGAGTGTGTGTGATGTGTGTGTTTGTCCCTATGTTTGTCCTTCACCACCACTTGATAACCAGTGTTGGTGTGTTTACATCCCCTGTAATTTAGTGGTTCAGCAAAAGAGACTGATAAAATAAGTACCAGGCTTTAAAAAATATGTGCTGGGGTCAATTTGTTCAACTAAAATTCCTCAAAGTGGTGCCCCATCATGGCCACACTCTAATGACTGAAGTAAAAGATAAAAAAGATAAAGAGTGAAATAATAGCAGTGGCTATGAAAGCTCTAGGATTCATGTAGAAGTTCAACTACTGGCGCAGGAGTGGCTGTGTGGTAAGTAGCTTGCTTATGAACCACATGGTTCTGGGTTCATTCCCACTGCGTGGCACCTTGGGCAAGTGCCTTCTACTTTAGCCTCGGGCCGACCAAAGTCTTGTGAGTGGATTTGGCAGACGGAAAATGAAAGAAGACTGTAGTATATATGTATATATATGTATGTGTATGAGTATGTTTGCATGTCTGTTTTTGGTCCCCCCCCCCCACCCAGCATCGCTTGACAACCGATGCTGGTGTGTTTACATTCCTGTAACTTTGCGGTTCGGCAAAAGAGACAAATGGAATAAGTACTAAGCTTCCAAAGAATAAGTCCTGGGGTCGATTTGCTCAACTAAAGGTGGTGCTCCAGCATGGCTGCAGTCAAATGACTGAAACAAGTAAAAGAGTACTGTATCCTGGGCAACTTTAATATCTATGTAGTCCAGAAGGCTGCTCTACGGGGTGGGGTGGGGGTGTTCTCTGGTGGGGAAGGGGGAAGAAGCCAGCATAGTATAGAGAATGCTGTCAATCAAGTGACATTTCCCTATCAAGCCTCAGGCTCATAGTTTTGACCTGACCCTACAAGACATAAATTGGAAATACAAAAGGGAATGCAATAATGATGATGATGGTGATGGTTTCTTTTATTTATTAGCCACAAAGGTTGGAAGAGATACAGAAAAATGTAAAACATTCTCAAGAGGATTTACAAAACAACAGAATGGGTTGCAACAGACAATTTATAGGATGTGATGGGAAAGAGGTGGGGTAGGGGGCTAAATGTATAAATGGATGAATTAAGACTTTAAAAGTACAACTATTTGTAGGGAAATAAATAAGGGATATGACAAAGTGTGCCACAATAAAAACAAGATAATCAGGCGTAAAACATAGAACAGAACATTATTTGCTAAATCAGCTGGGGGGGGGGGGACCCACATCTCTGTCTGCTAGCCATTGTTTGTTTATATATATATATATATACAAATTTAAATAAATATCACTAACATTACTAAAAATAATGTTGATAATAAAGGGCAAGCAAGTTTAGACATTTAAAGGTAAAATATAAATAAAATACTGAAGGATATTGAAATACCGCTAACTCTGAACAATAGAGCTATCGCTCTAAACCACAATTTACACACTATATATCATCATCATCATCGTTTAATGTCTGCTTTCCATGCTAGCATGGGTTGGATGATTTCACTGGGGACTGGCAAACCAGATGGCTGCACTAGGCTCCAATCTGATCTAGCAGAGTTTCTACAACTGGATGTCCTTCCTAACGCCAACTACTCCGAGAGTGTAGTGGGTGCTTTTACATGCCACCAGCATGGAAGCCAATCAGCTGCTCTGGCAACGATCACATTCGGATGGTGCTCTTAGCGCTCCATCAGCACAGATGCCAGTCATCGAATTTGATTCCGATTTCGATTTCACTTGCCTCAACAGATTTTCGCAAGCAGAGTTTAGTGTCCAATGAAGGAAAGGTATGGATAAGTGGGCTGGTTACGCCCCTGGCATAGGTCACGGGTTATGGTCTCACTTGCCTTGCCAGGTCTTCTCAAGTACAGCATACTTCCAAAGGTCTCGGTCACTAGTCATTTCCTCGGTGAGACCTAATGTTCGAAGGTCGTGCTTTACCACCTTGTCCCAGGTCTTCCTGGACCTACCTTTTCCACAGGTTCCCTCAACTGCTAGGGTGTGGCACTTTTTCACACAGCTATCCTCATCCATTCTCACCACATGACCATACCAACATAGTCGTCTCTCTTGCACACCACATCTGATGCGTCTTAGGTCCAACCTTTCTGTCAGGGCACTTACACTCTGTCGAGTATGCACACTGACATTACACATCCATCAGAGCATACTGGCTTCATTCCTTGCTAACTTATGCATGTCCTCAATTGATTAGGAATAAAATCAAACTAGATGAGATGCAATTTGGTTTTTGTGCCACAGGTGCCATTTACCTAGTGAGAAGTATCTGGTCCAAAACAGACTATTGTACTTGGCTTTCATCAACCAAGAAGAAGCTTTGAAAAATAAAAGTTGATTCATTTGACTAAAAATTCTTCAAGGCAGTGCCCCAGCATGGCCGCAGTCTAAGTGCCCAAAAATAAAAGATAGAGATTTGTTGGAAAGTGAACTTTTCAATCACATCTAATAGGTGCAGCCTCACCTCCACTTATTATATATATATAATTTACTTTTAAATTTTACTTTTGTGTTTACCAGTTTTCATTTTCTGTTTTTTAACCTTCCACATCTTCTATGTTCTTCCTTCTCAACTTTTTGTGCTTCTTCTCTCATTTAATTTTTAGTTCATTAAGACATGTGGTTTGTGTCTGATGATTATGTCTGAGGTATTTCTCAACATATAAAACTATTAGTAGCACATAAGAACATGTATTGTGTCTATTAAATAATATTTATCTCTCACCAGATGGAGTACACTTCTTGTTGATCTTACCATCATAGAACAGTACATTATACATATATGCATGTTTGTGCACGCGCACACACACACACACACACACATGTATATGTATGTATGTTTGCATATGTAATTCGGATATACATTTAAAATGTTTTCACTGTCTACCAGGCAAGGCACATCTGCCCTGAAGGATGCACCTTAGCCAGTTGTATAGTATCCCACCCGCTAGGACCAATGCAAGATGGGCTGAAATGATCATTGTGGTTAGTACAGAATCTTGTGAATTCCATTTTCTCTTTCTCTCATATGTATACATGTATGGGTGGATGGATGGATGGATGGATGGATGTTTGGATGGGTGGATGGATGGATGGGTGGATGGGTGGATGGGTGGATGGGTGGATGGATGGATGGATGTTTGGATGTTTGCTTGCTTGCTTGCTAAGTGGTTATGTAAATAATCATTGATCTGGCACAGTAATTGAACCAGTCACTGTATCATACACCCGGGTGTATCTACCCCTAACATAGTCAACATTGAATATCTTCCAAATATTAAGATCAGGTCAATATATTTCCAGCTTCCTTTCATTAAAGATGAAACTTTCATCTTTTTGAATCAACTGCTTCCTTTCAATTTTGTCTGTCTGTCTGTCCCTGTCTCTCTCCTCCTCCTCCTCCTCCTCCTCCTCCTCTTTCTCTTCCTTTGCCTCACTTTCTCCCTCGTCTTGTTAATAATTCATTCATTTGATGTTTCACTCACTCTTTCATACTGTCCTTCACCCCCTCCCCCCACTTCCTTTCTTATCTACTCACTCCCACTTCCACTCACACCACATTATTCCATTGTATGCCTAAAGAGGAAGATGTTCCTTGTGATGAGAGGATATTTCATAATAACTTTGTAAACAACTCCAATCCAAATCCCTTTGATCAAAGACAAACGTCGCTTTATTATAAGCTGTGTTGTAGTTTTAGAGAAGAAATAGGCAGGGGAGGTTAATGTAGAGGAAGGAAGAGGAGGCATCAATGTGATATCCTTCACTTCTGGATGGTCTCTTCGTTTAAGTTGGTGAATGATGCCATAATTCTTGCCTTCAGTTCATCTTTGGTGTTGCAAGGAGTTTTGTTGGTCTCTTGCACAGCTGTGCCACACACATAATAATCAAGGGGCTTGCAGTGTGGGGAGTTATGTGGCCATATGTTAAGGGTAATGTGATTGCAGAAATTGTCTGACAGCCATGACTGGGTTCTTCTGCTTGTGCAGCAGGGTGCAGAGTCCTGTTGCCAGACATAGGTTCTTCCAGTAGCCACCTTGTTGACCCAGGAGAGCACTACCGCCTCCAGGCATTTGATGTAGGCCTCCATATTGAGTCTGAGGCTGTGTGGGAAGATGAATGGAGGCATAACATCGCCATCACTAGTGATCCCTCCAAACACCATGATGTTAACATGTTTGGTACATGTCTTCATAGTTCACTGTCCTCAAATTGACACCCAAACACTCTGAAATGTTCATATTGGAGCTTCCAGCATAAATGCCAAAGAGTACAGCATGTCATTTTCAAATTTCTAGCAGAGCTAAGCGAATTGCATCATGGTGCTGTTTTCTCGCAGACGGTGCCCGACTGACCCTACTGTACTGTGTAATCAACAAAATCAAACACATACAATGTGCATGCATGAAAATTAGAAATATAAAATGGCAACAATTTACCCATTGCACCCTGTATATATATATATATATATCTGAAATGATGAAATTTAATGGTAATTTCTTATGAAGGTTCTAATTCTGTTGAGTGCGGTCTAATGAATTTTGCAGTATTTGTTTGAGAAGATGGCTATTGGGTTGAACAGAAGTATTTTGAATAGAAGGTTGTTATTCCTTAGTCAGCGGTCACCAAATGTAACGATGAAGTTTAATGTGATGAGGCATCAGAGAAATGAACAAAGAACAATTGTTGCTTGATTATCAATTTGGCCATTTATTATATTTCAATTGTTAAGTTGCTGCAATGTTGAAGATGCTGATAATGCAATTCATTGCGATATAAAAGACACATGCAACTTTGTTGAGCTTCTTGCACATGCACAGATGCAGTGAAGTATTTGGTCTCTGGTTTCTTGGCTCATTGTGTAGGATAGTAGTTCCATGTCTGTGAGTGCCAGGGAGAAAGACAGAATAAAAGGAAGGTAGGCAGATAGAAATGTTAAGAAGTCTACATTTGCAATGCACAGCAAGAAAGCTTGCTTCTTTGCCAGACGCTGGATGACCAAAAGAGGTCAACTGAAATTTGCTTGTGTATTTATAAGTTTTCTAATTAAATTCAGTCATTGAGAACAATGGGAATTCTTCACTATATAAGTTTTGACCACAAGAAAGCCTTGAGAAAGATCAAAAGGTCAATTGTTTCTCATTTATCTCTCAGGGCAACTGGTGAAAACAGTAGGCTGAGAACTTGTTTTTCACTGTAGAAGAGTGTGAATTTGCTGGTTGAAACTTCGAAGTCACTGTCAACAACATTCTCATTTAAGAACAATATAGATATGTATATATATATTTCTCTATTGCCCACAAGGGGCTCCACACAGAGGGGACAAACAAGGCCAGACGAACGGATTAAGTCAATTACAGCGACCCCAGTGCGTAACTGGTACTTAATTTATCGACCCCGAAAGGATGAAAGGCAAAGTCGACCCCGGCGGAATTTGAACTCAGAACGTAACGGCAGACAAAATACGGCTACGCATTTCGCCCGGCGCGCTAACGCTTCTGCCAGCTCATATAGTTCTGTCCCTCATACTCTAACCTGTCATCCAGTTCAAAAAGATCTTTCTCAATACTACCCACCCACTCAGTTGGGGGGGGTCTTGTTTTGTAAATTATTTGGTGACCTCATTGCTGCTGGTGCCACATAAAATGTACCCATACAAGTGGTTGGCATTTAGGAAGGGCATCCAACTATAGAAACCATGCCAAAGCAGTGTGCACAGTCCTCTGACTTGCCGGCTCCTGTCAAACCATCCAATCCAAGCCAGCATGGAAAACGGATGTTAAATTATGATGATGATGATGATGATGATGAATCTATCTATCTATGTGTATGTGTTTTTATGTTTGTATTTGCCTCCTACAATTGCCTGCTAACAGGTGTTGGCTTGTCTATGTCCCTATAACTTAGTGGTTCAACACAAGAGACTGATAGAATAAGTAGCAGGCTTAAAAGATATAAATACTGGGATTGATTCAAGGCAGTGCCCCAGCATGGCCACAGTCCATTGACAGAAACAAGTTAAAGACAGAAGATAACTCCATTCCAGAGTTGAAACACTTTGGATGACAAGAGAAGGAGGCATTCAACAAGCTACTTGAAAGAGACACGGGCAGAGGCTGTATGGGGGGGGGGGTGAGGAAACAGTGTCTCTGTGATTCTCGGTGGCTGTAAGCATGCTGGACGTCAGTTATCATTAGAGATTCCACTGAACGGAGAGAGAATCTTGGAAGTCAGCTTTGTAAACAACTTCAGCCAAAATAAATTTGATCAAAGACAAATGTCACACAAAAGTGTATTGTTGTTGTTGTTGTGTTGTAGTTTTAGAGCAATGAAGAACCACTTCTATTGTTGGAAGTTGTCTGACAAATAAAATATTCATTCTGTTAATTGTGACGCAGAAGAATTGACAATATTTACCAAACTGTCCTCATGTACTTGAGCTGTATCATCCCATCCACACAGTCAACCCAACTCTTTATTAAATCAGGCGGTTTAATACTTTGGAACAGGGAATGACAGGAAATATAGTTAAAATGGGGGGTAGTGGTAGTGGTGGTAGTGCTGGTGGTGGTAGTGCTGGTAATGGTAATGGTGGTGTTTGGGGGTAGTCATGGTAGGGATGGTGGTCATAATGATGGGTGTGGCATTAATGGGAGAATTATATTTATTTCTCTTTTCTTGAAAACAGATCTTCAAATAACAATTGAACAAACACACAAACCCTCCCCACTGCACACACACACAAATGTACACACATATATAGACACATGCAAATATCTATACCTATGTATCCACACACACACGCACACACACATGATAACATAACTTCATATGAAGCTGTCTGAGGTTTTTTTGTTTTCCACCAATTCTTCAGCTTTGTTCTTTGTTTCTTTGACAATGTCAATGGAAATAGTAACAGCTTCCTTCTTTGATGTATATATATGTATGTATCAATGTAAATATAGATGTGTGTGTGTGTGTGTGTGTATGTATATATGTATATCATCATCATCATCATCACTGTTCAGCATCTGCCCTCCATGCTGGCATGGGTTGTATGGTTTGGAAGGCGCTGGCCTGGCAGGAGCCTGCACCAGACTTCTGCCGAAACGTTGTGTTAGCAACAAACAAGATGAGGACAAATATCCATCAAATGTAAATAATGTAAATAATGTACATAATTCCTCATCTCTTAAGTATAGAATGCCCTTCCAAATGCCAACCACTTCATAGCATGGACTGGATGCTTTTTACTTGGCACCAGCACTGGCAGGGTCACCAAGGAACTTGCAAGACAAAGATTATATAAAGCAGAGGAGTGGCTGTGTGGTAAGAAGCTTGCTTCCCAACCACATGGTTCCGGGTTTAGTTCAACTGCATGGCACCTTGGGCAAGTGTTTTCTGTTATAGCCTCAGGCCGACCAAAGCCTTGTGAGTGGATGTGGTAGACGGAAACTGAAAGAAGCCTGTCATATATATACACAGACACATACACAAACACACACACACACACACACACACACACACACACACACACACACACACATATATATATATATATATATATATATATATATATATATATATAATATATGTATGTATTTGTGTGTCTGGGGGGGTTCCCTACCATTGGTTGATAACCAATATTGGTGAGTTTATGTCCCCCTAACTTAGCAGTTCACCAAAAGACACTAAAAGAATAAGTACTAGGCTTACAAAAAATAAGTCCTGAGGTTGACTTCTTTGACTAAAGGTGGTGCTCAGCATCCACTGGAGTGACTTTTGCTCTAACATTGAGGTTCTAGAAGAACCTTGATGCTGGCGAAGGTCACCAGCAATGAAGCAACTCTGCTGAAGAAACAGTTATGCTTGGCAGGTCACATTACCAGAATAGAGGATCCTTGACTTCCCAAGACCATGGTCAACCCTTTTCTGGTCACCATGATAGAAGATCATCGAAGAAGAGGTTCAAGAACTCCTTAAAGAAATCCCTCTGTTCCAGCCAAACTGATCACCACTGGTAGTCTGGTCTTGCTATTGACTATGACACCTGACATTTTACTGTCCACTGGCAACAACTTCTTTTGACCATTCTTCCTGACAAGAGAAAAAGGAGGGAAAACAGGGACACTACAGCCATCCCTGGTCAGCCTAGCTTCCCATGCAGCCTTCTTGGTCATGCCTGTTTGCCTCCAATTGGACTCATTGGACATCAGCATGCTTGCAGCAAACATGGACATTCCCCTCCATAAAGGTGGAATTTGGTGGAATTTGAACTCAGAATGTAAAGACAGATGAAATGCTACTGAATATTTTGCTTGGAGTGCTAACAGTTCTTCCAGCTCACTACCTTGATAATATTAGCAATCTTGATGACAGTTTAACAAATTATCAAAGTGATAAATGCAGTATAGATGATTCTTCATTCCAGCATGAGAAAAGCTAGTGATAATAAAATATCTCCTAATATCAATACTAGCAATTTTCTTATCTGTCTTTAGGAATTCTTCCTTGTCAAATCCTATGAAAATTTGTGTAATTTTAGAGTGAAAGGAAATTGTCCACTCAATAGTCACTGCAAGCGTATTAATTTAGTTTATAAATTTACTGTTACACCCCCAGAATTCTTATAAATTCTGGAAGATATTACACAGATTGTCACTAATTTTCTGAAAATACTCTAAGGAACTCTGCTTGCTGAACATATCTTAACCAGTTTCAAAGATTTCTCTGAATTTCAAAAGTTGATAATGTAGTCTTGGTTACTTTATGTCTGAAAAATATTCTTCAAGGCAGTGCCCCAGCATAGCCATAGTCTAGTGAATGCAAGAAGTAAAAGAAAAAAAAAGGTGAAGAGTTAGTCCAGATGGTAGCTTCAAATTCAGTCTCTAAGTATTTTGAGTTCAAATCCCACAGAGTCAATGCGGGTTGGGAAAAATATAATTAACTATCACTAGTCTATTAATTACTACTTCTTTTCAAAGATAGATAATCCAGTGCTGATTAGCTCTAACTCTTCATCCATAGTAATGGATAGACTTTGATCTAACCTTGATCCTGACCACACAGAAGATACACCTATATCTGCTCTTTCAGACTCAGATCTTTTGTACTTCTGTTAATTTTGCATTGAATACACTACGTATCCTGTTAAGTATAAAATTGTGTGACATTGTCTTCTAGCTAATAATACTTTGGTTGTTGAGGTTAACACTGTCTTCCTTCCTTAAAGCACAACCAGGACCAGGAAAAAATCTAGCTGGGATTCTTAGCCACATATTTTTGGATTTTCATAGTTGAAGAACGTCTTGGAAGACACTAGTATTAGTTGAGTCTATTGACTCTAGTCTCTGAGAGCTACTTTATAATATTGATTCAGGAAAGATGAATGAAAGTGAAGGTGCCTGGCACACTTGATCACACTATCTTAGTTTCGATTCCTGAAGGAGGTGATGCAGTGTATTCTTGTGCAGAATACTTTATTTTACATTGCTCCAATTCACTCAGCTGTTAATGAGTATCTCTGCAATGGACTGGCATTCTGTTCTGGAGTGATGATGAGATCTCACTCACTTATACAACAAGGAAACCAGATACCCATCCTGTGAGTCTAAGGACTCGAGACAGTATTGTCCAGAGGTTGATGATCATGATGAAGGATGAATGACAGAATTGACCTTGATGGGATGTGAACTCAGAATATAAAGGTTCAAAACTATATACTGCCAGATATTTTGTTGTTCTGTAGCCTATCTATGCTGTCCATGCTACACCTTTATATTCTGACTTCTTTCATAGACATCACTCTCTCTCTTTCCCTCCCCATCACCTCTCACACTTGGATGTCTATAATAAAGACTTTCAGCTAATCAGACTCAAATTCTCTATTTCTCCACTCATAAACAATCCACTGGATTGTCTTCCTTCGAAAATCAATCTCAGTTACTCTTTTACCTGTACTCTTGTGCAAACTCCCTCAACTAGTTGTATTTATCTCTCTCTGTTTGCCTCTTTCTCAACAAATAATCACTGATGTCTCACACTGCACCTCCACTGATGCTCCTGGTGCAGTCACAGAGTGTTTAGTCCTCTTTCAATGCTTGCACCAATTGCTGTCTTCACTTAATCACACCAATAACAAATGCATCACTTAACAAAGGTCAAGTGAGGCATTCCCACATTCATGCCTACATTCAATATACACCCTTCTATCACTTCTCCTTTCGCTGGTTTTTACTACATACATAAAGAACACTAATTACAGCGTCTATGTGTGTGTTCATGGTGTGTATGTATGTGTTGATATATGTGTGTGTTTATGGTATGTTTGCATTTTTGTTCTAATTACACTTTCTTTGAGTAAACTTTATTTAAAGTGTGACATGAGAAGAAAAAATTTCAATTTATCAAACAATTTTACAATTTCCTTGAATTTCTCAGAGTAAAACATGGACCAAAATTATTCATGAACTAATAGAATAAATACTAATACAGACGTATTCCACCATTATTACAATTTCTTCAATGAAAAACAAATGATGCCATTGTGTATAGCACGGTCTGAAAGTCCAATGACCTCTTAAATTGTAGGTCTTTTGGTCAAAACATCATCACTGGACTGCCACAGATAATATTCCTTGTCTGTCACATGTAAGATACACCGGAGGTTGGTGCAGGTAGGGAAGGTATTAAGTCATCTGTTTCAGGGGACAGAGATTATTTTAATAATAATTAGTGCATCTAGAATAATTGGGTTTCTGTTAATCTTATCAATAGAACAGCCTGCTTGTGAAACTAGTGCGCAAGTGGCCGAGTGCTCCACAGACACATTTAACCTTCATGTAGTTCTGAGGGAGATTCAGTATGACACAGAATGGGACAAGGTTGGCCCCTTTGAAATACGGGTACAACTCATTTTTACCAGCTGAGTGGACTGAAATAGAGTGTCTTGTTCAAGGACTCAATATGCTGCCAGGGACTGAACTCATGACCTTCTGATTGTGTGCTAAATACCTGAACCACTAAGCCATGTGCCTTCACTGCTCTTAACATCCAGAGATATCATTTCATATTGACATCATGTGTTCATTAAGCACTGGCAGACAAAATAATTCTTTCTACAACAGGTACAAGATCTGAAATTTTGTAGGGAGGGGTGAGTTAATTACAGGGACTCCAGTGCTCAACTGGTACGCATTCTTTTGGCTCTTAGAGGATGAAAGGTGTAGTCAGGGTTGATGGAATTTGAACTCAGAACCTAAATCTGGTAACAACACCACAATGCATTTTGTCCAGCATGGTAGCAATTCTGCTACATTGACACTTTTGAGGCCATTTTAACAATGACTTCAAATTGTGGCACAAGGCCAGCAATTTCTAGGGGAGTGAAGTAAGTCAATTACATCAGCCCCACAGCTCAGCTGGTACTTATTTTATTGACCCCAAAAGGATAAAAAGCAAAGTTGACCTTGGCAGAATTTGAACTCAGAACTTAAAGATGGACAAAATACCACTAAGCATTTTGCCTTGTGTGCTAACAATTCTGCCAGCTCACTGCATTTGAGGCCATTTTAAAAATGTCAACAGAAACTGAAAGAGGGGCATGAATTTGGTAACTGTGCAATGATTTCGGGGTAATGTGAAACAACTAAAGATATGAACAGCTAAACATCTTTAATGAATAAATGCTGTAACCAGGTACAGCAGACCATCTTTATGCACAATGTGTATTTTTCTTGACTGGAATATCTGGAATATACCAACAATTTTACTGTTTTATAGATTCGCTGTTAAAGATAATTGAGATGGTGAATAAAATGGCAATCTGATGCTAATATGGTTGTTGACCAGATTGTTCTTCTTTATTTCTCCCAATTTGTCTTCTATTTATTCCATTATTTCATCAATAATTTCAGTTCAGGTTTTTCTCTGAGGAATTGAAGGAAATGGTAAAGCTGCTTGATAAATTGAAATGTCTTTTTCTCATTATACACTTTAAATGTTTACCAAGATTCCTGAAAGTATGTAATCAGGACAAAATGCATACATAATATCAACAAATGTAAACACGGGCACATGCATACATTTATATACATGTGTATGTGTGTGCATGTGTGTGTCTGTATACAGAGAGACAGAGGGGTAAGGTAGTGCTTATATATATATATATATAAGAGAACATATATATATATATATATATATATATATATATATATATATATATAAGAGAACATATATATATATATGTAAGAGAACATATATATATACACATTCACTACAATGCTTCACTGTAGCTGAAATAAGAATGTAGACACAAGGAATTTCTTGAAGGCCTGTGTTATAGTTTGTTGACTTCTCCTCAGAGAAGACATACTCAGCTTCCTCCTCCAACCAACAGTACAAATCATATAAAATTCACCATTAATTTAACAGCATCACATTTTGTTTATTTAATGACAAATCTTTAAAATCATAAAATGTGCAGATTAGGCTCTCCACCATGGAGCGAGTCTAATTCATGACTGCTTTATAGAGCAGCTGTTTTTGCTATTTATTGGAGAAGGAAGCTGATAGTGTCTTCTCTGAGGAGTTATCAACAAACTGTGAAACAGTCCATCAAGAGACTCCTTCTCCTTTTTTCATCCATACATCAGTAGTACAGACAGAATGTGTTTACACTGTTATTTAACACACAGTAAATCTCTGTAATATTTAAATATATATCAGTTATTCTGATCTGGCCTGTGTTTTGCATAATGTGCACATGAGTGTGTGTGTGTTTGTGTGTGCAGGGGTGGCCTAGTGGCTAGGATTTTGGGCTCATGATTATAAGGTTGTGAGTTTGAGTCCTTGACCTAGTAACCTATTGTGGAAAAGACATTTCATTTCATGTTGCTCCAGACTATTCAGCTGAAAATGAATACCAGTTTAGTGCTGGTGCAGTCCTCTCTCCCTCTAGTTCTCACATTCAAGACATTTCTTTGGATTGAGGATGGTGGTGACAGTGAGGGGATCAAGTAGGGGACCATGTCTGCTCGTGGCTAAACAGGTACCAAAAGTAATTACTGAAAGTATAGAAGATAACTACTAATTCATACTTGCTTGCAAATGACAGCTATGATATTTTTATATGTATACACATATATGGGTCTGAAGGAGATCTGCCCACCATAACAGAATTGAGACTTAAGAAGACCCACCTACCACATTGAGATCCTAAAACCAAGGAGCTACATAAACAAACCTGAGTGTGGGTGGTGGTGCCATGTAGAAAGCCCTGGTGATGGTGACATGTAAAGAGCATCCAGTATACTCTGTGGAGTGGTTGGCATTAGGAAGGGCATCCAGCCATTGAAACGAAGCCAAAATAAGCTGTGAAATCTGTCAAGCCATCCAACCCATGCCAGCATGGAAAATGGACGTTAAATGTTGATGATGATGATGATGATGATGATACATATAGATACACACACACACACACACACACACACACACGCATGCACACACACACACACACACACACACAATCACACATACTCAAAACCGTATTCCTCTTAACCCTGTAGCATTCAGATTATTCAGTAATGCTTATTTATTCACATTGGTTTAAATTAACCATGCATTATCTTGTTGCTTTGAGATTTTCATGATGTGATTGCTTACTTTTAGAATGGCATTGCTGGGTAGGTTTGATAGGTCAGATGTGGCCAGTTTGAACATAAAACAGGTAGAATATTTGGGCCAGTTATGACTGGTTTAAATGCTGAAGGATTAAACATTATTCTAACAAATAATTCTTTACTCATCAATACATTATAATCAGTCACTGAACTTCCAACCATGACCTCTCTGTTTCTTCCATTGACACTTCATGTGACATCCTATTGCATAAAGTTATCATGTATGATGCTATAGAACATGACTCTATAAACTATCATAGTTTATGATTTCTTGATCTATGATGTCATTGTGTATGATATCATAGGAGGATATACTCTGCTTCACTGACTCAGTACCATTCCTCACACTCAACTCCTCATCTTCCTTCTATTGTTCTCCAAAACCACAGACCTCTTCTAATCATTCTTTCCCAAACGTTGAGTCCATTGGGAATTTTTCACTATCCTCATTTTCTCCCAATTCATTAATTTTCAATAATTCAAAGTGAACAGTAGCTATACTTATCCCACACTACCATCGGCATCCTTCTTTCTGAGAGGAAAAAAAAAAGCTTAACAGATAGGAAAAGTTCTTCTCTTCCTTCTCAAACTACTGAATAAGAAATATGAACAATTTGCCTAAAGCCAGAAATTGTAAGAAATAGCAATCCTGCATTTATATAGCATCAAATGTCCCTTACCATCATTCACAATGACACTATATACACCTTGCTATTATTCACTATGACATTATATCTACCTTGTCATCATTCACTATGGCGTCGTATGTACCTTGCCATCATTCACTGTGATATTTTATGTACCTTGCCATCATTCACTGTGATATCATATATGCCTTGCTGTCATTCATTATTACATCATACACAGTGATATTATATATCAATATGCCATATGCTATTACATATCATGGGATATCATGCTATCATACTATATCATATTACATTATACACCATACCACATGCTGTTGTATCGTCAATTATAATATCATACACTATGGACATCATAGGCAATGATAACCATATACTGTGGCATTGTGTTGCAGTGTTGTAAGGCATTATATACATAATGTCATCTTGCACTATTAAATGACACACTATGATACTACATGTGATGACATCAAAAATCCTGAGATCATACATTTTAACATCATATACTGTGACAAGATATATCATGACATTAGGTACAAACAAATCAAACTGATAGCATCATACACTATGGTATCATATGCTGTGATACAATACATTGTGACATCATACACAATGACATCATAGACTATGCCATCATATAACTATCTCATCATACACTATGGTATCATATGCTATGACACAGTGCACTGTGACATCATATCCTTTGACATGATATACTATGATGTCATATAGAACAACAGCAGATGCCATATATGTTAAATAATGACATCAGATGCTATCATAAAAATAATACTGTGACATCATAGCATTATACCAATGACATCAGATGGTATGATATGATAATACTATGACATCATACACAATGACATTTTATATAATAACATCTTATGTCTTGGTATGACACATAACAACATCAGACACAATGACATCATAAGCTACAACATGATTTACGATATGAGTAAAGTTCCTGGTTAACAATTTATCCATTAAGGAATTGCTTTAAATACATAAATAAACAATTCATTTTTCAAAATCATGTCTGTGATTCCACGAAGAAACTCAAAGGAAATGGTAAATATAAGAAATGTGATTTATTATGTGTGTTTGTGCGAGAATGCACATTTATCTATCAAAGCAGATGCATATGTACTTGTACACATACATACACAAACATGTGTGTATGTGTATATATATATATATATATATATATATATATATATATACATACACACACACATATGTGTATGTAAGTATATGTTCATATATTCTATATGTGTGTACATATAGGATTGCTTATAACTTTATATATGTGGTGTGCATGTCTGAGAAGTGAAGTTTTTTTAGTTGTAATTTTTGTAGATGCAGAGTTAAGCTTCTTCAGAATTGGATGGATTTTTGACCAATGTAACTTTATGAAATAAAGCTGGCATAAATCACCACCACCACCACCACCACTGAGTCCATCTTGAAGATCATTTCACTGTCCACCCTTAATAAATCAGCTTAGGTGGTATTCCTCTGTCAGGTGGCAGTGACAAAAGCGGTTGTTGTAAAGGATGAAGTCGAAGTGATTGAGTATAGATTTCTCCTTCTTTGGTCAAACCCTCATTGACCTATTCAGGTTTGTGATTGTGGAAGAAAAGGGTTAGGATGAATGGAACTACCCTAAGCATGTACCTGCAGATTGGAGAAGGACATTTGGGAAAGGTCTTGTGCCCTATGTGGTCAGGGCAACCTTGAATCTTTGGGGTTTACTGATTCACACTAGTTGGTGGCTCTCCTTTGTCAGGAGGACAGAATAATCCATGTGTTCACTTATTTTGTTTACTATGTATACTTTAATTTCCTCTCCTCTTTCTCTCCCATTCTTTCCTCTCATCCTTCTTATATAAAAACCCTCATCTGATACTCCTGTGGCAAATAAAAGAAATGATGATGATGATGATGATGATCATCATCATCATGGTATCATCTAGCTCTCACTATGTAAAGAAATCATTTTTGTCATTTCATTTGAAACACATTTTATTCAAACATTACCAAAATTGCCTAAGGAAGGTTTGCCTTCAATACTTGGGGAGTAGACAACAGAAAGAAAGAGGGTTGTGTTGCAAACTTTTAAGATTTTACTTACATTTTTGCATTCAAAATGGCTACCACAGATAATTATTCTACAGCAAAAACACTGCAATAGCTACAAAAACAACACAAAATCGAAACACACAACTAAATGTAGAGGAGGAAAAAGAAGATGAACAGTATAATGAACAACTGATAGAAGAAAATGTCACCAAATTCTCAAATAAGTCATTCAGAGGACAGCAACAATAACAACAACACTAGCAGTAGCCACTATTGCATGATTGCAAATATTGTGGTCTATTCATACAGCAGTTGCATAAAGGCAAACCTTATTTCAATACAGAATGAACAGACAGAATTTTTATATCCATCACAGTTACAACAAGATAATGTAGGTGGGAGAATTTTGTGAAATCCAACAGCCTTTCTTTACCACAAGAGATAATCCAGAGAAAAATTATATACTTCTGCTTGCAAAAAGGTGGAACTAGATTAAATTTTCCCTCATCATGTCAGATAGTTCAAGTTCTTCAGCTCTTCGGGACATATTAGAAATAATTCTCACAATCAGAAAAGTTACCTTTAAAATTGAGTACTCTGACGAAACACTGGGTGGAATTGTCAAGCCTGTCTCTGATTATGCATCTGTGTCCCAGTACAATGATCAAAGAATTACATTCACAATGAAGAGATACTGGACATGATACAGACACACAACAAGTAAGGGAAAGGGGTCAAAGCAGTCCGAAGCAGGGTTAACAATTGAACACTATGGTTGCTGTAATTGACTTGCCTCTTGGAATTGCTGGCCTTGTGCCAAAATTTGAAACCATTACCATTATTGTTATCATTGTCACCTTCCTCCTATCCTCCTCCTCCTCCTCCTCCCCTCCTCCTCCTCACCCACCACCACCATTCCATGTATTTATCCAGTTAGTTGATATCATTTAAGTAGATTCAAGTTTGGAGATAATTTGAATGTTAAAATGTTCTGAAATAAAAATTAAAAAGCAGAGACAAGTGGTTTCTTGCTGAAGATGAATTCCTCCAAGTGAGAGAAGTTATTTTAAATGGATCTTTAGAAAAGAAGCACGAAATTTATGGAAAATTATCCAAATACAATGTAATTTTTTTCTTTCATTCAACACAGGCATCTGAATGCATGTGTGCATGTGTGTATGTGTGTGTGTGCATGTGTGCATGTGTGTATGTGTGTGTGTATAATGATACAGATCTTCTTACGTAACTTCACAAATTTCTCTCTCTCTCTCTCTCTCTCTCTCTCTCTCTGTATATGTATGGGTGCAGGCATGGCTGTGTGGTAAGAAGTTCGCTTCCCAATTACATGGTTCTGGGTTCAGTCCCACTGTGTGGTACTTTGGGCATGTGTCTTCTACTATAGCCCTGAGCTGACCAAAGTCTTTTTGGAGGACTGGGAAGATGGAAACTAGAAGAAGCCTGTTGTATATATTTATTTCTATATATATATACATATGTATGTATGAATATGTGTATATGTATGTATCAGTGTGTGTGTGTGTGTCTGTCTCCCACCACTGGTTGATAGCCGGTGTTTGTTTGTTTACATCCCCCTAAATTAGTGGTTTGGCAAAAGAATCTTTAAAAAGAAAGTACTGGGGTTAATTCGTTCGACTAAAACCCTTCAAGGTGGTGCTCCAGCATGGCTACAGTCTAATGACTAACAAGTAAAAGGTAAAAAGCATACACACACACACACATAGATATGATGATGCAAACAAGAAAAAATAGAACTCAATATATGGAGCATATGTATATTTATATTAATATTCAGCAGAAGCAACAGAGTGACGTATATATATATATATATATATATATAATATCCTTTAAAATCCATCTTCAAAGCTGTCATGGCTTGGATTGTCTTGAAGGACCCAATGAGTCATAGAAGAGTCTGTCTTGGGTTTTATGCCTGGCTGCTTCAAGACACCAGCACTAGTGAGGTGGCCAAACAACTTGTAAGGCAAGGAAAAAGATCCTTTGACTGAATGGAAAGTAAAGAAAGAGGTGGCTTTATATCAGGTGTTGACAGGGGTATCTGAGGGGTAAGGGAGAGATAGCTGGAGACAGAGAAAGGGGTGATTTGTGGAAAATAAAGTTTGAAGGGATGATATTGAAATGCAGGATGGACTTGAAATGGAAGTAATTCCAGGAAGAGGAGGAAGAGGTAACTAGTAGCACATAGGGGGGTGGGGGGTGAAATACGAGTATATTTTGCTCTCGTATGATTTTAGGACCACACTTTTGTTGAAACGGATGACTCTACTTGAGCACAGCCTTCACTACTTTCTCCCTAGTCTTCCTGGGTCTTTAACATTTTAACAATCTTTCCAGAACTATCTTTCATTGTGCCTACATTGATAGTGGCTATCTGAAGGTTGAGGACTGGATGGAAAAGGTGAGTGGGTAGCACTCAAAAAGAAGAATGTTTGCTTGTAAGCAGAAGGCTCTTGCACATGTCCAAATAATTATACAACTATTACTCTCAATGAATTATCATATTCTCCAGATGCTAAAATTCTCACCCTGTGTCCTCACCACGAAGCCTATACTTAGAACTAGAAAATCCTGCTGAGTGGAGAAAGGAAGAAAAGTAAGGTTGCGTAAGATATGGCAAAACATATACACACAAATGAGTGACTATACATAGAAGGAAATATATTACCATATACACATATGGTCATCCCATAAGTTCTGTCCAGATTTTGAATAAAGAAAACAAGTCATCAAATGTTATATTTAATTGAAATTTAATCAATATACTTTCCCTGATTATCTTTGACTTCCTTCCATCTATTTACAAGCTTTTTAATCCCATCAATGTAAAACTCTTTTAGTTTCAAAGTGAAGAACTCTGAAATGTCAGTTTCGACCTCCTCCTGGCTTGCAAAAGTTATGTCCCCCAAATGATTCTGTAAACTACAAAACAAATGGTAGACTGAAGGAGCAAGGTCGGGAGAATAAGGTGGATGAGGAATTTTTTCCCAACCAAGCTCTTCGATCTTCTGTGATGTGATCTTTGCTTTATGTGCCTGAAATGCTCTTTGGATACTTCCATGTTAAAAAGGGTTTTAATCAAAGAAATTTTAATTCTATTATTCTGTAAAATAATATTTAATTTGTTTAAATGTACACAAATGCATAAAAATAATTTTTAATTCCATTAGACGCTAAAAAATACTATTAAATTTCATCCAATTTTAAACAAGGTAAAATCGGACAGAACTTATGGGATGACCTGATAGATGACAACATACACATAAAAAGATGACTGTGCATGTAAATACATGACTATATACACATAAAGAGATGACAACAAACTATCGCAAGTGATAGAAGTATTGACCCCTTCACTTATCTTGGCAGTGTGATTCATAGAAGCATTAGCTGAGAGTCCAAAGTCCTAAAAAGACATGGGTGTGCTGGTGCAATTGTGGACCCACTGGACAAGGGTGCTAGGTGCTACCAATATCTGACCAGGAGGATAAAGTTTCAGATCTTCAGGTCTTTAACCTCCCTGTCTGGTGCACTTAGGGGCTGTCAGAACTCCTTTGTTACTTGAATGCTTCACACGATTATGGGCTACCATTTGCCAGATTTCATTTGCAACCAATAATAATATTCAGAAACTGAGATACTATAAACACAGATAAATACATTATCATACATAAAAATATAGGTGACCTTACATAAGGATAAATACTTAAATATACACACAGAGAAATATACATACACACCTACATGCATAAATAAATAACCGTACGCACATATGCGTAAATGCCTAGATAACTAAACTAAATATTCCAAAACTTAATCTGAAATTATAATTTATAATCATATTTCTTCATGGTGCAGCAAATAGAATTGTTTGAGGGAAAACAGCAGTGAGAGGGATTAAGAAGAGAAGATGTATATACACGAAATATGAACAAACTGTGTGTTTGTATGCATGAATATACACGCATATAAAATACATGTATGCACACACACACAAAATGTGTGTGTATATATGCATGCACATCTATGTTTGTGCATGTTTATAGTTATATATATAAATGTCTTCATCATCATCATCATCAACATTTAGTCTCTATTTCTTTCACGTATGAATATTAGTACATGTGAGCACGTGTGTGGATTGTGTGTGTAAGTATGAATGCATGCATGAATATATACATATGTGTGTGTAAATGTGTTTATACATGTGTGTGTGTATTTGTGCTTAATGTTACAAAAACAGAATTTATTAAAACTTCCTACATTTGTCAAATTCTTAGTTTGTTGTTGTTGTACCAAAATTTGAAACCATTATCATTATTATTGTTATTATTATTATCATCATCATCATTGTTGTTGTTGTTGTTATTGCAACCAAATGGTGACACACAGACAACCGATAAACAGGTTGATATATCATCATTACTTGGGTCAGAGATCACAGATGATGAATGTCTATTTATGGTGTTATCAGCAACAGTCTAATCACAAGAAATAATTCTTCTTTTTTTTTCTGTCTTGGAAATGATTTCTTCATATTACATCTTTTGACAGAAACCATTATAAAACAGACCATTCTTGATAATGATGGAACACCTGTTTTTTGTGATCATCATCATCATCATCATCACTATTGTTATTATCATCCTTATTATTATCATTATTAAGGCAGCAAAAGGGGGTGAGCAGACAGAATGATTTCCATGCCAGACAAAATGCTTTGCAGTATTTAGTCTGTTAAATGCTACTAAGATTCCCTTTGCCTTTCATTCTATTGGGGTCAATATAATAAGTACCAGTTGAGCACTGGGGTCAATGTAATCAAGTAGACTCTGTTCCAAATGTTCAGGCCTTGTGCCTTTTGTAGAAGGGACCCTTAAGGCAGTAAGCTGACAGAATTGTTAGAGGATCTGACAAAATGCTTAGCAACAGTTCTTCTGACTTTATGTTCTGAGTTCAGATGCCACCAAAGTTGACTTTACCCTTCATCCTTTCAGGGTCAATAAAATAAGTACCAGTTAAGCACTGGTAATCAACTTAGCCCTTCCCTTAAAATTGCTGGCCTTCTATCAAAATTGGTAGTGAGCTGGCAGAATTGTAACCATGTCAGATAAAATGCCTATCAGTGTTTCTTCCGTATTATTATGTTCTGACCCAAATTCTGCTGAGTCAACTTTGCTTTTCCTTCCTCCAGAGTCAATAAAAAAAAATGCCAGTCAATTACTGGACCAACGTAATCAACTACCCTTCCTAAATCATTTTAATTTACGACACTGCTAAACCATTTTATTTTTAAGACTTGCTTTGTGTTAAGTCATTTTTAAGACAGTGTTTTTAGACTATGTTAAATCAATATTTTACTTTAAAACCTGACAAAATATTATTATTTCTTGGATGCAATGTTTGGGGTCAGTGACCCGTTATCATTTCACTCATCATGTCTCTCTATTTTCCAGTCACAAAGCACAGCAATTTCTGTTTTGGTTTAATGTTACAGAATCAAAGATCAATGCCATGTCATATCAAGTTTACACAGTTTATTCAAATCTTGGAGTTCTTAAAGTGTTTCTGATCAGTCAGGTTTTCAAAAGAAATTAGAATCAGTTTTCTGCATGGGAAGTTTTCTTAGAAGCTCCAAGAATGTAAATTATAAAGAGACTAGTACAGCATGTGATGACAAGAAATTGGATAATGTTCTTCAGAGCAGTTGACAATTTTCAGAATCTGAGAGTTTGTTACTGTTATTTGATGAAAGAAGAGAAAAAATATTGTCTATTTACTTTATTTGATTCTAAATTGGTAAACTGTTACACATCTTACATTGGAATTAGATTTTTTAAAATTCTTTTTATCAATGTTGGTAGAGGTTGAAGTAGCTGACAAAGCAGATCTACGATAAAAAATGCTGTTTTTATGACTGTCATCTCATCCTTCTTTTGCACATTGTATATCTAGAATCACATTAACCAATGCGTTCACCTCTTTCCACAATAGGGAATAATTTGAGGGAGATTTGATGGCTATTTCTAGCAAACTGAACTATCACTTAAAGGCTCCTTCTCTAGTTTACTGAGTTACTAATTAGATGTTACTGGTATGAAAGTAATCATATTCTCTCTCTCTCTCTCATCAACCTAAATCTCTTGGGAGTCACAGGAAATGGAAACTTTACAACAGAAACTCAGCACCCGTGCAGTTAAAGAAGTGGATATCTACCCACAAAAATCTTGATTGTAAATCTATGATATGTTGTTCCCTTTAGTAAGGCAATCCATCGACTGAGATTATTTCATTCATGATTGCTTTCATCAATCATCATCATCATCATCAACATTTAATGTCCATTTTCCATGTTGGCATCGGGTGGACAGATTGACAGGAACTGACAAAGCCAGGGGCTGCACCAGGTTCCATAGTCCGCTTTGGCTTCCTTTTTGCAGCTGGATGTCCTTCCTAACACCAACCACTTTACAGAGTGTACTGGGTGCTTTTTATGTGGCACCAGCATCCACCCCAATACTTTACTCAACCCATATTTTTGGTCAATTTTCTTAGTCTGGCAAAACCTCTCACTTCATGTTATTCATGCCACATTTTCCTCATGAAGTAATGATACTCTTTCCTCATCTCATGTGATAACAACTTTACTTCATTTCATGTAGAAACATATTTACCTCATCTCATGTGGAACCTTTACTTTACCTTACATAGTGGCAGCTTTACTTCCCTTCTTGTAGGGACAACTTTAGCCCACACATATTGTGTGACCTCATGTAGCAACATCCTTACTTCACCTCATGTGGTGCCTTTACCTTACCTCAAACCGTAATGTATTTACATCGCCTCTGCAGGGAGGGCTTTACCACACCACATGTAGTCACATGTGGTGACACCCTTACCTTTTCTGATATAGTTACACATTTTTCCTTACTGTATATAAAGGTGCAATGCCTTCATCCAGCTACATGTAATGGTAAACCTTATAATAAAAGAGCATATAATCTAATAGACTTATGTTTTGAAACCTTTATAACGCTACATGTAGTGGTACCATTGCACTACTTCATGGTGTAGAGCTGTTAGATAACTTTTTTGTAGCAGTAACACTTGTGGTCATTGCATGTAGCAGTACTGTTTTAACATGTATACAACCTTTTCTTGTCCCAAAATATCATTAAAAACATTAAAATTCAAAGTCAGAAAAAATGGAAAACTGCTAAATATTGATGTATTTTTTTTTAAATAAAATTTGCTTTTTGAAAACCAATATTGATTTAAAAAAATAGTTTTTCATATTCAAAAATATAATTTACACTTTTGGGGTTAGGTTTTGTGTTTATTCAAACTTTAGCTGTATATTGTGTATTGCATGCACTTCCCCCACCCCTGGCCACCAATATTTCACCACTACCAACAAAAATGCCACATTTAAATATATACAATTATAGAACTGTAACATTGCATATTGTTCAATGTCTGTTGTTAATTTTTCCTTTCTTCTCACAGCTATCAATTTAGTCAGCTGAATTTTTAGAGCATTGGGCAAAATGCTTTGATGTATTTAGCTGCCACTCTTTACAGTTGAGTTCAAATCCCACAGAGGTTAACTTTATCATTTTTTTTCTTTCAGGGACAATAAAATGAAGTACCAGTCAAACTATGGGGGTAAGGAAGGGGCAGTGGTTTTGACTAACTTCTCTACCCTCAGAATTGTTGGCCTTGTGCCTAAATCAGAAACTGTTCCTCCTCCTCCTCCTCCTCCTCAAGGCAGTGAGCTGGTAGAATCGTTAGCATGCTGGGCACGTTAGCTGTTGAAATAAAATATTTATTGCAATTATACCGTGCTCTTTGTATTGTCATTATTATTATTATTATTATTATTATTATTATTATATTATTATTATTATTAAGGTGGCAAGCTAACAGAATTGTTAGTGTGCCAGGTAAAATGATTTGTGGCAGTACGTCCATCTTTATGTTCTGAGTTCAAATTCTGCCGAGGTTGACTTTGCCTTTCATCCATTTTGGGGTCAATAAAATAAGTACCAGTTGAGCACTGGGATTGATATCTTTGACTTGCCCCCTCCCAATATTTCTGGCCTTTTGCCAAAATTTGAAAACATTATCATTATTATTATTATTATTATTATTATTACTATTATTATTGTTATTATTATTAGACTCTCATAGAGTGATGACATATTTTTGATTCTCTTTGCAAAACATTCTATTGAAGTATTACAAAATGATATTTTTATTGGAGAAATTTAAATGTGACTACAACTATAATTGCCTAATGAAGGGCTGCCCTTGATATCTGTGGGTAGACAACAAAAAAAGAGGTCTTTTCACAATTTAAAAAAATTTTACTTACATTACATTTTTATCTCAAAACGAGTTACCAGACGCTATTAAGCAACAAGTCTAAACACAGTAATGGCTAAAAACCAGACACGATTAAGCAATAAGACTAAACATTGTAATGGCTAAAAACAACAACAAAATCAAAGCACACAAATGTGAAAGAGGAAGATGAACAATTTAATGAATATTTATTAAAAGAAAATGTTCTAAATATTCATCATCATCATCATCTTTTAGAATCTGTTTTCTATGCTGGCATGAGTTGGACAGTCTGGCTGGAGTTGGTAAGCTAGAGAGCTGCACCAGGCTCCCATCCGTTTTGGCTTGGTTTCTACAGCTGGATGTCATTTCTAACACAAACCACTCCACAGAGTGTACCGGGTGTCGCCTGTGTGTCACCAGCACAGGTACCTTTATGTGTCATTGGCATGGGTCCCTTTTGCATGTCACTGACATAGGTGCCTTTCACATGTCACCAGCACTGGCCATGATTACGATTTCACTAAGCTTGACATCTCTTCTCAAACACAGCAAATTGCCAAAGGTCTCGGTTACCTGTCTTCCCTCCATGAAACTCAATATCCAAAGATCATATTTCAAATAAGTAATTTAGAAGATAGTGACAGTAATAAAAACAGCAACAACAACAGTAACTCTTACATGATTCCAGATACTGTGACCTGTTCATATAGCAGCTGTCTGAAGGTTAACCTTCCTTTAGCACAAAATTAACTTTTAGGTCCGTCACAGTTACAAGAAAAATGTAGGTAGGGTTTGAAAATCTGGAAAGCATTTCTTTGCCTGAGGAAATAATTGAGCAGAAGACAAAGAGAAAAATTATATATTTCAGCTTACAAATATTTGCAAGTGGATTCATTTTTCCCTCATATCAAGAAGTGCAACAAGCCCTTCAAGAGAAATGCCTCAATTAAAAAAGGCAAAAGTTAAGGTACTATCTGCTGTAACTTTAACGACTCGACCAAAGCTCGGCTGACATACCTTCGAATATACATTTTTGTTACTTGGGTCTAAGAAATACAAGAGTGGGACCAAGAGACATTGGAAACAACATAGATCCATAGCTAGTGGTCACTTTGTTGCACAATAGGGACAAGTGGCTAAAACAGGGCTAACAAAATGTTGCATGTGGTCAGCGGATGTTAAAAATGAATGTGAAAGTCCTGTAGTGATCCTATACAACGGCGCGCACGCGCACCGTCCATTTCTGTTTCGCGCGTGCGGGTCGGTGCTTTCACCACAGGAAGGGCCCTCTCGCGCATGCGCGAACCACCGGAAGAACCCTTTTGCCTACGTGGCTGTTAGTGAGGCAAGGGGGTCGTAGAACGTTTGACCACTAGCAGCAGTCAGCGGCGACTTGAGACAGCAGCGACCGAGGGAGCAGGACGTGAAATATTTTCTCTCTGTCCGAACTTGATTCTAGCAGCAGCTTTACCAAAAGGCCTTTTACCAAATTGTTGCAGACCACATCTTCTCCCTGTTCCGGACGCCATCTTTGACCAGTGTCGTTTTGCATTTGAACACTTTCTTATTTTACAGCGATAAGGTTCAGCACTGACACATTTATACCAAAGGGATACCAGATAACCACTTATTGTTACTGTTACCACATTAGAGAATAAAGTATATATATTATTTACGTCTGCGTCTTGTTGTTTCTGACTGGTAGAGAATCTGGATTATTAAAGCAACGGCTAGTGATTGCTTTCTTGTACCCCGAAAGTACAAGAGAAGACACACACTAAGTTCGTTACAGTCCTAATGATCTCCAAAGGCCACAGCGCCAAAGCAGAACTGTTCTCAGTAGAAGACATTGAGAGAAAAGGCATGAAATTAGTTAACGATAAAGGGCTGAATGCTCTGAGATGGTTTATACCATGAAAAACCTTAGCAAAACAGAAAAATGAAAATAATGAAGATCCATTGCAAGATGAACAGCAAGCCTCATAGACTTGAGAACGGGATGTGCTGAGGATACAAGCACAGCACCTAAAATAGTTTTGAGTAGTGAAAACACTTTGAACATCTTCCTAAAAAACTGGGTTTGCATCCACTAAGTGAATTTCATTCCTGCACTTATGATAAACTCCAGATTTCAGAGCACCACCAGCCAAAGCACTTTGGATGATAACTGAAATAAATACTTTTATACACAATATGAGAAATAAGTGAGCAAACACCTTGGCGCCAAACACTGTCAACCTACAGTATTGTATGGTCATCATGCAATGAGGAAGATGCAATGGTTGCAGATGTAACCCGTTAACCATTGGTAAAAGCAAGAAAGGAACAAAAAGAAAAAAGTCTCAAAGAAAGAAAACTCAACTGAAAATAATGGAAACAGATGAGAAGGAATAATTTCTTCCAAGTAACAAGGAAAATAATTATGAAAATAAAGAGGATCAAGAGAAACTAAAATCCACCATTCTTGGAAGATCAAGTAAATAATTAATAGACAAAATTACTCATCTGTGGTGCTTTGCACTTTCTGAAGACATGAGAATGATACAAAATCAGTTAGGTTCTGAATATAAACATGTAAAAGATAGCTTATCAGTAAAATTAAGACTAAGGCATTGCAATGCACTTAAAAGAGCATAGCCCAAAGACTTCCAAGTTTTCCAACACTAAATACCAGCCTTTCAATACATTTGGTTGCACTTGTGCACAATTTGAGAAACGGTTAAGGAAGAGGGTCATGGAGTGCCCTAATTAAATCTAATCAGTGAATTTCATGTTTTATTTCCTTTTAGTTCTACTTTGTTTTTAGTCTCATGCATATGTGTGTGTGTGTGTGTGTGTGTGTGTATGTATGCAGAAGTGTGTGTGTGAGAGAGAGAGAGAGAGTACTTTTAAAACCTTTGTAAGTCCTCTCATATATTGTACAACATCTGACACCCACTCCATTTTGTATTTGTAACATTGCCTATTCTTTGTATTTCATTGAATCCATTCTTCTTCTTGAGTAGTAGTAGTAGTAGTAGTAGTAGTAGTAGTAGTAGTAGTGGTGGTGGTGGTGATTTGTTTCTTTGCAAAGAATATGGTAAAATGGATTTCTTTTCACACATTTTCAAGTTAATTTTGTTTTGCTTTTTAAGTGGTTCTTTGAGTTCTGAAGAATTTTGTATGATTTGAACTGACGTTAAATATAGCAGAGACAGAGAGAGAGAGAGAGAGAGAGAGAGAGGAGAGAGAGAGAGAGAGAGAGAGAGAGAGAGAGAGAGAAAAATACAGTGTTTCTAATGCGTGTGTTTGTGTTTTTTTTTTTCGTTTTGCGTGTTTGTTTCTGTGTGTATGGAGGAGTGATTGTGAGAGAGATAAGAGACAAAGAGTGAGAAAGGAAAAGAGAAGCTAGAATATATATGAGAAGAAAGAGAGAGAGAGAGAGAAGAGAGCGAGAGAGAGAGAGAGAGAGAGAGAGGAGAGAGAGAGAAGATGGATTGAAAAGGAAAAAAGAGCAAGAATTCTTTGATTAAAACTTCCTGAAAATACATTATTTTTTCCACCCTTGACATTCCTGAAAAGACAAAACAATGTATTTTAATTATTTTGAATAGAAGGGTAAGGGGGAGGATGGGGAGCAAGGGGTGAAGAGGTGGAAGAGTTTATATGCAAAAGAATATAAAAAAATTCCATGCTTGTTCCATTCTCTGTATCTGAAGATGATGATGATGATGATGATAATGATGGTGGTGGTGGTGGTGGTAGTGATGATGATGTTGGTGGTGATGATAATGCTGATTACCGCAACTTTATGTAAGATACCAGGTTAGCTATGATGCAAGTAATGATGATGATGATGAGGATGATGAAGATTAACATTTAAAAATCATCATGATTAAAATCACCACCCCCACCACCACCACCTTCACACGCATCATCATCATCATCATCATCAACAACAGCATAATAGCTGACATGCTATCTAACGTTTGTTTCCAAATTTTCTTCAGTCTCAGCCAATCTTCCAGTTGCAATAAACCTGTACCTTTTTACTGTTGCTATGGAGATTTGTGACGCTGTGTTACTTGTTACATATATCAAAGATATATGTGTCTAAGCAATGGAAATCAGACCATCATGGAAGTGGAATGACATTTTGATGCCATGATATATTCCTTAAACCACTTGATACTAATGTATCATCCCTTATTAAAGCCAACAATTGTATCTATATGTGACTGTTTGGACCCAAAACTCACAGCCCTAAGTCCTTCGAGTAATTCACCTTGAAATGTGCTCCAGTAGTTCACACAAAAAATACAAGCTACAATGCTTGGAGAAAATCACTTACATTTACAAACCTGAGGGCTTTGATCCAGCTCTGTCACACTCACAAGACTATCAGGTAAACCATGAAGAATACTTTCGTGTATTGTACACTTCACAAGTTTTCTAGCTTTTCAAACTGTTGCCAGTTCTTTGACCCCTTGCCAATAGAATCTCTACTCATTTTGCTGGATCCTCCTTTCCTACACAGCTGTTGCACACAGACATTCTAGATCATCTCCAATGAAAGACTTTTGACTGACTTATATGAAGTCATCCCCCATTATATATGAACTTCTGGCCCCAACAAACATGTTTCCGTTTCCTCTCTCCGTAAGTTCAACTCCTATTACTCTGGCCCCTATTCTTCAAAGCTGGTTGTTGTCACCTCCATTCAAGCGTTTCTGTCACAGTCATCTTCTCTCCCCTCATTACCCATACCAAGCCCTGTCATCCTTTGGCCTCATACCACTATGTCCAATTCTTACTTTCCATAGAACATCAGCACTCTGGAATTCCTAACCTGGCCATGTTTTCACTGCAAATGAAACACCAACAGTTACTGGTCTCAGAGGACCTGCAAAAGCCATGAACAGAGTCACTTCCTCTGGACCAAGCAAATGAAACGAAGAGAAAAACCAAATCTTCCACCAATCCCACTCTACCATCTTTAAAAACAGGAAGAATACCCTGGATGATGACACTACTACTACTACTACTACTACTACTACTACTACTACTACTACTACTACTACCACCACCACTAACAACAACAACAACAACAACAAAAACGTTAATAGTAATAATAATCTTTATTTATTACAAGGGCTCAGAGAAAGACAAAAAAATATGGAACTTTCACAAGTCATCACAAAAGCAGATGTGAACTGCTAAGATTTGAACTTTGAATGTTAAGAACCAGAACAAATATCTCAAAGCATTTTGTTTAGGACTCTAATCCAATAAATATCTTATAACTTTAGTACATAATTTCTGTATGGAAGAGGGTGGACTTGAATCACAAATATTCTATTAACTGTTGCCATTGTTGGTGACATGCAAAAGGCACTTGTACCAGTAACATAGTGTAGCCACCCATGCTGATGACATGTAAAAGGCACCTGTGCCAGTGGCACATAAAAGGCCCCCATACCAGTGATACATAAAAGGCACCCGTGCTGGTGACATGTTAAAGGTACCCCGTACACTCTGTGGAGTGGTTGGTGTTAGGAAGGGCATCCAGCCATAAAAACAAAAGCCAAATCAGACTGGAGCCTGGTACAGCTTTCCAGCTTATCAGTCCCAGTGAAACCATCTAACCCATGCCAGCATGGGCAATGGATGTTAAATGATGTTGTGCAGAGAAAAGAAAAGTCTGGATTTGAACTCAGAATGTAAATGAACCTGACTACATGCAACAAGGCAATTGTCCTGCAGTCTACTGATTCTGCCATGCACCATTTTTAGCAACACCATCGGCAACAGCAATAATGGTAATAATGTTAATAATAACAATAACAACAACAACAGCAGGACCAGCAACTTCAAAAGTTGTTTAGAATTATATGATGCTATGTATTGGGCTGCTTCAGTGTGGTAGGGTGTGTTTTGAGGATCATTTTTCTGTTATTTCTAGTATATTAATCGATCTATTTAAGGTTCCTGCCACATCAATGGCTTTTAAGTGACTTGAGTCAAAGAGAGCCGACAACCATTTGTTAAACTATGCAGTCAAAATATTTTAACTGAAAATAGAAATAAAAAATCACATTTTTTTCTCATTATAGCAGAAAACAAAAAATCTGATGAAAAACAAATAAGTTATTATTATTATTATTATGGTTGTTGTTGTTGTTGTTGTTGTTAATGGTGGTGTTGTTATTGCTGTCATTGTCGTCATCACCATCATAATTTTTTCAATAACATTTAGAGAGAGAATCAGTTTTTGAAAATTTGTAACTTAGTCTCAGGATGAGGCAGGTAAGAAAATCAGGAAAGAGAATTAAAAAATTATGGCAAATTCTTTATTGAATAAAATTTCTTATTTCTTTTCAGAATTCTGTTAGGGTAAATAAGCAAAAAACGAAAAAAAAATAAAGATAAATAAATAAGTCTTCAGATGATAAATTCTAGCAAATTTAAAATGTCTAACTTGGTTTTGTTAAAATTTATTGATTTTAAATTCTATGGTAAGATCTGCACTTCGTATTTTCTACTATAATGCATGTATACACATACACACACATATTCATACATATATGCACACTCATATATATACCTTATATATGTATGTGCATATATATGTGTGTGTATTTATATACACATACACACACTATCTATCTATCTATCTATCTATCTATCTATATATATATATATATATATATATAGATAGATAGATAGATAGATAGATAGATTGATAAATTGATAGATATCAATTACAGATGGAAGACACCTATAAACATTCAAAATTCTACAAAATCTTCACTTAATTATTTATCTGATATCAAAATTTTTGTCGCAGTAAATATCGATATGAGGGCTTTATATATTAAATTTTTTCTCATCTATGTAGGTTAGTCATTCCAGCTGTCATCGCTTGGTGTTCACAGTAAGTTAATTTGGCCTTTGGTTCAAATTCACGTCCCCTCCCTCCTTTCCTTGTCATAGTGGAATTTTTAGCGTTTTACATAACAGCAAAAATCAGAAATTAACAACATCAAAGAGGAGAATCTCTCAGTCCATCATCACAGAAGAGAGAAAACAAGGAGAAGTGTTGACACAAATGGCATTTATTTTCCATTAAAATTTATGATATTGTTGTGTTTTGCTTAAATGCTTTCATTTGTGGTGTTTTGTGGAGGGGAAGTCCCTTTAAGACATCAGCTGTTAAAAAAAACACTGTATACCTCAAAACAGTGACATTTAGCAGTTCTCTTTTACTCTCTTTTACTTGTTTCAGTCATCTGACTGTGGCCATGCTGGAGCACCGCCTTTAGTCGAGCAAATCAACCCCAGGACTTATTCTTTGGAAGCCTAGTACTTATTCTATCGGTCTCCTTTGCAGAACCGCTAAGTTACGGGGATGTAAACACACCAGCATCGGTTGTCAAGCTATATTGGGGGGACAAATACAGACACACAAGCATATACATACACATGCATATATATATTTATATACATATATACGATGCTTCTTTCAGTTTCCGTCCACCAAATCCACTCACAAGGCTTTGGTCCGCTGAGGCTACAATGGAAGACACTTGCCCAAGGTGCCACGAAGTGAGAATGAACCCGGAACCATGGGGTTGGTAAGCAAGCTACTTACCACACAGCCACTCTTGCGCCTAAACAAAATTAAAATTTCTTCCATTGAAATTTTTAATAAATTGTAAAACCCTCACACACACTTCATTGCTTTTGAGGAGGTTTCACTCCATTTATGAAAACAGGAATAAGTACTGATTCTTTTACTGACTGAAAAATCCACAAATTGAAAACTGAAGTCCAAGTCAACTTGAGCTTTACAATGAAATTTCCAATATAGAGTCACACTCTCACAAATACTCAGTTATTTTTAAAAGTACTTTAAACACACACACACACACACACACACACAGAAATACTCAGTTTAGTAGAGAAAGAGTGAAAGAAACTGATGAGGATTCTCCTAATTCAATCTGTTAATGGCACAGTGAAGATCTGTCAGATATTCCAAAATTTCTGCATCTGAGATTCTTTAGATGAAGAGATACAGACACTAGGGTGTATACATTGACACTTCAACCAACTCAAACACATATTTATAAACACCGGGAACTTTCTTAACACAAAAATCCTTGTTGCTTTGTTAGCAATCAGCTAGAACTTGAAGAAAAATTATACATACATACATGCTTACCTACACACAAATATACATGCATACACACTCACACATATACATGCATACACACTCACACATATACATAAGCAGCTACACTGAAGAGTCATTTTAGCAATTTCAGAATACAGAGAAATGTTATATAGGTTTTAAAATCTATTTCTTAGCAGTGCATTCAATTGTAAAGTGTGAAAATATTTTGACACACTGCAGTGACCCAGTCATTGAAATAATTCCACTGTCTCTGTTGACAATCAGTTACTGGTGAGTTTCTGTAAGCTGGAGGTTCTTTCCTTTCTGTTGTCTTCATTTGTTTTCTCATCTTTGTTCTTATTTTAAACTCCAGTCAACATTAAATATGTCAGTTTTAATGTATATTCTTTTTAAGCTTTGCTTATTTTTATTTTATTTCCGTGTTGAACTTTAGATCTGTGGGTCTCCCGTTTTGTCACTATTTGAACTTTTGACAAATGAGCGTTTAGTCACTTTCAGTTCTCTGCTTCACCCCCACCCCCCTCTCTCTCCCTCCATGTGTATCATATATATATATATATATCATATTTATGTATATGTCCATATTTATTTAGTTATTCAATTCATGATTATTTTTCTTGCTTTTTTCTTTTATATAAATACCAATTATTAATAGCATTTTTCCTTTCCTCGTTTTAAACATTTAGAAACACTGTTTGCTGTGTGTATATATATATATAAGCTGTCTCAAAATATGTTTAAAATATCTGCTTATTGTATAAATCTACCAAGATGAGATTCTTGCTGATCGTACATACATATATATACATGTACATACGTCCATACACATTCACGCATGCACACGCACACACACAGACGCAAACATATGTACTCACACATATGCATGTTTATATGTTTGCTTGTGTCCATATGCATGTGAGTATAAATATTTATATGTTCACATTTATTTTATATTGCTTCTATTTTTGGTGAAATCATTAATTTTATATTTTTATTATTTTTGTAATGTAACAGTTTTAAATACATCTACTTAATAAGAATCTAATTTTAACAGCGTTGTACTATAAGCAGATACTTTAGCAGTTTGTGCATACCTGATAAATAATGTCTCCAAACATTTAAAACCAGGAGGGAAAAAATGCTATTAATATTTACTACTTATTAGAAAAAGCAAGGAATATTGAAATAAATTGAATAAGTAAATATAGCTGTGTGGTAAGAAGCTTACTGCCTAACCACATGGTTCAGGGTTCAGTCCCACTGTATGGCACCTTGAGTAAGTATCTTCGACCTAGGTTGACCAAGCCTTGAATGCATATATGTAAGCATGCATATGTGTATGTGTTTCTTTGTTTGTCCACCATCGTCACTTGGCATCCAGTTTACATTACCATAACTTTGTGGTTCAGCAAAAGAGATTGTTAAAATAAGTGCCAGGCTTAAAACAAGTATTGGTGTTGACTTGTTTGCCTAAACTCTTCAAAGTTGTGTCCCTGCATGGCCATAGTCCAATGACTGAAATAAAACAAGTAAAAAGGAAAGATAAAAATACGTGTCACCTGCACACTGGCACAGGTGCCAGTAAGGCGACGCTGGTAACGATCACGCCAGAATAGTGCCCTTTTACATTCCACTGGCACGAACGCCAGTTAGCCGCTCTGGCAACGATCATGCTCGGATGGTGCTCCCAGCGCTCCACTAGCACGGATGCCAGTCATCGAATTTGATTTCAATTTCCATTACCTCAACAAGTCTTCGCAAGCATGTGCCTTTGTGTGTGTGATTTAAATTCTGTGTCGGAAACATTTCTAATAAGAAATTATTTACATGTGTATCTAACATGTGAAACTCTGTAATTCCTATTAGCATATGAAACATATGTAATGGTGAATATATAATACCAATAAATTTCCCAAATTCCTGTTTTATTATACAACTACCCGTATCGCCCGGCGTTGTTCGGGTTTGTTTCGACCCTTTAGAATTGGAATTTTTGAAAAGTAAAAATTTTGCATTATGTAGCTTGTTATTCTCTTTAAGTTTCATGTGTTGGAGATGAATTCTAGGTAAGTTTTAATAACATGGCTCATTCCCAAGCAATTTTCGGGCTCTGAGCACAAACACAGACACATACCCTTAATTACTTTATCTACCAAAGTACTGTCAATTCGGATAGCAGGTATCACCAAGCTTTTGGCAAAATTTGATACAGATTCTCTGCTCAACTTTCTCTGTCATGATCAAAGTGATGATCACACGCTACACACCTTCCTCCCAAGCATTGCTGTAAACAGCAGAGCTCGAATGTTAAAACTTAGTGTGCATGCACAGCAGAGTTCAAGGTCAATCTGTGCCATGTGGATTCACTCTGCATACTTTAGCTTCGTTACTATGGCAACAGACCAGATACTTATTGTTCAGACCATGTATATATATATATATATTATATATATATATATATATATAATATATATATATATATATATATTATTGTGTCTGGGGAGACTCATTCACTTTTAGTGCCTTATTAATTTAACACTCACCGGTCTGATTTCCACTCATTTACTTATTTATTTTTACTCAAAGTTTTGTTGCATCTCGCAACCAGTTCAACAGTCAGTGACTCTGTCCATTATCGGAACTGCGTTCTTGTGTGTTTGTGTGAGGGTGTTTGTACACACAGTTCAGCTGGTTTAATCTTACAACAATTCAGCTGTTTACAACAAGAGACTAAGTATAGGACTGTCCCTTTTTTTCTGTCAAAAGGGTATTTTAACCAAAGCATACTGAGATCTATTTTTACACACACACACACACACACACACGCATGCATGTGTGCACATATATCTTGCTATTTGCGTATCATGCATTGTTTACTTTCTACCTCGCAAGCATCCTAAATCATAGACTGACCTCTTAGAAATTCATACTTAATCCTCTAATACACAATGTTTGTACATGAAATATTTTTAATTCCAAACCATTTCAACTTGGTTTTGGTTTGTGCTTGATTTAAATAGTGACTGATTTTCATAAGAAGAAGAGGATGAGTATTTATCCTCCGAAAAATGATCTAGGATAACATCCTTATTTTTGTGTGTGCAAAGAGAATAACAAGGTATACACTTTTACTTGTTTCAGTCATTTGACTGTGGCCATGCTGGAGCACTGCCTTTATATTTATATTTGTTTACATTTTAGAGAATTGATGTTATAAACTGTAAGCTAACCACATCAAATATATTTTCTCTTCTGGTACAGGCTGTTTGGACCAAAATGTTTAAGTAATTATAAAATAATAATAAAAATTCAATGAAATAGACAAATAATTCTTTGAAATTTTTTTATCAAAACAATTCTTTGAAAATTCTGTATCAGAAGAGCATCTCAGTAGTAGCAACACCACCACCATCAATGACAACAACAACAAAAAACAACAGCAGCAGCAACAACAACAACAGCAATGAGTGAAAAAACAAAAACAATGACACAGTCAATGTAAATATAAAGAAGTGGTATTTGAGCAGTGAAGTTTGTAAATTAATTAGAGATAAACCTATGGTAGAGTTAATCTACTTATTCCTTAATTAGGAATCACTTAAAATATAATGTTAGGTTAGCAAAATTAATAAGATTCTTCAATGAAGCATTGTAAGTTATGAATTAATGGTCATTTAGACAATACTGCAGGAAAAATCTATTGAAGACATTCTATGATATGCGTGCATAAGTGTAAAAGTGCATTAATGCTTCCATGCTGCAGTCTATGTATGCACTGTTTACATCTGTATATGCATATAAGAGTGACAATATATACTTATGTGTGTAAAGGTTTGCACACACACACACAATATATTTCATGTTATATCATGCCTGATAAATATTATTAAAAAAATGTGCATGCATATATGTGTGTGTATGTGTGTGTGTGTGTGTGTGTGTATATATATATACACACACACAAAGATATATACATACATAGATACACACACATATGTATAGAAGTGTGAAGTAATTCTACAAAGAAAGCAATATTAGTGAATATAATCATGATGCTCATTCACATTGCTTTAAGTATACCACAAATATACATCAATATAAATATACATACACATATACACATATATATGCAATATTCTATATGAATATAATTAACATTGTATGAATGCTTGCATGTGTGTTTAGGTGTGTGTATATATATACATATATACATACATATATATATATATATATATCTAAACACACATATATAAATTACCTTGATCATCTTGACCGACCAGACTGTTGGGCATTGTTTTGACACCGCTGGTTCCAGCATGCCATCCATTCCTCTCCGGATCATTCCTTCCTCATCCATGTAGCTCCAAACACTTGTCATATTTCATCAACCCTCCATTTTGGAGGCCTTCTGAATGGCCTCTTCCACTCATGCAGATACCACTCGACAACTGCACAAATCCACCAGTTGTTGGTGAATTGAGCATTGAGTGCAGCCCATCTGAACTTCTACCTTCTGTATTTGGTGATGATGTCTCTCACGCCAGATTTCTTTTTCAGTGACACTCTCAGCATCAATCTTTCAATCGCACTTTGAGCATTTACCAGCCTCTGCCCCTCTGTCTTCGTTGTGACTCAGGTTTCACTTTTGTACAAAATTGCAAGTGAAACTGAGCCACTGAAGGGGTAGGTGCAAGTGGTCCTATCCAATTTTCCTTTGAGGACGTCTTTGTTGGATTATTTACATTATTTACATTTGACGGATATTTGTCCTAATGTTTCGGCTGCATATACCCTTGGGGAAATTTTGAATCGGCATATTTTTCAATATTGTTGTTGTAGTTGCTCAGGTAACTGCTTGGAATTGAACTCGGAATCTTGGGGTTAGTAGCCCGCGCTCTTAACCACTACACCGTATGCCCATGGGCATTGATGGAGTTGAATGCTTTCCATCCAGTCCTTATCCTCCATGAGACCCCCTTCTGTGTGTGTGTGTGTGTGTGCATGTATGTATGTATATATATATATGTGTGCATGTGTATATATATGTGTGTGTGTGTATGTGTATATATATATATATATATGCATATATATATATGCACACATATATATATATACACATATATATATATGCATATGCATATATATATACACATATATATATGCATATATATACACACTCACACACATATATATATATATGCATATATATATATATATATATATATATAATATATATATATATATATATTATATATATATATACATACTTATTTATGTCTATATTCTAAAGTGCCTGTAACATGCTGCATAAAAGAAAAACCTCACTCAAGCTCTCACACAGTCACACACATGAACACATATACCTCTGCATATATTGGCATACACACACCTAAATGCATGTCAGAAATCAAACACGGAAACATTATTTGTTACCGTATTTCCATTGGTAGGAAATAATAACTATAACAACAACAGCAACAAAAACAATAACAGTAAGAGTAAGAGCAACAAAAAAAGCAACAATAAAAATAAAACAATGAAAGAACACAGCAAAAACAGACAGAGAGAGTTAAGAAAGAAAATGTTTTTATAAAACTCTCCAAAACCTTATGATACACTCTTCAGGATAGAGAGGTAAAAATAACAACAAAATAATGTTAATAAAATCTCTGTTTAAAACACAAACATCTCCAAAGCAACAACCATCCATGAAGCTGTGTGTGTTTCGGATGTGATAGCATGATGGTTTCACTGAAGTCTATAACAGCACCGTTTCTTGAGAACATTTGGAATCTGATAGAATTTCTTTATTGATTTTTTTAGGCAGCTGTAGAAAATGATACTGTTCAATAGAGATGTCTTTCAATAAATGTAGCAGAGTATGGTAGATGTTTGCACCAATTTAGTAAATCTTGTTGTTTCTTATTACCACGTATTTTAACTATCATTGAGTCATTTTACTAATCTGTTGTTGTCTTTGACTGATCAGGAATATTGTTTGTGTGTGACTGTACGTGTGAGACTCTGTGTATGTGTGTGAGTGCATGTGTCTCAGTGAGAGCTTGTGTAGAATTGTGTCTTGATATGTTTACCGTTTATTGTGTGTGTAAACTTATGTTGTATGTGTGTGTGTATGTGTTTGTGCATGCATGTGTGCATACTTGTGTTCTGTGTATGTGTATAGGTGCAGGCAAAGCTGTGTAGAAGAAGCTTGTTTCCTAACCATGGGGTTGAGTCCCACTGCATGGCCCTTGGGTAAGTATGTTCTACAATGGCCTTTGATCAACCAAAGCCTTTTTAGTGAATTTGGTTGATGGAAACTGAAAGAAGCCCATCACATACATAAGTGCAGGTGTGGCTGTGTGGTAAGAAGCTTGTTTCCCAGCTCCATGGTTCCAGGTTCAGTAACATTGCATGACACCTTGAGCAAGTGTATTCTACTGTAGCCTCGGGTCAACCAAAGTCTTGTGAGTGGATTTGGTAGACAGAAACTGTAAGAAGCCAATTGTATGTATTTATGTATGTGTGTTTGTGTTTATCTTCCTGCCATTGCTTGGCAATCGATGCTGATGTGCTTATGGTCCCTGTAACTTAGTGGTTCAGCCAAAGATACCGATAGAATAAGTACTAAGCTTAAAAGGAAAAATTACTGGGGTCAATTTGACTAAAAACTCTTCAAGGTGGTGTTTCTTCATGGTTGCAGTCTAATGACTGAAACAAGTAAAACATAAAAGATATATATATATACATAAATACACACACACATACATATATATATATATAATGTGTTTTGTGTTTGTATTTGTTGCTCGCATGACCACTTGACAACTGGTGTTAGTTTCATTACTTCCCTGTAACTTAGCAGTTTAGCAAAAGAGACCGATAGACTAAGTACCAGGCTGAAGAATAAGTACTGGTATCAATTCTTTTGCTAACAACTTCAAGGCAGTGCCCCAGCATGGCCATCATCCCATGACTGAAGCAATTAAAGGATGAAAGATATAAGGTATGTGTGTATGAGTGTGCATACTTATATGTTGTATGTGTGTCAGTGCTTATGCTGTACATGAGTGTGTTTGTGTTTGTGTATGTATGTGTATATATGTGCGTATACTAATGTTGCATGTGTGAGTGTGTGTGTGTGTATAAGGGTATGTATCCTTACATTGCATATGTATTTGCATGTATGTGTGTGTTTATCCAAGTTTCATTTTCTGTGCCTTACCATGATTGCTAGTTTATTTCTGTGTATTTCAAGTGAATGTGATTTGATGAACAACTTTTCTATTTCAAAGGGTCAGCCATACCACATCAATTTCTGCCGGAGGATTTATGTCAAGGGTCTGTGGAATACTCATCCACTTTTGTAAATTGTATGTAATTCAGTTTGACCTATTATGAGTTTCATCATCAGACCCTATGATGAATTAATTTCCTGTACAAACCAAGAGTGAAATAAAAACGTATGAATGTGATGTGGTCTGCCAAAATGTCTGGGAGTGCCATAACTTTGGATGAGAACTAATTTAGTTGGTGGCGACCTGTCCAACCCATGACAGAAGAGAAAGCAGTCATAAATTGATGATCATACGCACACATATATGTATATATGTATATACATATGTATATATATCTATACATGTATATGCGTATATGTATATATATGCATATATGTATATATATCTATATGCATATATGTATATATATGCATATATGTATATATATCTATATGCGTATATGTATATATATGCATACTATATATATATATATATATATATATATATATATATATTATATATATATATATATATATATATATATGTATATATATTATGTATGTATATATATTATATATATATATATGTATATATGCAATATATGTATTCTTTTATTCTTTTACTTGTTTCAGATTGTGGCCATGCAGGAGCACTGCCTTTAGTCAAACTAATCTATCCCAGGACTTATTCTTTGTAAGCCTAGTACTTATTCTATCGGTCTCTTTAGCCAAACTGCTAAGTTACGAGGACATAAACACACCATGATCGGTTGTCAAGCGATGGGGGGGGGCAAACACAGACACACAAGCATAAAATATATGCAACGGGCTTCTCTCAGTCTCTGTCTACCAAATCCACTCACAAGGCTTTGGTCAGCTCAAGGCTATAGTAGAAGACACTCGCCCAAGGTGCCACTCAGTGGGACTGAACCCAGAACCATGTGGTTGGTAAGCAAGCTACATACCACACAGCTACTCCTGTGCCTGTATATGTATATATGTAAATATTATATATCATCACGATCATTATCATTTAACGTCTGTTGTCCATGCTGGCATGGGTTGGATGGTTTGACCAGGGATGGAAAGCTGGAAGGCTACATCAGACTCCAGTTTGTTTTGGCATGGTTTCTATGGTGCTAGGCAAAGTTCTGAAAGCTCCTAGCTCTGCTAGGTAACAAAGGGCCTCTCTCTCAGATTGAAAGGTAGACTGTATGATGCATGTGTGCAAACAGCCATGCTACATGGCAGTGAAACATGGGCTGTGACTGCTGAGGACATGTGTAGGCTTGAAAGTAATGAAGCTAGTATGCTCCACTGGATGTGTAATGCCAGTGTGCATTCACGACAGAGTGTAGCTTCTTAACAGTTTAGCCATATTTGCATCTGTATGGAACAAACAACAACATTCAAGTGAAATTCAGGCTGGCATCAAAACTCAACTTTCTCATCGGTTGATCCAAGTCACCTGTGATTTGTACCTAAATTAAGATGTAACTCAGCATAAATTTGAAGATAAGAGTGAAAATTTGTGAATACAATTAAACTGTGTTGTAGAAGGAAAATAATTTTGGTTGAAAGGGGAGTAATTTGTGAATTCAATCGCACCACTTTGATTAGCCCCTCTGTGATTTATTTTGATTGTCATCCAGGAATGTAATTACAAGAGCTGTCCCTATTTTAATTGCTCCTTTAATCCTCTTTAATTTCACCTATGACTATTTCACTTTGTAACAATAATTAATTTATCCCCCTTTAAATTATGGTAGCATTTAAGTAACTCTTTTTTAATCTCTTCCTCTTTAATAAACTCAGTTTTAATTCAATTTCATTTATGACTATTTTATGAACTAATGCTCTTTTAAATAATGCCACTTCAAAAATTTCAATTTCCAACTTCAATACTTTTTGTTTTGTTTTGGTTTTCTGCATGTTAGTGTGTGAGAGTATGTGTACAGTGACGGTGCATGGCTCAGCTGTTAAGGCGTTTGGCTCACATTCGTCAGGTCATGAGTTCAAAAGTGAGTAGCACACTGTGTCCTTGAGCAAGACACTTTATTTCACTTTGCTCCAGTCCACTCAGCTGACAAAAATAAGTAGTACCTGTAATTTAATGGTCTGGCTTTGTCCCATTCTATGTCATGCTGAATTTCTCTAAGAACTACATTAAAGGTACATGTGTCTGTGGAGCGCTCAACCACATGCACATTAATTTCACAAACAGGCTGTTCCATTGATCAGATCAACTGGAACCCTTGTTGTTATCAACAGATTGCCAGTTGCATGTGTGTGAGTGACAGGACGGTCTATCCCTATATAGGCCATGGCTAGGTCGTTGCTATAAATAAATTATGATGAAAGGGGTTCCAAGATGATGCCTTGAGAGAAGCAGATTAGATGACATTTTTTACCATTATATTCAATAAATTGATAATGATAAGTGAGGAAACTACTTTTGTATTAGTGCAGGCATGGCTGTGTGGTCAAGAAGCTTGCTTTGCAGTAATGTGATTTTGGGTTCAGTCCCACTGCATAGCACCTTGGAAAAATGTCTTCTACTATAGCTCCAGGCCAATCAATGCTTTGTGAGTGCATTTGGTAGGAGGGAAACTGTATGGAAGCCACCATGTGTGTGTTTATGTTTGTTTCTCCATCCCTGCTTGATAACTGATGCTGGTTTGTTTACATCCTCAGAACCTTGTGGCTCAGCAAAAGAAACTGATAAAATAAGTACCAGACTTCAAAAGAAAAAAATGGACTGGGGTCAATTTTTCGACTTAAACCCTTCAAAGAAGTGCTACAGCATGGCCAATGAGTGAAACAAGTAAAAAGATGAAAGTAAAGAAATTCGTTGATAGTTTGTAAATGGCATTTTGTTACCTTTTTTTGAAAATCAGAATAACTTTAATACTTTTTAATGAGTCTGGAAGAACACAAGTTTGGATGCATTGATTTGCAGCCATAAACTTTCTGAACAGGATTCTTGTTTGTGACTCACGAGTCTTTTATTTACACCTGATTTGATTAATAACTTCATTTACTACATTTATGTTTATTAAATTAATTTTGAACATTACTTTTCTAATTTGCATAATCACTTTATCTAATCAACTACTTAATTACTTTTTAATTGGGCACATTGAACTTGATATATAATGAAATGTATTTGCATGCGCATCTGTGTGTGTGTGTATAGACACACTCTCTTGTACGTATATTCCTAGATTCCTATTGATATGTAATTCAGTTTTCACTCAATTTTACGTCCATTTTTCTATGCTTGCATTCCTAACCCTTTTTCCCTTAGGGCTTCCTTAGGAATCCTACACAAATTTCTGGGCTCCACTGTTTGTAAAACAAGGGAATCACACCAAAATTTAGAAAATAATTTATTGAATAAAAATAAATAAATTTTTCAACATAGTAGACATAATTACTCAAGAAATGCATGAAATTAAAGATCATTCTAATGAGGGTAAGAGGCTATTGCTTTCCAAAGTTGGGGGGGGGGGCACAGCCTGAAAAATCTGAGAAGAATGGTCCCAGAAGGACATAAGACCCTGGAGCTGAACAGGTGACATCCTAATAAGGACAGATTTGGTTCAGACATTTCACGATTCATCATGTGCTGAGTTACCCCCACCCCCACCCCATTTAAGTTCATCTGGTGGGTTAATTTTATCTGATCTTAAAATGATTCATAATCTGTTTATTGATTCATGGAAGCACTTATGTCTAAGTCTTTACGAAGTATTGATGTAACATCATAGTTGTGGATCAGAGACATTCTTTGCACTTATTTTGGTTGCGATACCCTTGCTCTGTTTGTCATAATTTCTCTCATTCACCTCTCTCTTGCTTCTCTGATCAGCATATTTCATAGCCACTCACTTCTGCAAATTATGAATATCATTGTAGTTGCATAAAATTTCTAGAATCATTTGATGTTAGAAATGGTTTCTCTATCGATTCTGATTTATGGTCTTATAATTGAAGGTTAAAGCGTCAACTACTGTGTCTTGATTGATCTTGTTTTTTCTTACCAATACCCTTCTGTGATATTTTCTAAGTACTTATCAATACTTTACTATTACAATACTATTCTTCAATTTGCCAATTTTTTCTTGTGTTCCCCAAAATAATTTTACCCATGGTTTCTCAGCTGCAAAAATAAGGTTGGCATTATTCAGTGGAATATTTAAGGTATGGCTTCAATACATCTCTGTAAAACCTGTCTTTACCTGTGTGCTTCAACTGCACATCTACATTATCAAATGAAAGCCTGAGGAGGAGCAAACTGAATTACAAAAAAACACTTGAATTCCACTCATCCAGATAAGAAAGATAAGCTCTTGAATTTCTTCATAAACCTCTGTGGAAATTTTGAGAAAGGGCCAAAATTGAAGCTAACAGTTAAATGTCACAGACATTAGAAAAGGGGTTTGTTGCATCATAGAAAATTTATAAGCTGATTGCTAACACTAGAAATCATCACAACATTGGTGAGTTTTCCTGGCTTCATTGTCATATCTGCCTTCATGAATTTGAGTTCCAGTGAAACAATTCAGGTAATTCCTTTGTGTAATTCCATTGTTGTCAGAAGAATTGATGAGATGATATGTGGTACTGAAGAGGGATCAGTTCAGTTCAGTAGTTTTCTCTTGACAAAATTACTTTGCAAGGTAACAATGCATGCACACATACATCTATCTATATATCTTTCTACACACACACACACACAAATATAAATCAGAGGAAATACCCTTAACTGGATTCCTTGTATGCTAAAAATAGACGCCAAACTGTCCTACCATGAAAAATGTGTTTTGTGGCAGGATGGTTTGATGTCTATTTTTAGTATACAAGGAATCCACTTAGTGGCTTCTCCACTTATTTATATTTAAATATAATTATATATATATATATATATATATTATATAATTAAGGATAAAATCATTATAGAGTTCTTATCTAGTGGCCAGCATGAAATAAAGACCATATAGGTAACAATTAATACTAATATATAATTATAAAGACATAATTATAATAAAGAGTGATGATAAACAACACCAACAAGCTAGAGATAGATGCCAAACCACACTAAAACCACATCTTGTACTCTGCTAGCACACACACACACACATATATATATATATATATATATATATATATAGATGCAGGTGTGGCTTGTGGTAAGAAGCTTGCTTCCCAACCACATGGTTCCAGGTTCAGTCCCATTGCATGACACCTTGGGCAAACGTCTTCTACTACAGTCTCGGGCTGACCAAAGCCTTGTGAGTGGATATGGTAAACAGAAACTGAAAGAAGCCCATCATATATATGTATACATTTGTGTGTCAGTGGTTGTTGCTCCACCACTGTTTGACAACCAATGTTGGTGTGTTTACATCCCCGTAACTTAGAGGTTCGGCAAAAGATATCAATAGAATAAGTACTAGGCTTAAGTCCTTGTTCAACTAAAGGTGGTGCTCCAGCATGGTCACAGTCAAATGACTAAAACAAGTAAAAGAATAACAAGAAATATTACAATAAGTAATAACTTTAAATTTAGGTGTACACCTTGTAATATGCTGTTTAAAGCCCATTCACTGTATTCACCGACCTGATGCCATCATCAGTACGGATTTAAATGCCACTGGATTTACTTCCTTGATGTCTGTAGAGTAAAAGTAAATGGAATTCATGAGACTCTTTATTAATCACTACGATCATTTCAACTCATTGTGCATTGGGCCCTCATGGGTGAAATTCTGTATAAATAGTTGTGGCGCATCATTCGGTGCAGATGTGTCTTGTCAGGTGACTTGTTCAAAGGTACCTTGTCTTTTTGAATCTCTGTTTCACTTATTTCCATTAGAATACATTTTGGTAGTTGTCTGTAGCTACTCGCATACACAAGAAACTCGAGTTAAAATGAAGATTACTTCTTGTCTAAGTAATAAAGAACCACCTTGCAAGGAACCAAAAATAAAATAAGTATAGAATAGATAAAGGAATCAAATAATATGCTCAGTGTAAAGCATATTATGTGATTCACATTTATTTTATACTTATTTTAGTTTTGATTCTTTGTAAGTGAATTTATTATTTACAGAAGTGTTCTTCCTTTTAACTCGAGTTTCTTGTGTGTGTGAGAAGTTAAAGACAATAACTAAAATGTATTGAAATCGAAATAAGCAAAACGAAGATTAAAAAAAAGGTACCTTTTGACAAGTCACCTGACAAGACACATCTGCACCAACGATGCACCACAACTATATGTACAGCATCTCACCCATGAGGGATTGATGCATGATGAATTGAAACAATTGTAGTGACTAATAAAGAATCTCTGAATTCCATTTTCTTTCTCTCATTTAATACATATATATATATATTTAACTAAATAGGAAATTGGAAATTTTTTGGTATTATTTCCAATTTCTTGTTTTGTTATACAAAAACTGTGCAAATAATATTTCCCTAATCCTCAATCATACAAAGTATGAATATGCCCATAAGTGTTCTGTTGGGTCAGTTAAAGATTCAAATGTGGCTGAGGGACTGAAACAAAACATTGCAGTAAAATAGAGTGGAACACCTGTATGTAAGCCAAAACAAAATGAAAAAAAAAAATTTTTTTTCTCTAGTCTCAGCTCAGAGCTGTGGCCATGCTGGGGCACCACCGTTTTGCTACACTGTTATTACTAAGAACATCCTCTATGTGGCACTTGGTGAAGCATGGAGTTTGATATAGCTACCCTCATTTGCACCTCTTGCCGTGAGGTAGGTTCATCTGGGAAGAGGTCCAGCTTTGATTTAAAAACCCCTACATCTACTTTGTGCAAGTTCCTCAGACTCTTTGGGAGAATATTAAAAAGCTGTGCCCATGATAAAAAGTAAACATTGTTCAAAGTAGATGTCCCATGGTTGAGACTACACATTTCGCTAATCATTTAAACAGTTGTTATGACTTAGTGGTAGTTGATAGTTTCTCAAAATGGCCTGAAATTTGTAAATGTAAAAAAAAAAATCTCCTCAACTGTGATAAATGTTTTACATGAATTGTTTGCAAGATTTGGCATCTCAGACAAGATAGTTTCTGACAATGGGATGCAATTTGTGTCTAGCGAATTAAAAAAGTTTTGTGAAATGTTCACAGTAGAACAGGTAATAACTGCACCATGCCATCCCAGATCTAATGGATAGGCAGAATGCTTTGTCAATACCTTCAAAAGAGCCTTTAGAAAATCAAATAAGGAAGTCATGCACGAGGTAGCTCTACAATAATTTTTAAGAGTGTACTGTGTGGAACCAAATCCAAATGCACCAGCAGGTAGCTCACCTGCAGAGCTGATGCTTGTGAGGAAAGTAAAATGAGTCTTTCATAAATTGCTACCTGGCAAGAAAACAAAATGTTCCAGGGAGGACACAGCAAGATTTATTTAGATTTGGTGAAAAGGTGCATATGTGGGCATACAAGGATGGAAAGCAGAGTTGGGAAGATGGCATAATTACCAAATGCATAGCTAGCATGATGGGGTAAAAAGTGAAAAAGGCATACAAAAGAAACACAGGAACCAACTGAAAAAGAGATCTGTGGAAAGTGAGCAAAAGAAGCTGAAGGATACGTTCCAAGGACCAACGCCACTGCAGGTGATTGAACCCAGGTGTACAAGTGAGAGAAAAAGAAAACATACAAAGTTCCTGAAAATAGATGCCAAGTGCAAAAAATGTTTAATTGTATGAAAAAAAAAAACTCAAAAAAGAGAGGTGGGGTTGAATAAAAAAAATTATTGCTAAATAAAATGACACTTCCTGAGAAAAACTTATGAGGGGAGATGTAGGGAATTAGTAATAATGGTACACCCCTCCCACGTGACAAATGGAATAACCTAGTCACTATAAGTAAAGAGAAGTATGTGAAGTATCAGAGTACATAGTAGGCAATCAGAGATAGACATGTCTTTACTGGCTTTACTAAGTATACTGTATACTGAAGTGGGTATTATAACAATCCAACATTTTAAGGATTATAACAGTGTGGCAATATGTGAAAGCATTCTCTACTTAGGCCTGGGTTGACCAAAGCAAAGTGAGGACATTTTGTAGATGGTAGCTGTTTGAAGCCTGTGTCAGCAATGCCCATGCAAGGTTTTTAAGTCAAGTGTGGCTTGCACAACACCACAATGACCCTCACCAGCAGTACCAAAAAGCCCAAAGACAAGCAAAGTTCAAGATATCTGGATCAGTAGAGCAGCGAGTTTTATGTAAGAGTTACCTTCTGGAGGGATGCCTTGACAAAGACCAGGAGACCCACATTTTCAATGGGATTATTGAACCCTCAGATCTGAGTATTTTTGCATCCTGGCACATCATACATACATAAACACACACACACACTTACATACGTATTCAATTTTATAATGTTGCTTCTTCCCTCCCTTTTTATGTATTACTACCAATATCTTCCGCCTCCTTGGCCCATTACTATTCAGTCTTGTTGCAGATTTTCATGGTCTGAAGCATAAGTCACAGATTCAAGTTGTAACCTACTGAGCACTTCCAACTGGTTAAGTCTGCATACACCAAGATGAAATGCTGCTAAGCTTTTCACCCAATGGTGCTAATGATTCTGCCAGCTCACCCACCTTCATTTCAATACACATATTAACATATCATTCAATCCAGAATGAAACGACTGGGCATTGCGGTTTGAACTGGTAAAAACTGGTCAAAGCTGCTTGAAAATTGAGCTTGTTTTGGCAACAGTATTTTTTGGCATGGCAGACAAACACACACACACACACTCTTGCATACGTACACAGAAATATACAGAAAGAGAGAAACGGAGAGAAAGAGAGGTGGGAGGCAGAGAGTGAGGAAAATGTTAGAATCTCTGATGTCAGATAAGTTAGTAGGGAATCTGTGATGCTAAATATGCAGCACCAAAACAGCAATGCCAAGACGTCTCAAACCCGATTCAGCCAATAGCCATCATCTCAATAGATATCAATATGATAGCAATCAGTCAATAATCAAGTCAATATTCATTATTTAACCAATAACAATGTCAATACCTTTCAATAACAAAACATCTTAGACGAGATTCAATGTAATTTATGTCAACATAAAAATGTTTCTGTCAGCAAAATACTGTTTTGGCATCAGTTTATTATATCACCCTTACGTGAGTAACATAACCACAATGGCTTACGATGATGGACAGTAAGATGCTGTGATTTATGACCTTCTACTTGAATTTGATTAAATAACACAAGAATTCCATTCAGTGAGGTTAAACAGAATAGGTTCTCTCTCTTTCACTCTTGACTCTTCAATATATAACTTCCTAATCTCTCTCTCGGCCTTAGTTTTCTCCTTAATTCTTCAAGTAATTTCCAAATGAAATCTCTCTGACACCGTTAGCGCTCCTTCCCTCCCGTGTTCTCAAGTTGGCTACATATTTTTTTCTACTATCTCTTAAATTAACTCTTGCTTGTTTGCAGTGCACCCACCCATTCCCACCCCCCACCACCAATACCAGATATCTTTCTTCTCTCACTGGAAATCCCCCCTCCTTCACTGGTGGCATTCTTTATCATACCTGCAATTTCACCTCCCTTCTCTCTCTCTCTCTCTCCCTGGACAAATGCAACTAGTTGAGCTGCCCACCTACTTAATCCAACATTGTCATATTGATATTCATATTTGACTTTAGCTATTTTTATTTATTTATTTACTTATATCTGCAGGATTTGATGAAACTAGGTTACATGGAGGTGAGCCAAAGTGTTATTAAATAACATGCAAACATGCATGCATGCATATATACCTACATACATACATTCGTTATGTGCAACAGAAAGATATTAGTTTGAATGAGTAATCAGTGTATCATACTCAAAGCAAGTACACCACTGAAGGCCTAATTGTGGTATTCATCTCAAGAAAGTATCTATTATATATGTACAGTGTTAAAAAAAAAAACACTGAAAATATATGCGTAGCACACAACTGACTTTTATTCAGACTGCTGGCTAATTGCAACATCAGGGATTTTTCAGTTACTTTTATTATTACATCAGTAATCATAGATTTTGTCTCATCTTCCCATTGCTACAACATACTTGCTACTGATGAAGCCCAAAGATGCAGAAATAAATATTTAGCAAAGCCACCATACATCCACGACTGATGAATTTCTGTTTTCAACATTGTATGAAAATAAGAGGTGCTTTCTTGGGAGGAATACTGCAGTTAATTAGACTTTAAATGATATATCTGCTTTAACATTGATATACACATTGCTTTCTCTCTATGTGTCAGCATCATCATCATCATCATCTTCAACATTTTAAGTCTACTTTCCAAGTCTACTTTTGCTTGCATGGATGAACAGATCTTTTCCAGCTCAGCATTATGCCACTTATTCTATCCCATTGTTATCCTCTTTGTCAGGTTCCGTATTCTGAGACCAGCCTTTACAATTTCTTGCCTTTTGCCTTCCACTCCCATAGGTTCCTTCCACTTGATATCTCTTTACACAATTGTCATTATATGTCTCTACCGGTGCAGTGTGCTCCCTTACACACACGATGTCCGATTCCTCTTTTGGCCAGTTTTCTTCTCAGCTCAGTTCTAATTTGTTATCCATCCACACCAACAACAGATGCTCAATGAGGCATGTTTGCCTAATTTCATTCTGGTATATAAAATGCAAAAAGGAAGAGAGATTTATATTCATGGTTTATATAAAGCATTCTCCAAAATATATTTTTATTCCCAATTTTTATCATCCAATCAAATTATTATTCATATTCATATATGTATATATAAAATGGATTTGTTATTTCATGCTAGACATTAATTTACATTTGAATAAAAACTGGAAGGTGTTCAATTTAGTTATTCATCATGATGTTGTCAGTGTCACAATATCAATATGAATATTTGTCAAAAGAACTTTAACCGTCATTGTAACCATTTGGCATTTAACAGGCATAGCTGTGTGATAAGAAGCTTGCTTTCCAACTATATGGGTCTGGGTTCAGTCCCACTGAATAGCATCTTGATACCTCTGACTTTGGGCTGACCAAAGTCCTAAGAGTGGATTTAGTTAACAGAAACAGAAAGAAGCTGGTCTTATATATATATACATACATATATTTATAGGTTATATTTTAAATTAAAGTTTAGATAGGAGACTTCAAAATGTGGTACCCAATCTTGTTTTGGATATGTCCCTAGTAGTGTGCCTCGAGAGCACATTCACCACATACGGTCACCAGGCATCATCTACGGTACTGCACTTTAGTCGCAGGGTCTATGTAAGGAATTCTTCAGTGCGCATTTATTATATTTAAATAATTGATTGGGAAGACAGAGTACACTGCTTACAGTACTGGTGCCCTAGTTCTCATAGCCAAATCATGGAAGCAAGATTAATGAAGATGATGATGATGATGATGATGGTGTGTTTGTGTGTGTGCACGTGCACATGCATGCCTGTGTATATGCATAATATCCCTTACCTGTACTCTGGCTTCCATAGAAACACCTGTACTCTGGCTTCCATAGAAACACCTGTACTCTGGCTTCCATAGAAACACCTGTACTCTGGCTTCAATAGAAACACCTGTACTCTGGCTTCAATAGAAACACCTGTACTCTGGCTTCAATAGAAACACCTGTACTCTGGCTTCCATAGAAACACCTGTACTCTGGCTTCCATAGAAACACCTGTACTCTGGCTTCCATAGAAACACCTGTACTCTGGCTTCCATAGAAACACCTGTACTCTGGCTTCCATAGAAACACCTGTACTCTGGCTTCAATAGAAACACCTGTACTCTGGCTTCCATAGAAACACCTGTACTCTGGCTTCAAGTAACTAAAATGACATGAAACTTCTACTGGAATTCAAATATATTTTGTAGACCCAATATTCAGAGATCTTTGCTTAGTTTTCAGCTATAATTCCTAACCATATTCCTTGACAGATAAATTACATAGAATACATTTAATGCTATCTGAGCAATATTTTGGACCATTAATTCACTTAGTCAACCATTAGAGGCATTTGAATATTGCATTTATGCCAAATATGGTATTTGTGTTTGGTTCATTACTCTAGAGTTAGAGTAAGAAATTCCAAACCTGCTGAAGAATAATTCCATGAGAATGAATATTAACAGCTGCAATAACTATCAATATTCACAGAAGTAACGTATCTATGCTTCTAATTTTTACTAAAGTAACACATGGGTTGACTTCTTTCACTACTTAAGTTTTTATAACATATATTGGTTTCCTCATTCTCCAATACATATCATTGCAAAACTAACTCCCCCTGTCGTGATTCAGTGGCAAATTTTATGGCTAATCTTTTCTGCCAAAACTTGATGTTATATTTTACTTGTAAAATTCTGTTCACATTCATCCCTTCATTACTAACCTTCACAGCAATCTTTATTGCTAACCTGCAAACCGTAACTTTATCTTTTATTTTACTGTTAAATATTGATTTCAAATTTTGCCTCAAGGTCAGTCACTTCAAGTGAGGGGATAAGTTGATTACATCGACCTCAGCACTTATTTTATCAACTTACAGTGGAATTTGAACTCAGGACATAAAAATGGATGAAATGGCGCTACACATTTTTTCCCTGTGTGCTAACGATTCTATTGGGCTTGGAGACTTAAATTTCACTGATAATCTTCACCATTTACCTTCATCATTTACCTTCATTGCTAATCTTTATTTTTATCTGTATTGCTAACTTTCATTGATAACCCACACTATGACTATGAACCTTCATATTTTAAACTATCTTCGTTGCTAACTTTCATTGCATAACCATTACCATTTACCAGAGACAGTAACAAAAAGCATTAGCAACAAAGTGGATAACATCAACTACAGAAACAGTAGCAACAGCCCCACTGGTAATATCTTGCAGGAGCAACAACAGGAACAAACCATGATGATCACCACCACCACCACCACCATTAACAACAACAATAACACCAACAGCAGCAACCAGAACAGTATGACATCAACAGCTGGAGGAAGCCATTAAACAGGTATCTTAATTAAGAAACATTAAAAAAAAAATTATTGTTATATTGAAATATAAATTGAGAACTTGGTTCTGCTGCAACTCAACAATAAAGGACCCTCTTTCAATTAATTAACCTCATTAGAAATAATTTCAAATTTTAAGGAAGAGAAATAACAACTTGAATCTTTACTGCTTTTAATCTGTAGCAGAGTTGACTTTTTATTATTTAGTTATTTAACATAAAAAAAAAAGAAGAAAAATCTGCCGGTGAGCTGGCAGAATTGTAGCTATGTTGGGGAAAATGCTTAGTAGCATTTTCTCCAGCTCTTTATGTTCTGAGTTCAAATTCTGCTGAGATCAACTTTTTTTTTCACTCTTTTGGGGTTGATAAAATATAGTAACATTGAAGTTCTGGGGTTGATGTGACTTGCTCCCTCTCCTCAACATTTCTCCCTTATGACAAAATTAGAAAAAATTATTTAGTCCAAGACTTAAGAATGTTGAACCAGCCCGTTTATGCATAACTTTTCCTTCTTTGGTCACTAAATTCTGCTTGCGAAGACCTGATGAGGCAAGTGAAATCAAAATCAAATTCTATGACTGGCATCCGTGCTAGCGGGGTGCAAAGAGCACCATCCAAGCGTGATTGTTGACAGAGCAGCTAACCGGCTTCCGTGCCAGTAGCACATAAAAGGCACCATTCGAGTGTGATCATTACCAGCATCACCTTACTGGCACTTGTGCCCGTGCTAGTAGGGTGCCAAGAGCACCATCCGAGTATGATCATTGCCAGAGCAGCCAACTGACTTCCGTGCCGGTGGCACATAAAAGGACACCATTCAAGTGTGATCGTTACCAACATCGCCTTACTGACACCTGTGCCGGTGGCATGTGTAAAAAGATTCGAGCGAGGTCATTGCCAGTACCTCTTGACTGGACCCCATGCCGGTGGCATGTAAAAAGCACCCACTACACTCTCAGAGTGGTTGGCGTTAGGAAGGGCATCCAGCTGTAGAAACTCTGCCAAATCAAGATTGGAGCCTGGTGCAGCCATCTGGTTTGCCAGTCCTCAGTCAAAATCGTCCAACCCAAGCTAGCATGGAAAGCGGACATTAGACAATGATGATGATGATGATGATGTACACACACACAAATATGTGCACACCAGTATATATCCACACACTTGTCATAAGAATTTTAAATAGTCAATGTGGAAGTGTGTTCATGTGTGTGTGTTTGTGAGTGTGTGAGTGTACACGTGTGAAGTCCAACAGATAGACAGGCAGACAGGCAGGTGGGTAGACATGAAGCTGTGTAGATGCCAGGACAGACAAACAGAGACAGACAGAGAAGCAAAAAAGAGAGATACAAGAGAGAACAAATGAGAGAGAAAGTGTGTGCAAGAGGGATAGAGAGAATAAAGAGAACAGGAAAGAGTGTAAGTAGACAAGAAGAAAAATGGTAAAGCAGAATGTGAGAGAGGTGGGGGGGGAGATTAAACAGTATTAAAAGAGGGAAGTCTCCATAAAAGATACACAAGCGTTTACAATATGTCTTCTGTGGTAGGTTATTCTATTGTCTGCCAAAACAACGGGATAAATTCATTAGATCCCTGTCAAGAGAACTTTTCTCTTCATAGATTTTAATCAATAAGATTTAGTTGGCCTTTTTAAACAATACTCAGTCAATTTTATTGATTAAATAACTTCAGGTTTCTGAGAAAATGTCTCTACAGTTTGACAATGGTTGATGGTGTGGGTTGATATTTGTGTTATGGCTGGCTTTCTCTTTGCTTCAGACAACAGGTTGTCAAGTAAACAAAATAGCAATTATCTTCGGATAACAAAGCTGGTACTTAAAAGTTCTCATTGAAATACATGTGCATATTGTTCCATTCACATTGACATACAAATGTGTGTGTGTGTATTCACACAGACATGTAGGTATATATATGTATATGCATACATGCATGCATGCATACATGCATACATACATACATACATACATGCATAAGTACATAATGCATATATACATACATACATATTGCAATGAATGCTACAAGTATCTTGGAATTGAGGAGAATATTGCATACTAGCAGAAACACCCATCATTGACTGGGTTGAAAAAAAGCTGCCAAAATGGTACTCTGAATATTGAAAGTTATTCACTTAGATTGTATTGAACATGGCCAGAAATGGAACTTGGGGTGGTGGGGGTCATTGTAGGAAGGTGAAATAAATGTTGTTTGAGTTAGAGTTGGTAGCACAGGAATCTGAAAGACATACAGGTGTTAAGGAATGGTCATCACAGTTATACTGATTTTATTATGGCTTTAAATGGTAAAGTTACATAATGATGGAATTGTAGTTAGAATTGTAGGTTCAAGTGGAACTTTGTTAGTGAAAGAGAAGAGATTCATGAAAATAATTACACAAGTTGTGAAGTTGTATGAGGATGATCAAATGATTCTGCTTTGATGAGAGCAACAACAGGTTTTCAGGTATAACTACAGACCCCCCCACCATCTGTTGCAACATAACTTCCAAAAAAGATGGTTACTTTTTCATGAAATTCTCAACAAATCCCACTTAGACACTGTACATTCAGAGTATATAGGAATTTACGGGAAAGAATTATTTTGAGTGGGTGTGGAGTGGAGTTTCAGAAAATTCACATGGCCCCATTTTTTCCCTCATAACTGGGTATTTTTTAATGCAAGTTTATACAGTTATCTTTGAAATGGCATTCATTATGATTCTAAAGAAATTTGTGGATAAAATGTTCTCCGAGGGGGCGGAGAGGGGAGTTTTGAAAAAAGTCTGATCAAGAAAACCATAGAAGTTCATTTTTTTTACTCCATCTCCCAACCGACTGATCTTCAGGATTATTTTTTGGCACTTAAAAACTATGGTGGGGTGGGGGAGCCTTTTTGATATTAAAACAAAACTTTTAATTATTTTCAGAGGAAAAACTATGATTTAAGGAAGATTTGGCTGTTGATTCTAGCACATCTCAAGACCACCTTTCTTGTTTTTTTCTCACTCTTGCATGTATCTATGTTTTTAAATATTTTTCTCCCCATAAACACATTTATTCTATAAAAAACACTTGAAAATTTATGGGTTTTTTTTGTAAATTCCTAATAATATCTAATTATAAAACTGAAGGTGGCAAGTGGGCAGGCAGAATGAGTAGCATTCTGGGCACAAGGTTTAGCAGCATTTCGCCCATCTTTACATTCTGAATTCAAATTCTGCTGAGGATGATTTTGCTTTTCATCATTTCGGGGTCAATAAAATGAGCCCCAGTTAAACACTGGGTGGGGTGATGTAATTGACTTACCTCTCCCCTCAGCTTGCTGGCCTTGTGTCAAAATTTGAAAGCAATATTTAATTATAAAAATACAGCAGGATGTTGTTTATACTCATTGAATGGCTATGAAAGTCCAGTAAAGTAAAACAGGAATCAAAGGGGCCCATAAGGATGAAACTGGTTGAGATCCCCTGATTTGGTTTCTAAACAGTAGAGAAATGAGTTCATTATATGTATACTAAGCAGTGAAAATAGTATTTTTGGAGTAGGTGAAGAATTCTTGAATGGGTGCCCTGAATGTACAGTTGTTTCATGTAAGCACAGGGTAGGTGGACTAACCTACTTGTCCACATGCAGGTAGGTGAAATACTCATACCAACAGAAAGTTATGCATGGGTACATATCCTGCAAACTGGAAGATCTCAACAACATGAAAGGAAGAAATGTCTCTTCTGGGTCTGTGGAAGACACATCACATCTCACTGAGGTGAATATTCATTCACTATCCAGGAACAGGGGATTGTGACTAAATATCTGATCCCTAAGACAATTGAGGTAGCCCCCAAACTCCATTAAAATATTAAATGTTGATTATGCTACAACAATGTGCAAGGTGTCACCCACATCAGCAGTTGACCAAAATGTCAACAAGGCACTACTTTCCCCATGAGATATCAAAAGTAAGGAACCTGGTGTGGCTCCTGGCCTTCCCAGCTCCTGTTAAACCAGCCAACCCATGCCAGCATAGAAAACAGATGATAAATGATGAGGATGAGGCTTCTGCTGCTGCTGATGGTGATGATGATGATTATGAGGAGGAAGAGGACTTGAAGCTGTATTATTTTTGTTTTTTTTTTAAATGAATCTGCAAACCTTATGTGACTCAAAAGAATCTTAATGAAGGCTTGAAATTCACAGAATTCTCTATCACACGCATACACACACACTGACATGCACTAACTCCCCCCCACACACACACACTAAAACATACACACCGCTAAAAGGATTGAATATGTCAAGCTGGATGGTCATGTCACTACTCGGTCTACAGCAATGTCAGTGTTGGAAATATATATATAGAGATAACATATGATGATGACGTCACTTGCGGAAACAAAAACAACAGCTAAATCATTATTTGATTCTGCTACAAAGCAAACACACCAGCAACAATTTGCAGTCTCATAAATTCATAATTCATGCTTTCCTTTAGTGTGAACCAAATGAATAGTCGTCTGTCAGCCAATTATAATCTTTTCACCCATTAGTTGCTACATATATTGTCAGTCAATCGAGAATGGTGATCTAAAAGTACCAATTTATCTGTTTATTCTAGACAAAGGTCATAAAAGCACATTGCCATGATGACTACGGCTCCAGAACTTTGCTAGACTATATTAGCAAAGGCGGAAAGCTAGCAGAAACTTTAGCACGCCAGGCGAAATGCGTAGCCGTATTTCGCCTGCCGTTACGTTTTGAGTTCAAATTCCGCCGAGGTCGACTTTGCCTTTCATCCTTTCGGGGTCGATAACTTAAGTACCAGTTACACACTGGGGTCGATGTAATCGATTTAATCCGTTTGTCTGTCCTTGTTTGTCCCCTCTGTGTTTAGCCCCTTGTGGGTAGTAAAGAAATATATATTAGCAAAGGCTGGGATTGTTTCAGTAAAATGCTTTGCTTTGGGTTTTTTTGTTTGCTTGTTTGTATAGTATCTCAGATGGTCATTATGCCAATAACAAACACACACACTGGTTCAAATTTTCTTCCTAATTTGTTAGTTAATTATTGAACTATCTAACTAATGGATTGTTTCTTTAACCATTCAGTTAATCAATAACTCAGTTGTATTTGCCAAAGTCATGACCTCTTCAAATGGCATGCTTTCTTTACTCAAGGTCAGCTGCTTAAATAAGTAAAGTTGCAAACAGAATTTGTAAAAGCAACAACATATGACTTATGTAGAAGTCGAAATATAAAGACAAGGTGAGGACAATGACTCCTGGATGAGTGTAAAGGATTGGATGTTATTTGCAGAAATGACTATTCTGACAGTCATACCCAAAGCACACCACAGCTGGGACATATTCACAGCAATAAATATAAGGAATATCGGTGGAACATTCCAATAAAAACAGTAAGCCAGAGCACACATAGCAGACCTGATCCTGTTCCAGAGGACAGAAAACGAAAGTCATGCACTGCTGTAGCAGATAGGAGTACACTGCTTCCCAACAGACATGAACGCTAATAGTATAGGAGCATGCACTGTAACAGTGCATCCCTGCCTCTACCATTCGTTGGTGAGCCCCTACACCTGGTGGATGGCACTTTTGCACCACTCAGGTGACAACTCTACAACCCATGGGTCTGGTTGGGTAATCATTGCTGGTGAGGATTTTCCAAGGTCGGTGTGCAAATCCTACCTGACCTCCTTCACAACATGCAGAGAAAGCATTGGGTCTATTCTCTGACATGCTAGTCCTCACAAGTACAAGAGCAACATGAAAGGGAGTGTTTCGCTCAAAAACAAAACACCTGACTCACTCCTAACCACAAGGCCATGCACCTTCACTAAACATGAATGCTTCCACTAAAAAAGCTGAAAAAAGAGAACATCTACGGGGAACTGTTAAGAAACTTACAGCTCTTCTTCCCAAGCCATAGATTATTATTTGCATCAATTACACTGGAACAACAATTTTTAATTATTTATTTTGTCTTTGCTTATTAAGTGTTACTTCTTATTTGCTTCTATCTTAGAAATCAAAGGAAACATTTTGAAACTGACCTATTTTCCATTACATTTCAGACACTGAGTTGCTGGGTCAGAAATATTGTTATAGCAGATATTCTGCTCAGTACCACAGATCTGCTTCTTGGTTGCCTGACCTTAACCACTTGAGCATGTCCCTTAGCATCTGACAATATGTGCATCTCTGGTCATGAGCAGGAGTAATGGGGGAGGATCATAGCCATGTGTCGAGAGGGATTCTTTGAGGTTTGAATTAATATCATAATGAAATCAATTTCTGAAGGAAATAGTACTTTTTCATACTTTCTAGGGGTCAGCAAATAGGGAATAACAGTTGTCGCCCAAGGTCAAAAATAGTGTTACACAGTGTCATCATTAGGGGCTCTGCACTGTTTAACAACAGATTTGCAAAATAGTCTGGAAATGATGCAGCACTTTAAGAAATAACAATGTATATTGGCTCACATCTTCCAAATACAATGAAAAGTTATATGTTGTTTATTACTGTGGCAGGCAATACAGAAAATATTCAGTAGCATATCAGATGTTGTTGGCCTCTCACTCAACCATCCACTAAATCTGAAAAATGAAAAGAGAGAGTGACTCACAACAACCCTTCTGGAAGTACAATGTAACTAATTCAAGGGAGAGAATAAATAACTCAAGAAATTGATTGATGCTTCGTTTAATTAATCCTAAAAGAATGAAAAGTGAAGATGACCTGAGTGGGATTTGACCCCAAAGTGCAGATACTTGCAAAAAATACCACAAGGCATTCTAACCTGCTCTAATGATCATCAATTCATAATGATAGACATGGATATAAGAATGGTCACAGGTGGAAGACCTTTAATTAAGTTTGTTGCTGCATCAAAACTGACCTGGAGTTAATAACTAAACACTCCTTTCTACTATTGGCACACGGCCAGAAAAGTTGGAAAAGGGTGGGGGGAGGGGTTATTCAATTAACTTGGCACCAATACTTGACTGGTACTATTTCATCAACTCCAAAAAGATGAAAGACAGGATTCAAACTCTGAATGTAAAGAGAGATGAAATTCTGGTAAGTGTTTTGCCCAGCATACTAACAACTCCGCACTAATCAATAACCAGATACTGTAAGACATTTAGTTTAGTGATTGGTGCCATTATTCAAAAAAATTTCTGCTATTTTGCTGTACTCATCATCATCATCATCGTCATCGTCATCATTCTTTAACATTTGTTTTCCATGCTGACATGGGTTCTACTCACTAATTACAAAACAAAAAGAAAAAATGACTAGATCTTAACCAAGAATTGTCCACTCAAAAATTCTTCTGATTAGTTTACTTCATTACAGATCTTTCACAAATTACTCTCCATATAATTAGGAATAATTTCTTTAAAGAATGTGCATTATTGATGTTTAACCATCTTTTATTTCTTCACTTTAATTCCTCTTCCATTTTTGTTCTTGGACTGTATTTAGAATTTCTGAAAGATTATTACTAATGTTACATTTCCATTGACACACCCTAATCTCCTACTTAAAGTCTAACACAAGTCGGCTCTTTTTAAAAATAATTTATTAATTACCCAATATCCTGGTTTTAAGAAGTCAAGAGTAAAAGGTTGTGGATTCTACCTTCCAAATTCTTCAACACCAGAACAATATCAAACACCTATAACACCGAATCAGCCATTACCTTTTGAGTGAATTTAGTAGATGGAAACTATGTGGAATCCCTCTGTTATGTGTGTGTGTCTGTTTATCTCCACACAACACCTACCTTGACAATCATTATTGGTTTCTTTGTGTCCTTCAACTTAGTGGGTTTGGCAAAAGAGAGAAAGAGAAGCTAAAATGGGCAAAAGATGAAAGACATAAGTTTACTCCTCCCAGTTGACATTAGTTCTTACATGAAGGTGACAAGTGTGCAAAATCGTTAACATGCTGCGGAAAATACCAAGCAGAATTTCATCTGTCTTTATGTCCTGTGTTCAAATTCTGCTAAGGTCAGCTTTTCCTTTCAGCCTTTCAGGGTCAATAAAAGAAGTACCAGTTGAGCACTGGGATTTGGACCCTTCCCCCCAAATTTCTGGTCTTGTGCCAAAATTTGAAACCAACATTCATGGTTTTAATTGTGTTCTTTTTTAGGTTAGATGAGTCCTGAACCTAAGATCAAAGACATTCCAGCCTTGACCAACTCATCTTTTTTTTAAATGTATCATTCCTTTGATACAGTGTGATATGAGGGACATCTTATTGCTGTTTTTAACAAGATGGACAACCCTGTAGAGAAAACGGAATTGATAGTAAAACACTACAATATTAACTCTTTATCCAATAATCCCATCCTAAAATAACACCACTGCCCCACCTAAATACCAGTTAATCATGAAACAGAATATTTCAGTATTTTAGAGACTTTAATGAAATGTTTGATAGGTTCAGTTGCCATGAGAATTAAAGACTGAAGCAGTTCGGCTCTTTTGTTTCACCTGAGTGTGAAAATGTGAGAAGATGACATTGTCTCTTTGGTTGTGGCTAAATTACCTTCCTCCATCTCACCTCATTTCTATAAATTAAGAAGATGAGCGTCTTTCATTTAAGCACATCTTTTCACAGCTGATAATATAAGAGCAATCTATATGGAGTAAGTTCACAATTAAGAAGTGGAACATACAATTTCCTGTAATTCAAACTGCCTCATGGTCCCAGCAGACAAAATAGAAGATGGCAAAGGGGATGTGCTGGAACAGCCACTCTGACTCATGGGACTCGCAGATAGCCATCTCCACCCCGATAGTGGTGAGCAGGGATATAGCAGGGACCCAAGAATGCCAGTGGTCTCTATTGTCACAGGCTAACTTTAAAGGGCTGTCCAGATGTGGTTGATCCTTATCTCCTTTGCCCTTTATTTCTAGATGTGGTTGGTTTTGGTCTCTTCTTCCCTTTACTATTGGGTGTGGTTAGTTTCTCTCTTGTTCTCTCTCTCTCTCTCTCTCCCTCTTTTGTTACTACTAGCTCACTTTCCACCTTCCTTTCTGTAGTGCAACTGACCTTTCTCTTTCTGTCCCTTCACTACTGGTTAAGGTATCCCTCCTTCTGCTACTGGGTGTGGTCAGTCTATATTCCTCCTCCCTTTATTTATGGGTCTGGTTAGTTTTTGTCTCTCCCCTCCCTCTACTTTTAAGAGTAATTGGTCTTTGTCTCCTCCTCCAATTATTTCTGGGTGTGGTTGATTTCTGTCTCCTCCCTCTTTTACTTTTGGGTGTTGTCTTTGTTTCCCCCTCCCTTCTCTTACACTACTTCCTCCTTCAAACTGACATGTTACACATGTTCTATCTTTCTCTCTCTCTAAACTTCATTCCCCAGCTTCCATTCATCTCCCATCCCAGATTTCCATCCTTCTCCCTTGGCTTTTCACCTACTCACCCACTTCCTTCATTTAAATTCCTTCCAATTTACCTGACCCCAAGCCAACACCAATGTATGTCCTTCATTTTATATCAAGGACCCAAAACATTAAATTCTTCATTCTTCAAAGCAGTTGAACTTAGTGAATGGGAAAAAAACAAACAAAAAGAAACCCAACAAAAACAAGAAGAATACATAAGAAAATGTAGTCCTAGATTTATTGTGCCTGAATAAAAGATGGAATCATCATAGCTAGAACACCTTTTAATCACAGGCCTATAATTATTCCCTCTAATTTGCTCATTGTCATTGCTATACACACACACACACACACACACATCATTGGTTTGACATTCACTTTTTCATGCACACACGGAGCTAATAGAGGTAGAGTTCCTTGAGGCAGATTTTCTACAACCAGAGCCCTTCCTTCTACCAAGTGTAGAGAAATATTTTCCAAAGGCCAGGCATGTTTTCACAGAGATGCTGTCAAGACAAACACACACACACACACAATGGGATTTCTTCAGTATCCATCGATCAAATCCACTCAGAAGGCTTTGGTTAGCCCAGGACTATAACAGAAGACACTTGCCGAAGGTGCTGCGTAGTGGGATTGAACCCAAAACCATGTGATTGAAAGCAAACTTCAAAGCCACACAGCCATGCCTGCTCCTATATGTGTGTGTGCGTATGCACATATGCGTGTACATATATACACATCTATCTATGCATACATATATACATATATATATGTGTATATATCTACACACACACATATATATAAATATATATGTCTGTATGTCTTGATCTACTTTCTCTATACTCTCTATTCCTGTTAGATGCACAGATATGTATATGTAATATGTACTCTCTACATAACACTCCCCCCCGCCCCCTGTTACTGCTATCTCTAATATATTCTCTTAGTCCTCCTCCTCCTCATCCCCTCCTCCCCGTCTCCACTACCTCCCTCACCACCCACCCCCACCACCCCCAGCCCGTATAAATAAGAGATTTGTTTCTGAACATCTACATTTCATATTGCCACAAATATTGATTTCTTGAGTTGGCACGATGCTAACGGAGCAGAAATGAATAATGAAGCAAGTAAGACAGGAAGGAGATTGTGTGATGCTCATCACTTTCCCAATATGGTGAGTGATGTAGAAGAAATGGAAGGGTTTATAAGAAAAGTCAACAGCTGAAATTGACTTAAAAACCCATTTGGTTCACTGGGAATATTAACAGCATTTAATGGTTGTGTGGATGTGTGTGGGTGGTGTGTGGTGTGTGTCATGCATCAATAGTAACACCCCCTCAGCATCATTGTCATCAACATCACTACACACACACACACATCACTACTACCACTATTTTCTTCATCATCATCATCAGCAGCAGCAGCATCATCATCATCATCACTAACAACACCTTTCACATTTCATCTTCTTTATCTTCTTTATCATAATCTTTATGTTCCACATTGATTCCTCTCTGCTTCCCCCCCCCCCGTCTTCCCATCTCCACCTTTACCCCACCCACCTCACCCCATCCCGCCCTACTCTATCCTATGTATTGTTAGCTACAGTAGTACTGTAATTGTTGTTTATCATCTCACTGTACACGGTATGTGGTCGACTGTTGGAAATGTGCCAGCCAACAGGACACACATATGCACACACATATACACACATACATATATGTGCATGTTTGCATATACTCATACTGACACACACACACACACAGTGCCACAGACATAAAACTCATGCAGACATACAAACACATGCACATTCATGCTTAGATATTTACTAAAGGAATGCATTTCAAGACATAATTCTAGAGATCTCGATACAAATATCAATAAATACATAAAAGTACACAACGTTCAAGGGAATGGTGCAACAGCTCACACTCAACCTCCAAAGACATTTAAAAGACAAATATACAGGTTGGAAAACTGAGATACAGAAATTTGGTCTGATTAAAGTAAATAAAGCAACTGTAGACCCTTATGAAGGTTTCTTCCACCTAGAAAGTTACCCTCCTAGGCACAAGTCCGGGCAAGGTTGTTTTATGGAAGACCAGGAGTAACCCATGCATACCGGCCTCCCCTCTCCACACTACCAGTGTTATCCAAGGGAAATGCAAAGGGGCCGATACAGCTTGGCACCTGTGACGTCGCAACTCATTTCTACAGCTGAGTGAACTGGAGCAACATGAAATAAAGTGTCTTGCTCAAGAACACAACATGCAGCTCGGTCCGGGATTTGAGCTCACAACCTCACGATCGTAAGCTCGACGCTCTAACCACTGAGCCATGCCAAACAAATGGAGGAATGGAAGAAATGAAGTTGAAAATGCACAGAGAATATATTAGGATTAATTAGAATTTAATCATATTTTAAAACATAGGAAGACATTTGACCAGCTTCACATTAGATCTGTATAGTGTATGGAGCTGTGGGGGTGAACTGTGTCTGTTCTTGCCATTGTTACAAAAAATAGCTTGTTTGCAAAATAGGAATGTAGCTCAGAATGTTATCCGTTTATGTACAAGTTCATTTGGTTGACATTCATGTATCATACTCATGTGGTAGTAGTGCAAGAATGTCACATGAAAGTTTTTCTCTATCAAATATGTCATAGGACAGTTAGAAGAGAGAGAGAGATGAATAAGTGATATAATAATTGTTTACACAAAGATGCTATAGATACGTAATTATTGTTTATTATTCTATCAAAGAATAATGTTATCAATTAGGGCTAGTTCCCTCCCATTGAATACACACACACACACACACACACACACATGTATATGAATGTTTGTTTGCTTGACTACACGAAGGACATTATATTGAAAATGGTTTGTGAAATCATTTGTAGCTGATGTTGAAGCTATTGGCTATTTCAAAATACTTTTCTAAGGAAGAATTCCTCTGCAAACAGCTATTACTTTGTACATAAGCATGAAGAACATTCTTTCTTTCTCTTGATTCCGAAACTACTAATGTTCTCTGAAGAAAAAGAAAACAGAAATCATTCCATCAGCTTCATCTACACTCTGATAAATTTCATCTTCTATTTTAATGAAATGCCTCAATTTCTGATATACATTTTCACCTATTTTTGTCTCCAATCTCATTGTTTGTTTATATCTGACATCTCGATATACTCTTTACTCTCTTTTACTCTTTTACTTGTTTCAGTCATTTGACTGCGGCCATGCTGGGGCACCGCCTTTAGTCGAGCAAATCAACCCCGGGACTTATTCTTTGTAAGCCCAATACTTATTCTATCGGTCTCTTTTGCCGAACCGCTAAGTGACGGGGATGTAAACACACCAGCATCGGTTGTCAAGCAATGCTAGGGGGACAAACACAGACACACAAACATATACACACACACTTATATATACACATATATACGACAGGCTTCTTTCAGTTTCCGTCTACCAAATCCACTCACAAGGCATTGGTCGGCCCGGGGCTATAGCAGAAGACACTTGCCCAAGTTGCCACGCAGTGGGACTGAACCCGGAACCATGTGGTTGGTTAGCAAGCTACTTACCACACAACCACTCCTGCGCCTAGCTACTTACCACATATGAAACATATGAAACATTGTAGCAAAAAAATCAGTGCTGGCAATAATTTCTGTAGAAATACCTTAACAAAGTAATGTAAAGAACACTGCTAACACAGTAGAACGTGATGTTGACTTGTAAAAGCATTTAATATACTTTATAGTATATTATGATTGCATAGTGAAATACTACATGCCTATGAGTCATTAATATTTACATACAAGCCCCAGGAATGCATTTAATATGTAAATCGGTATATCCAATAACTTGAAACCGCTGTATATGGTGGTTATGTAAGCAATATGTTCGGTGGTAAGAGTAGGTTAGATGGGTGCTGATGAAGGGGAAAAAATTCCCTGAAATATGGCATTTACACTCATTACCCAGTTTTGTCTCTAATCTTGTTTGTTTGTTTACATCTAATGTCTTGATATGAAATGCTGTATCAAAAGATCAGTGCTGGCAATAATTTCTGTAGAAATAACCTTAACAAAATTATTAATAATTTACAGGTTAAATTGTACTGAAGATTTCTAAAGAGAATGAAATAGTGCTATACATGATTAACACAAACAAGAAATTATAAAAACTTTGTAATGGATAAAAAAAAATAATATGTGAACTCTGTGTATCTTCTTCCTGATATTCCATAATTTCATATTTAAATATGTGATTTTGCCTATTGTTGTGAGGGGATAGTTACCTCCCTTGCATTTAAATGTCTAGCAAGAGGCTGCAATATATATATATATATACACACACACATATATAGCATTTTAAAGCCTTCTATAACATACAATAAGAATAAAGTACATTAGAATTAATTATAAATTATTCAAACATATTTAAAAAATATATATATACCTTACCTGTTATTAGTCTGTGGGGAAAGAAGATAATATTAATCAACGCTACGCATGTTTCAGCACTGGTGGTTTGTTTTACCAGGCTATACCTAATACATAAATCCACCAGTGCATCCTCAGGCTATTTTCCTCTTTTTATTATTATTAACGGACCCAACTTAATCCTACAAATTCTAAGATATCTTCATTAAAAATAAGAATAAAAATAAAAATAATATATATATAACTTAATATATTTTTTTACAAAACTTAAAAGATTTTAAAAATGAGAAAATTAGAAATTTTTTTTAAATTCATAAAAATTTAATAAAATAAGACACCTAAAAATACAATAACAATATATATCATCATCATCATTTAGCGTCCACCTTCCATGCTAGCATGGGTTGGACGGTTCAACTGGGGTCTGTGAAGCCAGAAGGCTGCATCAGGCCCAGTCTGATCTGGCAGTGTTTCTACGGCTGGATGCCCTTCCTAACGCCAACCACTCCGTGAGTGTAGTGGGTGTTTTTTACATGCCACCCGCACAGGTGCCAGACGGAGCTGGCAAACGGCCATGGACGGATGGTGCTTTTTACGTGCCACCGGCACAGGGGCCACGTTCATCAACTATTTTATAAACATGTCAAATTAAACCACCTATCTATATAAACTTTACAGCAATTAATAATTTATTGTGAAATTTACCCCTATCAATACTAGTATATATTACCATTATTATGACAAAAGTAAGTTAACAATATTTAAACATTAAAAAACCCTACCACGGCAAGAATAAGCCTAACATGGATAGATCGAGTTCTGAAGGAGGATCTCAGGAGCCACCATTACAAGATGATCCACTGTTATGAGCTGATGCAAATTTATAAGGGTCACGAGACTGGAGAGATGTCATCTTAACCTGCATGAGATTGCTGATGGCACACTGCTTGACCTGGTGTTAACTGATGAAAAGAAATTTGACATCGAACAGGCAGTAAACCACCAGAATCACTGACGACTTTGAAGTGTGTCTGTCTGTGTCAAGTGTAGACTTGTAAATTGACATCAAAGTTATGGTTTGGGTGGCTGTGACTGCCACTGGAAGGTCAACCCTCATTTTTCTGCCTTTGGGTGTTAAAATTCTGGAAGCAGAACTGCTTCGATGGGTGACTGACCATTTTCAAAGCACATCTTGGAGCCCCCTACAGGACTCAGCATGATCCGACAGCTCCAAACAGACACAACACTGAATTCAGAAGAACATTTTGTCGTTCAAGAAGCCCTGATCTCAACCCGATCGAATAAATGTGGTACTTTCATAATTGTGTTTCCTTTACCATTGCATTGCAATACTTGGACCTCAAATATAACAATATTTTGCTTTGGGAAAATTTTGAAAATATGGTTGCCTTAATTTTGGGACACCCTACACACACACACACACACATATATATATATAATTGATGAATGAAACAGAAGATAGATCTAGCACTAGTCTTTATTCAGTGCAACAGCTGTTTTGACCCATCCTACAACTGTCTGTTATGGGTAGGATTCTGTGCATCTAATTATGTTGCACATCAATCTGTGCAGTTTGACTGCATGCCCTGACATCAAGCAAGATCTTTGTGTTTCTGCACCCAGATGGACTGTCATTCCTCCCACACAAACGCATACTTACACCTTATCTAAAACTAATAAGCCACCTTGCGTAAATCTAGAGTTTTTCAAAAATAAAAATTTTTTTATTATAATTAAATCATTTATTGTATTAATAAAAATAGAAATTACTGAAAAATTGACTCTATTATAAGAAAAATTTATTAAATAATAATAGAATTGATATCTATTCATAAAAAAAATTTAATAGTCAATATTTCTGGTCTGTTTATCTTGTAGTTTTAGAATCTTTTAATCATATTTTCAGTATGATTGTTCAATAATGTCAAATTTAATTCTTGTCATAATTCTCGTCATTTTCCTTGAACTGCCAGAAATAAAGATACTTTGTTTATAAAGGGTCAATAAATTCAGTTGTAATTTAAAGATTGTCATAAATTCATCTTTAACTTAAACATAAATCATAAATATGGCTCAAAGATGAGTCATACATTGAGCTTTAATCCAAGCATACCATCAAAATTTCAGCTTGACTTAAAGATAGGTGCAGGAGTGGCTGTGTGGTAAGTAGCTTGCTTACGAACCACATGGTTCCAGGCTCAGTCCCACTGTGTGGCACCTTGGTCAAGTGTCTTCTAATATAGCCTTGGGCTGACCAAAGCCTAGTGAGTGGATTTGGTAGACGGAAACTGAAAGAAGCCTGTCGTATATATGTATATATATATATATATATTATATATATATATATATTATATATATATATATATATATTATATATATATATATACATATATATATATATATATTTGTGTGCGTGTGTTTGTTTCTGTGTCTGTGTTCGTGCCCCCAACATTGCTTGACATCCGATGCTGGTGTGTTTATATCCCTGTAACTTAGCGGTTTGGCAAGAGACATCAATAGAATAAGTACTAGGCTTACAAAGAACAAGTCCTGGGGTCGATTGGCTCGACTAAAGGCAGTGCTCCAGCATGGCCACAGTCAAATGACTGAAACAAGTAAAAGAGTAAAAGATGTGTCACAAATTCATCCTCAGCTCAAATATATACTATAACTATAGCTTAGTATAAAAGATATATCAAAAATATATCAATAGAATTATGTCTGGTGACTGTCTGTACCAAAGTAAAGTTTCAATATCATGATTTTGAAGAAATTGGTATTAAATTTAGCAGTAAGAACATGAGCATTGTCACATAGGTATACAATGATATGGATATGAGGTGGTGCGATTGGTATTGTGCCAAATGAGGAGGAAGGTGGAGATTAACTTGTAGAATTGGTATATAGCTTGTCTGGAGAGACACAAAATACTGGAACTGATAGAATGCCAGAAAAAATGTGAACAATTTTGTCAGATCCAAATTCAACTTTCATTGAAGTTGACCTTGCTTTTCCTCATTCTGCAATTCATAAAAAACATAATACAGTGTTATTGTATATAATAAAATACAGTAATACTTAACTGGATTACATAAAATACAATTAAGTAATGGGGTCAGTTACATTGATGTATGTCATGCAAAAAATTAGGGGTCTTGTGCTAATGTAAGAAAGAAATATATACTGTAAGTTTGGATTGGATAAATTGTTTTATTAGAGAAATAAATAGTTTTTCCTGTAATATTATGAAGTGACATCATCATTGTAGAGAATGTGTGAGGAACCACCACTACCTGCACCACTACCTGCACCAACACCAGCACCACCACCACCACCACCACCACCACCACCACTACTTGCACCAACACCAGCACCACCACCACCACTATTATTTTGAGATTATTAGCTCTGTCTTTACCCCAACCCTGTGTTCTTTATCTCTACCACAATCCACTGTTCTTCCATTATCATATTCTCTGTGTCGCCCTGTCTTTGACCTGGAATAAACATTTTGCCCAATCATTTTATTCCATTCTCATGACTGAAACAAACAGAAGATAAAAGACAAACGATATAACAGGATTTTGTAAACATTGAATGGGTATGAGGGACCAGCTGAGTAAAATAAGAATCAGAGGAGTTCAAAGGTCAAAACGTTGAGAAACCCTGCCTGCAGGTGCAATTGCACCTGTGAGCACATTTTATTGCACCTGCAGGCTGATATACTCAGATGTACAAAATAAAGTAAATTTTTCAATTATAAAATCTATACAACATTCATAGGTCGCATTTCCACAATGACTTAGAATGGTTAGACTCAAACAGAAAATCGTCCGGTAATTGCCATTTGGATGGAAATTTTGTTTTCTCTATGAAACACATGTTGCTAGGTTTGTACCACCCCCTTGAGGCCCAATTACACCCTAGCTGAAAAAATAGAACACCTCAAAAGTAATACAAACGTTCTAAATTCAGTGGTGGCAATAAAGAAGATGTTACATGTTGATTTAATGTGTTAAACTTATCTTTATTAATGTATATTGAATTATACATAGATATATACAAGATTTGCACGGATTAAAGAGTTAGAACTTGTGATCAGCCCACGGACCCTTTTCTTTGGAAATTTTTGCCCACTGCTCTAAAAAGTTTCCCCATCTCTGGTTTAGAACATAAATTTACATGAAGGTTTGATGGTAACTTCTAATTTAGATCACTAAAAAATAGAAAGTTTGTCTTGTAGTATGAAATCTGTCTCAGGCAGGTCGAAGTCAAAAGGGTTAATAAAAAAAAAATTCCGTCTAGAAAAGTCATAACAAATTTATGGATGTTATCCCTTTGTCTTAGACAAATGATTTCAAAAAGAAATATGTGCAATAGGTGTATATATAAATGTGATTAGTGTCAGTAAATCCCCCAGTTAGATTCCAGATAAGTCTAGAAACATTGAAACAATAACAGAGATTTGAAATAAATAAGAGCAGAAAGCAAGAACCTTTGTAGATAAGAGATTTCCTCAGATTCTCACAGAGTTTTGTTAGTCAATTTTTTGAAATTCTTCAGAAATCAATAATTTGGTCAATAAAAAAAAACAAAAATCAGATTGGTTTTTTTTTCTTATAGCTTCGTAATCTTTTAAATCTGAAGATTTAATTCAAGTGTTGTTTATATTTCATGTTTAAGTGAATTAGTTCAGTGAACAGGTTTGGTAGAGATTTCGAGCGTATTTTTGGTAAAGCATTCTTTCAATTATTTCATTCAACTTTATTATGTCTTTGATGAAATCTTGCATGAAGAGAAAGTATAAAAGATAGAAGTTATGCTAGATTTATGGCACTATATCAGATGATAATATGGTAAGGGATATACAGGAAGTATGTATAAATATAGATGATGATGATGACACACACACACATGTATGTACATGTGTTTATGTATAAATGCATATATATATGTGTATGAGAATGTATGTATGTGTATGTTTATGTGTAGCTGCTTTATAATGGTATCATATTGTGCATCTCAATATATGTAAATATTTACTCCTCTCCACTTCCACACACATACATATATACATAAATATATACACATATTTATATATATGTATATACACTCACAAAACAGGTTATTCATATCACTATTCCTCAGTGAAATCATAAAATATATTCATGGCTACAAGCCTACACACATACACACACACACACACACACACACACACACATATATATATCATCATCATCATCATCATCATCGTTTAACGTCCGCTTTCCATGCTAGCATGGGTTGGACGGTTCAACTGGGGTCTGGGAAGCCCGAAGGCTGCACCAGGCCAGTCAGATGTGGTAGTGTTTCTACAGCTGGATGCCCTTCCTAACGCCAACCACTCCGAGAGTGAGTGGGTGATTTTATGTGCCACCGACACAGGTGCCAGACGAGCTGGCAGACGGCCACGCTCGGATGGTGTTTTTTATGTGCCACCGACACAGGTGCCAGACGAGGCTGGCAGACGACCACGCTCGGATGGTGTTTTTTTTATGTGCCACCGACACAGGTGCCAGACGAGGCTGGCAGACGGCCACGCTCGGATGGTGTTTTTTATGTGCCACCGACACAGGTGCCAGACGAGGCTGGCAGACGGCCGCGCTCGGATGGTGTTTTCTTATGTGTCACCGACACAGGTGCTAGACGAGGCTGGCGGACGGCCACACTCGGATGGTGTTTGTTACGTGCCCTCAGCACGGAGCCAGTCATTGCGGTACTGGCTACGGTCACGTTCGGATGGTTTTCTTATGTGCCACCGGCACTGGTACCACAAGGATACAAATTCCATGATGTTCATCTATTTTGATTGGTCGATTTGATTTGATACGATTCGATTCTCACTTGCCTCAACAGGTCTTCACAAGTGTCACAAGAAGGAAGGTATGCACAGGTGGACTGACTACGTCCCAGGTAGGGGCCACGGATTATGGCTTCACTAGTCTTGCCGGTCTTCTCACGCACAGCATACTTCCATAGGTCTCGGTCTCTAGTCATTTCCATGGTGAGACCTAACGTCCGAAGGTCGTGCTTCACCACCTCGTCCCAGGTTTTCCTGGGTCTACCTCTTCCACGGGTTCCCTCAACTGCTAGGGATTGGCACTTTCTCACACACCTCTCTTCATCCATTCTCGCCACATGACCATACCAGCGCAATCGTCTCTCTTGCACACAACAACTGATGCTTCTTAGGTACAACATTTCTCTCAAGGTACTAACGCTCTGTCGAGTAAGTACACTGACATTACACATCCATCGGAGCATACTGGCTTCGTTCCTCACGAGCTTACGCATGTCCTCAGCTGTCACGGCCCATGTTTCACTGCCATGTAGCATAGCTGTTCGTACACATGCATCATACAGTCTGCCTTTTACTCTGAGCGAGAGGCCTTTAGTCACCAGCAGAGGTAGAGCTCCCTAAACTTTGCCCAGGCTATTCTTATTCTAGCAGTTACACTTTCAGCGCACCCACCCCCACTACTGACTTGGTCACCTAGATAGCGGAAACTATCAACTACTTCTAGTTGTTCCCCCCGAAATATATACACATATATAGGGAGAATTCACAAAAAAGCCAAAGATGAAGACAGGTGATGTAGACAACAAACAGATGTATTATTTCAATGCTCAGGAAGTGAAAAAGTCTTTAATGTTTCAAGCCTACGCTCTTCCTCAGAAAGGAACACAGAAAGAAACAAGGAGAGAAAATAAAGAATATGTAGTGGCTAGCAATCTATCGTGGCAAATGCCGATATTGTAGACTGAGATTAGTTTCTGTTATTATTGAGAATTCTGTGAGTGTCACAGTTTTAAAAACTGATTTCTCAGTCTTAAAGCAAGGTATTTATAATAAAATGGTATGCATGGATGGCCACTGAAAAATATATATAAAAAATAGTAAAAATAATATACATATATATAATATTTTTTAATAAATATTTTCCAGTGGTCATCCATGCATACATAAATATTCTCCTCCTTCTCATCATCATGCTGACAAGAACAGATGAGCCAGAGGGTTCCACCAGTTTCTATGCCTGCTTTGGCCATAGTTTCTACTGCCGGATGCCCTTCCTAACACCAGCCACTTAACAGAGTGTATTTGGATACTTTTTACCTGATATCAATAGCAGTGAAGTTGATAAGTACCTGCAAGATAAGACCCCTCAACTGAGAGTGGCATACAGACTGGAGAAGAAAAAAAATACTATGGTATAATACATATATATACTTTTATACATGACCATATATCATATACATATATTTACACACACACACATATATACATACATGCATATATATATACATATATATATATACATACATATGCATGCATACATATACAGAGGCAAATTGCAAATGACTGAGATGTTTGGCAATATGCTGTGCTTGAGAATGGAGATCCATCAAGCTGAGTGAAATCGTAATCGTGGCAGATATTGGTGTCATACAACTGGCACATAAAAGCACCCCCATTACACTCTCAGAGTGATTGGCATTAGGAAGGGCAGCCTCTTCTTGACCAGCGGAGGCATTGTGGATGGACGTCAGGGAATTCACTTTCGAGTTGGTCAGATACAGGGGAAGGGCAGGATCAGCAGAGAGATTACTACTAGAGAGGCAAAGACGTGAGAGGAAGGTAGGAAAACCTCTTTTCATTTCCCATGCACAACACATATGTACATATTTATATATATATGTACACACACACACACACACATATATACATACAAACACATATATACATACATTCAGATATATATATACAAATACATACATATCTATACATACATTCAGATATATATATACAAATACATACATATCTATACATATGCATATATATATATAGGGAAAGTTTATGAAAAAAACAAAAGACGAAGACAGGTGGAGTACAAAACAAACAGATGTATTAGTATAACGCTCAGGAATAGAAAAAGTCTTTTACGTTTCGAGCCTACGCTCTTCTACAGAAAGGGACACAGAAAAAACAAGGAGAGAAAAAAATGTGTGTAGTGGCTAACGATCTATTATGGCGACTATATATATATATATATATATATATATATGAGATGGATGGATGGATGGATGGATGGATAGATAGATAGATATAGATAGATATAGATATAGATAGATAGATAGATATAGATAGATATAGATATAGATAGATAGATAGATAGATAGATAGATAGATAGATAGATAGATTAGATATAGTTGGTAATTATATTTTACGATTCTGTACTGCTAATGTTTACCTCTCACCCAGAGATTTAATATTGCTTATTTCTCCTTTTTTGAGATCAGCGACAGTTTGTCACTGGAAAAAGCATAATTGCCACATCTAGTTGGCAATTATATTTAATGACTATATACACACACACAGAGTCTGATGAATAAATATCCAGACTGTTGCCATAATAACGAAGCTAAAGCACGCAGAGTGAACTCTGCTGGACATGTGTACTAAATTTTAAAAGTCCAGCTTGCTTCCACAGTTTACAGAAGTGCTTGGAAGGAAAGTGTGTAGGGAGTGACCTTTATATTGACCATGACAGGGAAGGTTGAGCAGAGAATCTGCAACAAATTTTGCCGAAAGCTTGGTGATCCCTGCTCAGGGGCCTACACAAAGTTTTCAAAAAGTTTTCATCGTTCTCGACACAATCAAGATCTTGTAAGACTGAAACCTGAGTGTCTTTTTGGTCAGCTGAAAACAGTTTTGGTGCAAACTGGGCAGACATGTGTCTCATACCCAAATCTTCAGTGAGAATGGACTGAACTGAATTGTAACTAATCTGCACATTCTCTGACAACTCATGGATGGTGATTTCACGATTTCCCCTCACAGCTGCACACACATCTGTGATGTTTTTCTCAGTTCTGCTGGTTGTGCGTCTCCAAGAACGTTCGTCACTATCAACACTTTTTGGGCCATCTTGGAAAAGTCTGAACCCCTCATACACTTGTGTGCTGCTCATACACTCCTCTCCATACACTTTCTGAAACTTTGTGTAGGCCTCTGAGCAGGTATCGCCATGACAACTTTCTTTGTCATGGTCAATGCGACAATCACACCCTACACATGTTCCTTCCAAGCACTGCTGTGAATAGTGGAAGTGAAGTAGAATATTAAAATTTACTGCACATGCACAGCAGAGTTCAAGGTCAATTTGCACCAAATGGCTTCACCCTGCATGCTTTAGTTTCATTAGTATGGCAACAGTCCGGGTACTTATTGATCAGACTTTATACTTAAATACATACATGAACGTGACATAAAAATAATTCATTTCAAAATATAAGAAAAAATATATGCACACAACAAACACACACACATATACACAAGTGCACATAACACAAGTATAAGCATTTCTAAGATGCTCGGGAAAGAGGCACTACAAGCTTTGATGACTGGCCTGAGGACCAGTGATGACTGGCATCAGTGTTCGAAACACATACTGTGGTCATCCACATGAGCAGATGATATTAACCAGGCACCAATGGGTGAATAACTTCCATGATGACGGCACTAACCAAGGTAGGAGTTTCTAGGTTGAACTCTAATGGCCTTTATGACCAGGATGGAATCATTCAGCTGTGGTCAACTCTAGAGAGAAATTGGCACTGACAAGTTCTGTGCCCAGTGATAATAAGGATCAGAGAAAAAAGTAACTCTATAAGGGATGGCTCACAGCCTGGGTTTAATAGTGACTGCATCATGTGGATGTGCAACTAGGTGTGCAACTAGTGATCTGACAAATAAGATACATGGTAGAGAGAACCAGGGCTGGCGCTAGGGTTGCTGTGACCCCAAGCAAGCTGAACTTTGGCATGTATGAGCTGACACTCGTGGTTATTTCTTTGTCTTTGTCACACCCTCCTTGGCATCCCCTAGCACATAGCAGTACCTTGAGCTGACCTTAGAGAAACAATCACGTTTGTCACTGTGGGGATGAGCAAGAAGAAGAGGGCCATGATGTCAATGGTGAAGGGGCTGAACGGAAGAGGAAGCACGAGAATGGAAGTGTGGGGGGACAGGACAGGGTCACTCTCTTTTAGCCAGCTGAGGCATTGCAAACAGATGTAAGAGAATTCGCTCTGGGGTTGGTGAGATAGTAGCTGCTTATACTGGGTGACAGGGTAGGGCAGGATCGCCGGAGTGACTGCTACTGGATGGGTGCAGATGAGAGAGGAAGGTAGGTGAACCTCTTTTCATTTCCCATACACAACAGTCACATGGGATATGAAAGCCCTTGATTGAAATAGGAAGCTAAAAGAACTTAAAAACAGGCACTTGCTCAGGATCTGTGGAACTTGATGGAAGAACCCTGGAAAAACACAGACTAAGGAAGAATATGGCCTCTACTTTAGTGGAAATGATAATTACTGTGCAAAAGGTGATTTCTAATTAACAAATCTACCAAGAACTAGTGTACCAGATGCCATCTAATATCAAGCAAGAGCCTAACCGTTTTCTTGCAGTTGAAGTCCTTCAACATTATCATGACACAAGTTTGCATCCTAACAACAGACTGGTTTTATGAATGCAATGAAGAACTCTATAAATAGCTTCAAGATGTCATCAACAGGACAACACACACACACACACACATATACATTTATATGTATGGACATTTACACAAATGAACACATTAACCATTATTCTTATACTCTTTCTACTTTGTTTCTGAAGGCAGACGTTTGTCTAATTTTTCTCAAGTTTCCACACACTTTTCTCTCCCCTCTCCTCTTTCTCTCCCCTCTTATCAAGATCTTGCACTTATCCCCTTTTCCACCAATGTCACCGTTATCTCTCCCACCATGCTGTTTGTGAAATGAGGGATGGCAGTGCATTGGAGCTGTCCATACACAATCTCCTCTTACTATCACTCTTCTGCTAGACATCCCCATCTCTTACCCTATTACTCCCTCTCTCTCATTCATTGTTAATATCCATTATGCCCAGTTTTTTACCATCACCCTTCCTCATTGTTATCCATCACTTTCTCTCTCTCTTCCATTACACACAAACCATCTCACTTTCAATTTTCTCTTTTCCATCACCCTGGCTCCTTCATATCATATTCTCTCTTCACTTTTACATCACTCATGTTTCTACTCAATTTTCTTTCCAACAGTAATGCAACTGTCCATCACACACACACACTCCCTTCACTCTCTCCTCAGCTCACTGCTGTGACTCTGGTTGTCTCCCTTTATTCTCTCTTCAATCAATCTTTCTGTCATGTGTTTTTTATTCAATCTCCCAACCAATAACAATAGTATAACTGTTTATCTCACATGCACACACTCCCTCTCTCTCTTCCTCTTTACTCTCTCCGGTATTACCCTCTCACCCAGATCACTCTTTTCTTTCATCACACTTTCTTCTGTTACCCTCTCAGACATGTTGTTTCTATCCAATTTCCTTACCAATAACCATTATGTAATTGTCTCTCACTCATTCCTTCCTTTCTTCCACTCTCTCTTTCTATTCCATTACTCTCTCTTCTATCTCATTCTCTTACTGTTTATGGTTCCTATATTGTGAGGGAAAGAACACAACATATTTACAGATACAATACAGGGAAGAGAGTATTTTTGATGTAATTAAGATGCTCCTCTGGCTATGGCAAAAGAACAGACGATACAGAGCAGAGAGGACTGTTTAGTCTTGTTGGGGACAAAACATAGCATATATATATATGTGTGTGTGTGTGTGTATGTGTGTGTGTGTGTATGCATACACACACAACAAATTTCTGCAAAGTTACAAGGTATTGGTCAGTGTGAGGGTATGGAAGAAGACACTTTACCCAACATGCCACATAGTGAAACTGAACTCAGGTCACATGGTTCTGAGATAAATTTCTTAACTAGAGGCCATAGTTACATCATGGATGCAGCCTGCAACAAAATAAAGATTCCTTACATTAACGTAACACATCCATATTTGAAGGGCAAGGCAAACAGAGATTGAATTGACTCCAATACATGAATGATACTTATCATATCCCAATGGCTGAAAGATAATGTCAACATCAATGGAATTTAATTAATAGGTAAGAATTAGCTATTCTGGGATAATTAATGTTGTGATCAGAAAACCCTGGGTGGCTGTATTTAACAAGGTTTGTAGGTTTTATTATAAAATCATCTTTATCTTCTTAACTGATCGAGTGCTATAACAAGGGATGCTGATAAGGAAGAAGACAAGAAGACTCTCTCTCTCTCTCTCTCTCTCTCTCTCTCTCTATATATATATATATATATATATATATATATATATATATAATATATATATATATAAGGTCAGTCATGAATGACCAAGGGATTGCACCTAGAAAGTTCCCCTCTGCACACCACTGATATCATCCAAGGGAAAGGCAAAGGCCAGCTTTGTACCAGTGATGTTGCAACTCATTTCTACAGCTGAGTTAACAGGAGCAATGTAAAATAAAGTGTCTTGCTCAAGAACACAACACAACAGCCTGGTCCAACTTACTACCTCGCAATTGTGAGCCCAACACTATAACCACTGAACCATGTGCCTTCACATTCTTTCTCTCTCACTGTGTTTGTGTGTGTGTGTGTATATATATATATATATACATACATACGTATATAATGCGCTAAGGTTTCAAAAATTAGAATATCTGTAGATCAGCTAAGAGAATAAAGATGATGATACAATAAAATCCACAAGTCTTGTTAAATACAGCTACCCAGAGTTTCCTGGTCAGAGCATTGATTTATTTCACCATTTCTCAAGCTGAGAACACCACTTTTCTGAATGTCTGCATTTTAAGAACTACATCATGGCAGCATTTAAAAATAGGCTACCAGACACGCAGTAAATCATCAATATCTTGTTTACATCTTTTTGATGCTGGTTTGCTGTAAAGTTAGTTATCTCCCCTGGTGTTTTCCTTTGTGTCGTCTTCTCTATCAGCATCCCTTGTTTAAATGTCATCTGCTTAAGAAAGCAACTAACAAATGATCTCGCTCTCAGCTTGAGAAATGCTGAAATAAATTAACATTTTTGTCATAGCTCTATTTAACAAGATTTGTGTTTTTTATTATAAAATTATATATATATATATATATATATACACATACATATATATTAACAAAGTTAAGGCAAAAAAAAACTTCTTGAGAAACCGAATAGTCTTTCCTTCCTTCATGCCAAGTTTGAAGAAAATATCTCTTTTGCACCTTACTTTTTTGGTCTCTTAAATATACTGCATTTTGTGGCATTATTTCAAGCCAGCTGGCTTTTTTTGCGCAAACTGCACATGCATTTTTCTTGCATACAAGTAGTATCAATCACAACAGCTGATGTACTTGCGCATACAAATGCACATTTCCACGGTTTTATCGATTACATTCTCACCTGGAATCGATTTTTGTAATTTTTTCAAGACTTATACACGCCCTGACACCATCTGTATCTACATATCAAATTTGAGCGCAATCAGATGGAGGATGCCCAAGATCCTAAAAGACACACAGAATGGATTTTATATAATAGATGTATTATTTTTATATAAATTTCATTCAGCTTTGTAAACAACTTACCTAAGTATTTAGTTCACCTCCCCATTCATATGATACACTTCTTCACTGTAATTTACTATTCAACCACTATTCATTTACCTATTATTACCCTAATTATATTCACATTACCCACTAAACAACCTTTAATCCCCTAATTTGGGCATATACCAATATAAACCTTAAGACAATACTCAGTCTGCTGCAGTTCTAAAATACAATACATAAAAAACCTAATAGGATATCTTTTTCCCACCCCTCTGAAATGATTTTGCCTAATATAATGATTTTAATAATTGCTATTTAATCTTTTAGGCTTAATTGAAACAGCTGTAAGGGACTATGTTCGATTTTTGCAGATAATAAATTTTCATTAAATGTTTTATCTCCATTTTCTTACTTTCTTTTGAATGATTAAAAACCATGATTTATATATAAACCTATTGCTTTATGAATGTCATTATTCGCAGCAAATATTAGGTACTGAACCAGTAATTCATTGGATGATAACATCCCTTAATGAGGCTAATTTAATCTCTAATTGAAAATATATATATATACATACACACACACACGATCGTTGCCAGGGCTGCTGACAGGCTCCTGTGTCAGTGGCACATAAAAAGCACCATTCGAGTGTCATCGTTACCAGCATCGCCTTACTGACACTTGTGCCAGTGGCACATGAAAAACAACATTCGAGCGATGTCATTGCCAGTGCCGCTGGACTGGCTCCTGTGCAGGTGGCACATAAAAAAGACCATTTGTGTGTGGCCGTCGCCAGTACCAGGTGACTGGCTCTCGTGGCATGTAAAATCACCCACTACACTCTCAGAGTGGTTGGCGTTAGGAAGGGCATCCAGCTGTAGAACCTCTGCAAGATCAGATTGGAGTCTGGTGCAGCCATCTGGCTCACCAGTCCTCAGTCAAACCATCCAACCCATGCCAGCATGGAAAGCAGATGTTAAACAATGATGATGATATATATATATATATATATATATATATATATATATATATAAACACATATATATAGTCGTGTGTGTGTGTGTGTGCATTAATTGCAGTATTTGGTTTTGTCTCCATGAAATATCCTACCAAGTATATTAAAAGTTTGCAAGTAAATAATGCGTCTTACTTTTGTGTTACCATTGCAGTATTCTCACTTTTAACTTGTACTACTGGCTCTGAATTCTATAGAAAATCTATAGAGATAAACTTAAAAAAGATACATAAATATGTGTGTGTGTGTGTATTAAAGTGTGTAAGAGGTGGAATATGTAGGAGTATATGTCTGTTCATAAATACATAGAGACAGTCACAAACAAATACATATACACACATATAGATATTGAATCACAAATGTACAGACACACACAGTTCTCATCATAATTTGAAGAAGTTAAATCATAAAGACAGACAGACATATTTTTAGATAATACAATGAAACAATCTGAGTGCAGCAAGTTCAGGTGGTTGGCATCTCATTTGGTAATGGAAGCTAAAAACTGGAAACGATGTCCCAAGATACTTCATTGAGGTGTCTTCGGGGAAAGAGAAAGGAGCTGAGACTCGGATCATTCAATAATTAAAACAAGACAACTCACAGCCTCTAAGATGGATTCTTGAAAACAAGCAGACATCCTGCATTGGGTTGCACTCTATACAAATGCAGGTTGGTTTTGTTTGTTGCAACTGTTACTATTACCGTTTCTGTTGCTGCTCTTCCTCCTCCTCCTCCTTTCCAGGCTCAATAACTCAAAGCACCTGTCTTACACTGGGGTTGATATAATTTATTGTTCCCAAGGTATATAGCCTTGTGTTTATTATTAGAAATCATAATCCTCATTATCATACCTACTACCACTACCACCATTGTCATGGTCATTGATATCCTTTTAGTTATCATCATTGTTGTCATCATCATCATCATCCACCACCACTACCACAACACCATCTTACCACCCTCATTCCACTCGCAAAACATTGGTCAGTCTCAGACTACAGCAGTATTGCCCTTTTCTTGGCGGGGTCCTTTTCAGTTTGAGCCTCATTGTCACCATGACCAAATCATGATCACTGTTGACATCTGCACCAGAGAAAGTCCTTGGTTCTTGCTTTGCTGATGCTGGTGGTTTGGGTAGAGATAATATGTCAGTTTCCAGCAGCAGCATCCTTAAAAATGGATGGGTACATCTGACTCTCACTTTTGGCTCTGAGACCGTTCTCAGCTGCACCCGGGTAACTGCTTCAGTTGGTAGGCTAAACCTGAAGAGAAGATGGGCACTGTGAAACATTTCTAAGCCCCACTGAAATGTCATAATAGACACACAAACAAGACTTTAAAATGCTGGACTGGTCAAGGCCTGGAAAAATCAATGACCACACTTTCCATTGCTGTTCCTCAGGGTGGAGGCAAATAATGCTTATATGTTATATATGAAAATAAAGAATAAGCAATTCAACAACGATCGGACCACAATTTGTATCAAATTAATGATATAACAAGGAGATACAAGTTGCCAAAATCATCTCAACTTGTTAAGTAAGAATGCCTTTTTGCAAGACAAATAATTTGGTCACTTTCCTTGATAACTTTCCAAAGACTTTACGAGGCCAAACGCTACACTCAGCCATTAGTGAGAGTACATTTGTATGTATCATGTGAAGCTGTGAGGTAAGAAATTTGTGTTTCCCAATTGTACAAAAAGGAACATAGGCCTCTGTTGATATTTTGACAAAACAACAATTTATTCCTTATATACACAAGAGAAGATAATTGTTATTACCATGAATGACAAAACATCAAGAGAGTTTTTGTTTTTGGTGTAAGTTATAACAGCAGAGAAAATGTGGTTAATTGCTTGCCAGCTACTAACTTCTAGTGTTGTTCGTCCTCTGACTGTTCATTGTGTTGTCAGCTGTTGTCCACCATCTCTGTTGGTCGATTCCTACAGTGTCTGTCAATGCTCTCTCTCTCTGCTGCATCCCAAAACTCTCTGTCTCGTGTTCATGCTGTACTGAATTTATACTGGTCGATAGGCTCAGAAGGAAGTGTGCCTAAAGAAAAAAGATCATTGCTGGATCTTATTTGACACAAAGTTGTGATTGATCAGATTTCGTTGATCCTGTTGGTAATATTCTAGTAAATTGTTATATCAGGTGATTGCTGAATATTCCCGCAACACAACCACATGGTTCCAGGATCAGTCCCACTGTGTGGAACCTTGGGCAAATGACTTCTACTATAGCCACAGGCTTTACCAAAGCCTTGAGAGAGGATTTGGTAGACAGAAATTGAAAGAAGCCTGTCATCATCTTTTAATGTCTGCTCCCCAAGGGCTGGAAGGTTTGACATGAAGCTGGCCAGACTACAAATGATGGTCATGACATGGTTTCTATGGCTGGTTAGCCTTTCTAATGCCAACCACTTAACAGAGTTTGCTAGGTACTTTTTATGCATCACTCCCGCAGGTGCATTTACACGGCTCTGACATGGGTGTGTTAACACAGCATCAGCATGGGTGCTTTTTAAGTGGCACTGGCACCTAAAAGGACAAACCTGTATGTGTGGAAGATAGCAATTTTGCTTAGCTTGATGTGTCTCATCAAGTACAGCAAATCACCACATCTCCTGGTCCCTCAGTGAGGCCCAGCATCCGAAGATCCTTTCTCACCACTTCATCCCATGTCTTCCTGGCTCTACCCTTTCAACAGGTACCCTCCACATGCGTCTGTGTTCTGTGTATGTCCTCCCCACCCCCCACTTAACAATTGGTAACTTTGTATTTTAGCAAAAGCGATTGGTAGAATAAGTTTCAGGCTCCAAGAAATAAGTACTGGAGTGTATTAGTTCAACTAAACCATTCAAAGTAGTGCCCCAGCATGGCCACAGTCCAGTGACTGAAGTGATTATCCAAGCGGCAGAATGAGCATGTGTGAGTGTGTACAAGTATGACTGGAACTGTGAAGTTTACAGAGGAAAGAACACAGTCACCAAATGCTTCAATATTAATAATTTTCTCAACAAGTCAGCTATTTATAGATCAAGGAGTCTGGCATTGGTCTGCATCACCACAGAAACTTATTCCAAATTCACAACCTCTCCTATTTATAGATTCAGACCATTCATCATACGGAACTTTCAGCAGTTTATTTGCTGATAACTCTGAAAGATTGTAGGGAGAAATTCTCCCGAGTATTTGTGTCTAGACTTTGTTTTACATGATGTCACATTCAGATTAGACAAGACAGAATTGGAAAATTCTTCACTCCCCCCACCCCACACACCAATTCATGTCACCAATATATGACCAGGTAATCAATAATCTTAAATAACAGTGTTCTTCCTCTTTCCCTGATCTCTGCTCTCCATACAATATAAAAGTAGCACTATCTTCATAAACACATAACCACCATGACCTCTGGGTCACCCTAACTTTCGGCAGATTGCTGTGGGTATTTCATGATAGTTCTATGTTACCAAGCAACATTTCTCATTACAGACTGGAGATATTATTTCATTCATTATTTAGTTAATAAATTACTCATATAAATGTAATTCCATTATTGCATAATAGAATGGGAGTCTTTGGGAATTTATGGCAGCAATGATATACCCAGATTTTATTCCATCCACACTGAATTCATATTATCACCCAGACATTCAAACGTCTGTTGATTTCTTTTAGTATTACACAACTCTGAGAGGCATGAATTCATTCATTCTTTTTCTCTTTTTAATTTAGAATAAATTTTGACCAGTTACCTGCATAGTAACAAGGTTACAAAGGAAAGTGTTTTGTTTTGTTAATCATCTTTAAACCTTATGAAGGCCTTGCAAACTTTTATTGCCCCAGATATTGTGATTGATTGTAGCATATGAATTAAGGAGTTGCATTCTCTTCCTAATGCCAACCCCTTTACAGTGTGCAGTGAGTGATTTTTTTCATGCCATTGACAAGTAACTTGCAAGACAGAAAAAGAGCAGGCAAAAAAAAAGCCCTCTCAACTAGAAATGCTGGAAAGAATAAAGGTTTACCCAGAAAAAAGGGTCAATTACAATTTCAGAAGAATAGAAAGGTGTATGCAAATATTCATATGACTTTAGGGATCAATGATTGATCAATAATGTCATAACCAAAACATTTTGGAGCAGAAAGTAGAGTTTGTGTAGGGCAAGGGTTGATCTTATGGTTTTTGGTAGTATTCCCAACAAGGGGATTCACCATTTTAACATCCACTTTTCTATGCTTGCATGGGTCAGACAGAATTTGTTAGATGTCTTTTCTGTTGCCAACCCTTACTTGTTTCCCAGTAAAACAATATTCCTCAAGACCAATCATGTTTTTATGGAAGATTGGAAATGGTGACACTTGTTTATAACTATCACATGATGTCAAGGCAAGGAGTCACGTAACACATACATGCACACACACACACACATGGGTGATGGGCTTCTTTCACCTTTGATTCTCTTTTTACAGGTGCACATTCAGAGTTGGTCCTTTCACACTGGCCATTCTTCCGACATTCACCCACCTTTCAACAAACTTGTTACAAGGCAACACTTGCCTCTCCATCCTCAACTTCCTTTTCAAGTGAAACTTGGAAAAGTTGATGAGGGCTTGGGCAAAGAGGAAAGTGCCTGTCTTTAGCCCTTTCAAACAGGCCCACCATACTACTTCTTTTACTACAGCCACTAGACAAATAAAAATTGCATTCCCCTCCCAGCTAAAAGAGGGTGGTGGGACAATCTTCACAATGGATTCAGCAGGTATTCAATAGAAACCCACAGGTCAGCAATACTTGGGCACTGGACTAGGGCATGCAGAAGCATTTATACAATTTTATTTCTCATTAAAATTTAGTACAGCCATTGTTGCCTGGTTGTGTGTGTATGTCTTTCCCAATGTATATGTGTCTGTAAGTGTACTGGTCTGTATCTATATGTATTTCTTTTGTCTGTGAGTTTTTCTGCATGTCTGTTAGTCTGCTTTTGAATAAATGTTTTGAGTATGTGAGTGTCTATCTGTTGCTGTATATATATGTATATATATATATATATATGTGTGTGTGTGTGTGTGTGTGTGTGTGTGTGTGTGTGTGTGTATACATGCATGCATACATATGTCAGTATGTATCTATGTGTGTGTATGCATGTGTGAGTGTATGTATGTGTGAGTGCGTGTGTTCATTGGATAGTTATGTTATTTCCGACAGTGGGAAATAACTTCAACTAAGACCATAAAAAGATGAAGAAAATTAACAAACTTGCATCGTGACGGAGACAATAATTTATTACAACATGTGGACAATAAATTAAGAAAATGTCTAATAAACAGTAATTAAATGTTTTAGGTTTTCTTCTCTTTCACTTTGGTAGAATTTAGTAAAATTACTGAGAATGGTTTTGACTTTATAAAGTATCTAAGATTTAGATATACACATGCATGGCTGATTTCTGTTGAGAAACAGTTAAAACAAACATAAGTAACATTACATGAGGTAATTGTTGTTGTTGTTGTTGTTGGGGGTGGTGGTGGTGGTTCTGTCAATGTCGTTATTGTTGATGATAATGTTCTTGTTTTCCTGTTGTTTAACCTCAAAATAGCTCTGATTTGCTGGTCTCAGATCAAAAAGAGCTCCAACAGTTACAAGCCAGTAGTTTTTAGGGCACAGTATATCTTGGACTACATTAACCACTGTGTTGCTACTTTTTAGATTAGAGTTTGATTTGTGGAAGTTTTGGCTGCTATGTCTATAAGGTTGTGTGGACCACAATGAAGCTCCCTGGTTTGTTCAATGCATGAGATGAAGAGTAATAAAAACACAAGTGTGTTGTAAACTACACACACACACACATAGATACATACACACACACTTCATGATAGAGACCCTCCTGAAAGTGATGGATTTCCTTGATGTAACCTTGGACCTGGAACCTGGTACCTATAGGCTCTTTAGGAAACCAAATGAGAAGCTGTCTAACATTAACACAGGTTCTTGCCATCCAGCCAGAGTGTTCAGGAACCTGGTTAAGGTCGTCAGCAGGAGAATCTCCAGCTTATCCTCAGGAAAAAGAGATCTTTGATGCTGCTGCTCTGTACAACAACTGGGCTCTGGCTGCCAGTGGTTTCAAGGAAAGAATAGACCCTAGCCTCACCAAGAGAAAGCACCACTGGGAAGTGCTGTAGTTCATGCCCCACCTTCTCTTTAAACATTAAGACCAGAGTAAGTAAGATCTTCCTTAGTTTACTTGATAGGCACTTCCCCCCTGTACTAACAGATTCAATAAAATATTTAATTGACATAACCTGAGACTATCCTTTAGCTGTGCATGTAGTGTGTGCATGTGTGTAAAAGATTATAACGACCGTATTTTTCTACTGATTGTGCTGAAATTTTACACAAAGGTAAAAGATGCCACAGTGGGTGCATCAGTTAAATTTCATAACATAATCGTTAAGTTTCAAAGTGAGATTTGCACTTTTTTAATGAAAATCTTGATGGAAAATCCAATTTCAATAGCGCTTATTGGCTATCATTCTGCAAATCACGTACGAACAGCCACTATGTTCGTCCACTCAACATCAAAGCATTAATTGCATTAAACAATTCTAAGCAATTTCATGAAAGAACATATGTGGTTGCAGTAAAAATCGATATCATTCGAGAATGAACTGTACTCGAACACGTGCATCCAGGCAGGTCATTCTGCGTTTAATAAATAAACTGACACAAAAGAGTAAGAAGACAAGGCAATTATTTTGAATAAGTAAAAATGAAATAAGATATTAACTTTAGTAAATAAATGGCACGAAATGGCGATCAGTCGACTGTGTGAATATTTTTCTCACAACAAAATTCAATTGACAGGAGAAAATGACAAATTGATTGGAAACTGAACGTGGAAATTTGGGTGACAAAGATCTAAAACTTTAGCTGACAGTTTCTTAGATAAAACAAAAAATGAGCGATATTTTTTTACTTATGTGTGACTCACTTGATTTGACACGTACATACCCATTGTTTATTCTTTAATTCCATTTCATGAAGAAGGAATATTAGCATCAACGTTTCAAATTATGAGTCACTTTTTTTTTTATCAATAAGCATAAATGAACAATATTTTGGCAAATTCTTATCATTTTTACAAATTTTACAGATCAAATTCATCAGTTACATTCTAAAAATTGCACAATTCGGTTGGTTCTGATAGCTTATCCATCCATAAGGTTTGCTACTTTAACACTCAACACCGCATATTGCTGAACCCTATATCCCATTTGAAGTTTTCCAGTTACGTGGACTTAAAAAACTTTATTTATAAAGAATTTTCATTACTTCCAAATTGATATAAGGTAATTTTAATGTTAACATCCTTTTTTCCCCAAAGAAGCCTGGTTTTGGCTGAACATTCATTTTCAGAGAAGTCCTACAAATCATTTTGATTTGCACATTGTTTTTTAAAAATTTCACTTTTAAGTGTGATATTTCTTAGAAATACCCTTTATCTTTTGCAACCTATCAGTGCACCGGTGTTTGCAGTGATCATCTACATTTTATTACAATAGCATGTTTGGTCGATAGAATTTCAATTTTCTTGAAATACGTTCTGTCCACAATGCTTATAGATGTGAATGCACATTCACAACTGTCCACATCCACCTGTCATTTGGTGCTTACAATACCATAGCAAATAGTTGAGCACTTTAGGGTTGTGGGAATTTTTTGTGGGAAATACCATATTTAGTGCTTGCAAACAATATTGAGGTAAATTTAATTGATTTTTTTCAAGATTCATTCAATTTCAGATTTTCAATAGGATGCCTCGAAAATGCAAGAGTCACATTGGTAGAAAAACAAAAAAAAATGCTTCCATTTTGCATTCCTTGTGGGCAAGCGAGACAGAAGAACAAGGAGTGCTTCGGTGTGCTCGCAGTGGCTGCTTCTACTTCAATCGCCAGAGCATCACAGACTGCTCAGCAAGCAGAACTCCGGTGTGCTCGCAATGCTGCTTCTTATGCAGTCGCCAGAGCATCACAGACAGAAGTGGAATTACACTATTTTAGACTCCAGTCCTACCACGAACTTACACCATCCAATGGACAGGGGTGGGGGCGTTTGCCAGTAAACAATAAATATACATGCATAATACTCGCTGGAACCCTTACAGTGTGTTGATCTGAGCTGAGTAACAATAATTGATTTGATCACGCATGTGGATTTGTGTACATGTGACTTATTTTTTGTTACTTATGATATTGCAACATGGTGCAACATGATGTTGCTCCATGATGCATGAATACCATTTCAGAATATGGTCACAATAACCCATGGTGCAGCACAAGCAACATTTCATAAAAGATCAACACGGAAGACCTACTGCAGGCATGGGCAACCCTTTCCAAAAAGTGAAACTGAACGGATCCTGACTTTGTTTTTGCTCTTCGATTACCGTCGCAAACAGCAGTAGCTTTTTTCAACTGAATACACGTCACTGATTGGTTAAAATTACCTAAATATGACAACTTTAACACGAAATAACTTCTAAAATGCAAAATTTTGTCAAACATGTTGAAAGTAAACTGTGTTCAGCATGAGAAATTACACCAGTATAAATTTCAAGCTATTTAATTAAAAAAACAATAATAATCAAAAAATTTGTGAGTGAAACTGAACAGATCCCAATGTTGCATTTTAAACTTGAGAAAAAATCCTATTTGTTCTTACCTTCTTCATTCGTGTATGTAAAAAGCCACAAATTTCCAGGAAGAAAACGAAATCAATGTCGGAAAAGCCGTATTAGTTATAATGTGAATGAAGAAAAGGAAGAAATGTGAATTAATACTTACTACTGATTAAAGAAAATGCGAAAGAATGAAATATAAATGACATTGATTTCTATTAGTTTTAAGCTAAATTAAACAAGAACTGTTGAAGTATACAAAGCATTTTATGAAATTCATAAAAATATTGTCTTTTCTCAAGTTTAAAATGCGACATTGTTTTTGTTCTCTCCATTTCCCACTTCGACAGGTGTGTTTGCAGTTGACAAGAGACAACGTGTGGTTCTTGGAAACTGATGAAGATAATGGCAGTTCTGTGACAATTCTGAGACTGAATACGAGTGAATGCCCGTTTGTTTTTGGAACAAAACATGTCAATATCCGCCAATATTTTTAAATACTGGAAACCTTACGTTCAACGAAAGATTGCAAAATTCAAGAAATATTGTACTTAATCATTGTTACGTATGGGGTTTAGTCGAACCGCTTCAAGTAATGGTACTTGGGGGGGGGGGATGCTTAAGAAATGTAAATAAACAAATTTTAAAATGAAAACTCTGTGCATTTAACATTAGGCATTGTCTTTCTAGGATTCAAGGGAAGAAGCTAAAAGAAAGAAAGAAAGAAAGATTAATAATAAAAATAATAATGAAATTATTGTATACAGTGCTCAGGTGCACCACAATTAAAAATCAAAAGAAAAAGGGTAGATGAGGAAAATGGGGCTAATGCAATTTCTCGTTTCTCTTTGAAAAATGCATTTTTGGGGGGAAAAGTTTTTCCGATTCCTACGTTTTAGATATCGGAGTGAAGTGACGAACTAATGCAAATCGGAAAGAATTTATGTTTTACTTGTGTTTGCCTTAAAATAATCGTAAATAGTAATTTAATGTAAATTAAATATACACCATTTTATGAGAAAACAGACATTTATGTTTAATAATTAATGTTATAAAGTTTAATAAGAGGCTCAAATTTCACCCCTATCCCCAATTTTAAATGTTGAACTTTTTCATCCATTTATTTATCTGTCTGTCTAATTATTCTAATTATTCCTGTCCGTTTATTCATAAAATATATTTGTCAACTAAATGTGGCAGTCCTATAGAAGTAGACAATGTTATTTTTGTTTTTAAGCCCAGGGAGACATTCATATCTATCTCTCTATACACATATCTATTTGCTTATTGAATTTAAAATGTTATAAACGTGGTTTCTTGCATATTTGGAATCTCCATCATCTAAAACATAAGGGAAAAAAAGTTCAAAATTTTAAGGAAGGAGGGCGAGTGGGTTAAAAAACTTTTTTTGCATATTTGTAATCTCCGATATCTAAAACTTTGGGGTTCCGGAAAATTTTTTTTCGAAAAGGAGAGAAGCAAAACTGCCTCAGCCCCAGGAAAATAGTTTGACTAAGCATTAAACACTGAGTAACAAAATATAGACAAGTATTTATCATCCATTTGTTATTGATGTAAATAGGAATAATTTACTCACAAATGAGAAACCTGGCATTCTACACTTTTTATGAGTTTCTCAATATTTACAGGAATTTGCGATGTTGCAGCTCAGTCTTCCAGATGAATCTCTGTCAATCTTGACCTGGTTTTCGACTTTTATTATTTTCATTCTAGAAAAGAATCGTTCCCATTTACACGGCCTACAACCAAACATGGTGGCATAGCTTTTAGCAAAGAAAACTAATTTTGGTTTTCTTTGGGTAGAGTTCCATAGAAATGCATTAACGATTCCTCTTTAAATTTTTGCCAAAGAAATCCATCACTGAAGCTCAATTAGATTCATTTGAAATTCCTTTCGAACATTTTCAACATATGTGTTAACGGGATTTCCAAAAAAGATTAAAATCAGTTTAAATCTGGTCTCCAGTCCATTTTTTTGTCTCAGCTCAGTTCCACAGCAGACTCATTCTATCCAGACGTTGACTCATGAATGGCTTAGTGGGGGGGGGAAATGGAAAGCACCACCGATCCTGAGTTGATTCTCCCAAATTTGAAGTTTTGCTTGAAAAGCTTTGACATGAGAATACATCTCATGAATTTACTGATTTAGTTTTTGCAATTTTAAATTTAAATCCTTTAAAATGTGTCGTTATATCCATGAGGAATGCAAGGTCACAAATCCAGTTCTCATTTTCCAGCTCGGGAACAAATTTACCCTTTCTTTCTAAGAAGGTACATACCTCTTCTCTAAGGCTATAAAATCGTTGAAGCAGCTTCGTTTTAGCCAACAAACTGCACAGTAGTAAACAAGGTCACCATTCTCTTATTCAAGTTCTTCTAAGAACTCTTTAAACTGGCGATGCTTGGGATTTTATAAAATTGATGGTTGAAACAACCACACCCTTAACAATCTCAAATTTTAGAGACTTTGCACACAGATTTTCTTGATGAATTATGCAATGGATCGTTGCAAAGTTACTGTTCGCTAAATTCAAAGGAGTTCATTCTTTTAAGTTGGCAAGAAAGCCTGTCTTAGACCCAACCATTGCTGGGGTCCCGTCTGTTGCTACACAGATGAATCGTTCAAGCGAGAGATTCAACTTCGAGGTTGCTTTCTTCACTTCTTCATAAATTTTATATCCTGAAACTGTCTTTCATTGTCTGAACACTGAGCAATTCTTCGGTGATATCAAATACTTAATCAATACCACGAATGAAAATTGCCAGTGGAGTGGAATCAGAAATGGGTGCACATCGTGGAGACATAATCCTCCCACTTTATATTTTAATTTTGTTTCTTTTTACGGAAACCCACGTTTTCGTTTATAGAGATTCCGATTCGGAAAATAAAATTGGCAAAAATGGCAACTTCAAAATTTCGATTTCTCCATCGGATGTTTTGCCATTTTTCCATGAACAACATAGTTTACATGTACGATTTTTGTTTTTAGTCCAGTTTACTTTTTGGAAAAAAACATATTTCGTCTGTCGATCTGTCTCTAAAGGGATTCAGTTTTTTGCTGTCTCCTTTAAATTTATCCTACCCCGAATGTTTTGAAGTGTAATGCTGCTTAATATTAAATTCTTTAAAAGCGAAGACAGATTCAAGATGTATTAAACACATTGGTTTATTTTTTATTTCAACAAATAAATAATCATTTGTCCACTTTTCCTGGAATGTTCTCATTTCTTCAGAAATTTTTCTGTTTTTTGTGGGGGGGGGGGGAACCATTAGCTTCGACATGGAAAATTAAAATTCAAAAAATACAGCATTTTGCCCCCTTAAACTTTGGAAATTCCGTTAACCTTGCTTGATAACCTTACACGAATACCTCGTGTTTACAGGCTCTGAATTATCATGAGTTGTTATAAGCAGTGGAATCAGAAGTTGAACATTAAGTCAATACTTTTCTTTTTGTTGAGTGTCCCGAGTAGAGATGCAAATTGTAAGGCTCTTGAATATTTGGATTGGTGTAGACTGACTCTGGGGCACGCTGAAAATTGTCTGGTTGTCTGACGATGGCGAATATTTTTTGTTTCTGACTTTGGCGAGACGTTCAGAAAGCTTCACATGCTGCTGGTCAAAAATATTTGGTTATATACAGGTGTGGCTGTGTGGTAAGAACCCAACCACATGGTTCCGAATTCAGTCCCACTGCATGGCACCTTGGGCAAGTGTCTTCTACTATAGCCTCAGGCTGACCAAAGCTTTGTGAGTGGATTTAGTAGATGGAAACTGAAAGAAGCCTGTGTTTGTGTGTGTATCTATCTATCTATCTATTTATATATTTATTTTATAGAAGGAGCTTCTACAGGACTAGAACTGTTTCATTCAAATGAAATCATGATTTCATTTGAATGAAACAGTTCTAGTCCTGTAGAAGCTCCTTCTATAAAATAAATTAATTTACTCTGCTATGTATTGAGTACCTTATTTACTGTGGTTAACCCCGACTCAACCCGGGACCTACATATCTATTTATATATATATACATTACAAATACAAGGGTAAATAATTATTAATTTTAAAATGAATAAATATTACCAAGTAGTTTCGGTATGGAAAGACAACCATTATCGGTGGAAACTTTTACAAAAAGTTTTTTTTATATATAAATATAATTAGGTTTAAGCAACAACCACATACCGAAAATTTAGAAATAGCAGCTAAAGACCGCTTATTCCTTATCTGTGGAGTAATATCTATAGTAAAAAGGAATAAGCGGTATTTGGCTGCTATTTCTAAATTTTCGGTATGCTGTTGTTGCTTAAACCTAATTATATTTATATATATATCTTTGTGCCTGTATTTGTTCCCCCCCACCACTTGATAAACAGTGTTGGTGTGTTTATGTTCGTGTAACTTAGTAGTTCATCAAAAAGGTTGATTCATTCGTCTAAAAGTTCTTGAATGCATTGCCCCAGCATGGCTGTAGTCAAATGAAAAAAATAAAATTTAAAATAATCACTGTAAATAAATAAATTGATTAATTAATGAATGAAATTAAACTTTGCACTAATTCCATTAGTGCCAGCCGTGGTCACTGGTATCCGTGACAGGTGGACGTAGCAAAATATATGACTCTAAAATGCTGAACGTATTGAAATCATTTGCTGTTACTAATCCTAGCTTAACTGTAATGTTTGGATTTGTGGTTTTCTTTATTTCCACTTGAAACTGGACACCAAATTCATTCCTGTCTGTTCGATGCCACAAAAGAGACATTGTTCTGAACAATGTTGCATTGTCAGTGTCTATATAAATACAATTGGAACACTTATCTAACGGAGGTCTTCAATCCCTCTTTTATCATGGAAGTCATTAGAGAAGCAACCACCCCACATACAAACATCCACTTACACCACCACCACACACACACACACACACACGTTGGTTGCCATACTTTATTAAATAAACTCATTAATAATGTGTACTTAACATTGTTTTATTTCTAAACAGTGTGTTTTTGTCCAGATTTACAAATTCAATGTGCAAATCGATGAAAAAACAAAATGGGTGTCTGCTGGGAGTCAGACTGATGCCTCGTCTGCTAACGATTCCATGTAATTACTGCTTCACACAAACCTCTCAGGTGATGTCCACCTTCAGGCTGACACTTTTAAATAAAGTCAGTTTATTATCTTTCTGAATCCTGGCCATTCATATTTATACCTTTTCTCTTCTTTTCTTTTTACTCGTTTCAGCCATTGAACAGCTGCCAAGCTGGAGCAACATCTCCAAGGTTTTTAAATGAACAAATCAAACCGCAGTACTTGTTGTTTTAAGTCTGGTACTTACTCTATCGATCACTTTTGACAAACTACTAAGTTACATGGACATAAACAAGCCAGCACTGGTTTTCAAGCATTGTGTGTGTGGGAAGGTGGCAAACACCACACACATGCATAAGCACCCCCCTCTCTCTCTCTCACACACGCACACATTTATGTGATAGGTTTCCACACAACTTCTGTCCACCGAAGTTGCTCACAAGGCATTGGTCAGCCCTGGGGCAATTGTAGTGGGACTGAACATGAAACCACATTGTTGTAAAGCAAGCTTCTTAACCGCACAGCCATGCCTGTCCCAATATATCTTGATTTTTAAAAATCCTATCTTTTAGCAATACAGCTGAGATTGGACTTTATATGACAATCTATAATTGTTCTGAGAAATTTTTTAGAAAGTTGCTTCTCTGTTTCAGATCTACAACCTCAGGACAAGACTTTACCATTTCATGGGATTATGGGAAGATCTGTTTTATAACTCCAAATAACTATTTTTAAAAAATAATTTAATCAGAGAAGGGAAGGCAGTGTCTTTTTAGGGCCTCCAAAACATCTAGAAAGAAGGGAGGTGTTACCTGCAAACTGGAAACCTTGCCCAAATATTTACAACAGAGTAGATCCAAAGATCATGTATGGGAATTAAACAGCAACAAATTAAGTGTACCACACAGGAAAAACAAGAATAGTACCTCAAATGGGCTTCAACTCAGTTTCCATATCCTAAGTCTCACTCACAAGGCTGTGGTTAAGCTGAGGTTATGGTAGGGGACATGTGTTCGTGGTACAGCACTGTGATATTGAACCTGGAACCATGTAGTTGTGAAGCAAACTACTAAATCTGTCAGCTCATAATTTGAAAGCATCTTGGAAAGATTGAGTTCATAGGAGATGATCTTGTGAATCCCTGCATCTGGAGTGGTTTTCTTCCATCTGCTCCTGATGTAGACAACAAAACAATAGTACATCCAATTCTTGTGCATGATACACATGCGAGACCAATAGGATTGCTGCTGCAGAAGACTGCAGACAAACCAGGAAGAACAGAGCTAACAACCCTGTAGCAAGCGCTACCATTCCCTTTCCACACTGTCAAAGACTCTCTTGGGTGCAGATTGGCCTCACTAGCCATCTGTGGACTCACAAAACAAACCCACCCCCACCCCAGGATGACTAGATGGTCTTCGGTGCATCGATGGACAAACTACATGTATGCTTACACCAAATATATTCATTTAGAAATTAGTTCTACAAAAGAAAAAGAAAATTATTGCTGTTATTTTGGTTTCAAATTTTGCCACAGTAATTTGGTGGGAGGTTAAGTTGGTTATATTGACCACAGTACTCTGCTGGTACTTATTGTATTGACTCTGGTTTACCTCAGCAGAATTTGAACTCAGAATGTAAAGACGGACGAAATGCTTCTAAACATTTTGTCCGGTGCACCAACAATTCTGCCAAATCACCTCCTTAATACCATCATCTTCTTATGTTTTGAGTTTTAAACCATTTTAGAAAATATTCTACAAGAATGGTGGTAAATAGTAATGTGGTGGTGTTATACAAAATGGTTCTTTATAGTTCTATGTAGCGTGGCACTGTTAGTATGGTATTGATGTATAGTCATGTGGTAGTATAAAGAGTGGTGATACATTGATACATAGTGTGGTTGTGTATAGAGTGGAGATGTATAGTGTGATGGTATACTATAGTAGTTATACAATGTGTGGTGCTTGCATATAGTTTGATGCGTATTTTTGCTATGGAACATTGAGTAATAGAAGTATTTCTGTTGAGGAAAGTCTTAGAAATAGTTCAAATTACATTTGTGAAAATCAATAAATACATTAAAGTGTTTCTCTAAGAGAGAGACAAGATAAACTGCCATCTTGTGTAATGGTACTTGCATTACTATAGCAGGGTCAGTGTTGCTATTTTATCATAGTGGGGTCATTGTTTCTATTTTATAACAGTAGCAGTGGTGGGGTAGTGGTCATTGTTGCTGGTCTATAATAGAGGGGAGTCGGGGATGGGGGGGGTCATTGTCTCTGTATTGTTATAGCAAATCATTGTTACTGTTTTATTATATACACTCATTGTTATTGTCTTGTTATAGTGAATCATTGTTGTTACCTTAATAGGGCAAGTCATTGTGTTTAATCTGGCAACGTGGAATCAATCTGAGGAAATATTCCATTGTTTGTTTCACTGAGACAACCAAGTCAAGAGGAAAGAAGGCATTTGATTAATTTAAAACAAAACTGTTTTGTATTTCTCTTTGTTTTATTAATTCTGTAAGATAATAAATGTTGAGCTGTTCCCTAAATGAATTCGGGGCTAAACAACAGGAGGTTTGTGATTTTGACTTAGCTGGGTTTCATTCAGTTTCAGTGTGACGAGAACCAGCGAATCATACCATTTCAATATCAGATGATTCTTTGAATTTATCCTTTAGCCATGTAAATTTGTCAATACGACTAGAAGAAAAACATTAGTTGATCTTCAAATCATTTTAGATCAAAGCTCATTCAGTCATTTTGAACAAAGTTCTTACGAAATGGCTGAATAATAAATGTAATACTAAAAATGCAAAACTTATAATCTAGTCATTAAATATATTCCTAAGTCAACATTTTTAACACCAATCCATCTGAGATTGCTCTTTGGTTCTGTGATATAACCTTTCCTTTTTAAAGTGATCTAAATGAAAACCTTCCATGAAATTTTCCTGTTAATGTGTATTCGTGACACTGGCTTTAATAACGACAAAGTTGTTTTGCTAAATTCTTCGTTATTTTCAAAACAAAGACAGTGCATTTCAACAGAAATATTGCAACAAAAGGGTTAATGGAGAAAATGAAGAAAACCATATCTTTTGGAGATAATTGAACGGAGCTTTAGAATTCCATGTTGCTTCCTTCAATTGTTGAATTGTAGAATTATCTTTCAAATGAATGAAGAGAGACTCTTACAATATAAGATGTTTTACCAAAAATACAGAATTGTAACCTGTTTTTGATTGAAGATAGAAGAAAATATATTGCAGGAAAAAACAACAACATTATTTTGAAGAATTGCCAAAATGAATACAAGAACATTTTTTATCTTTTTTTCTCAAATGGAAACTGAATGTATAATAAGTATCAAGGAGAATAAACTGGCAGAAGTTTAAGTGGGAATTTGAAGTTCTTTTAATGAATACTTCAAGTTCTGAAATAATAAATCAACAATTTTAATTGTGGTACATCTGGAATAGAATTCTCTGAAATTAAGAATAATGAGCTCATCCTCTTATTTTCTTTGTTATACGTTTCTTAAATTATTCTTATTTCTTCTGGGTAAAATCCTTATCTATACAATTACGCATCAAAGATATTTGGTTAAATTAAGAGATTCTTGGGCAGAGATAACTCATCAGGGATATCTGGTTAAATTAGATATTTCTGGTTTAAAAATTTTCTTTATTTCAGTATAAACTCAGTTACTCAGGATTCTGAGAGAAAACCTTTTCTAAGGTTGATATAATCTTTCTTTCTTCCCATGTTGATATAAGTACCAGTAATATACAAGGATTAACTGCTCACTTCTTTGAAATATCTTATTCCTGTGCTTTATCAACTTAAATCATCATTCTAAAGAATAGAAATAAGAACCTTTCTCACTCGGCCCCTGACAAATGTTCACTGAGAAGGAACCAATTCATGACCAGCATTCGTAGGGGACACAGCTTGTGGTTAATGTTCACAGATTGGATCAAGGACTTCAGTGAGAGCAGCCTATGACTAGTGTGGATGGCAAGGAGGAAAGAGTTGCTGGTGGACCAGTGTGTATTATCTCAGTGGTACGTACTTTATCAAGCCTCAGCACTAAAAGCCAGTGCTAACAGGATTTAAGCACAGGAAATAGATGGACAAAGTTACTAGAATGTCTGCTAATGTACCATATCTAGAATCTTACTGCCTTATATAGAATAAAAGCATTGGCAAAGGAAGATATATATTTCAGGTATGGAAAGTTGAAAAACAAAAAAATTGCCTTAATGGAAAATCCTATTTAGAAATTCCCAAAGGTTTTTTTTGTATATTTTCCTTTTAATTTATAATTTTTGCTTTTTCATTCTTTTTAATCATCAATATTTTCACAAATTTAGTAATAGCACATTTTGGTAAAATCATTTCGTTTGAGTATGGAATCATGTTAAAACCTTGTTTATACATTTCAAAAATTCTGACTTCCTCTATTGCAATAGTCACAGAAAATTAATCAGGCATATCTAATGAAAAAACAGTGCTGTATTTTGTTGGTTCTTACATTTCCAATGAAAAATATTCAGGATTCTAGATAAATGGATTAGGTTGGCAAGAATTACACCAAATTCTACAGATAGAACAGTTTCTCTTAATTTTAAAATCAATGCAAGCAAGAGCCTATAAAAACAATTCTGCATCTGGTGTAATTTCAATGAGATATGCCGTGATGCGGAAGAAATGGTGAGTGTATTTTCTGGTAGAGAGGAAAGGTAGATTCAATAAAGTAATATTATAAACAAGCACAGCAGAGATATCTCAATCAGATAGTAAACTGGGACCAGGTTTACTGCCACTCTAAAACAGACTTAACAGTCTGCAGGCACAGAGATATAGTTACATTAATGGAAGTTATAAATTGCTAGTTGGTGTTTCTCTGAAGGTTTCATGTATATAGCTTGTATATTAGCATCGAGTATTTGTTTTTCACATGAATGGAATGTGCAGTGATTCTAAAGAAGAGTAAATAACAGCAGAACACGTTCCAGTACAAGAATACATACACAATTCTTAAAAAGTGTTTTCCGAAAATGTTATTATATTCAGCATCCGTATCTTCCGGGTGATAGTTTATCTCTCAGATGAAGGGGTCAGTGTGGAGTTTAATAGGGGGTTCTATATTACAGAGACCTGACCAATTCTATTTTAATCACTATTAATAAAGAGAAATAAAATGAAGGTGAGAGAGATTCAAAGTGTTCGTGAGCTCCAAGAAATAGCAGTCAGATCTTCCTGAAACCATAGCCTTGAAACCATCTTAATACAAGAAGGACAGATTAGATAATGCAGTTCAAGATAAATTATGTCTCAACGAAAGGATTGTCATGGTTTGGATTGTCTTTGATCATAGACCTTCTTGGTTGAGGTTGACCTGGGGTTTATATAAGAATGATGGTGGTTGTTGAAACAATGAGGATGAAGATGATGACAACAGCAGCAATGTTCCTCATAGTGGTGGTGATGATGATGACGATGATGACAATGATGATGATGATGATGATGATAATAATGGTGATGAAGATAGAGGAGGTGTTGGTGGTGGTGGTGATGAGGGAAATGCTCAACTATCAGTTGTATCTA
>NC_043015.1:33965992-34025992 GCF_006345805.1 Octopus sinensis
CCGAAATATCAACAATGGATACTGAAATGATTCCCATAATAATATTAATAGTTGCCTTGAAAATGATGAGAGAAAAAAAGGATGTAGATAATTACATAACCAAACCCTTAGTACTTCCATATACACGTGCAGAAAATAGCACCACCAGGCACTGCACAAAGAGACTGTATAGATTATCACAAGGCAAATACATACATACAATTAAGTACAATACAAAACCTTGTCTAATCTTACTTAACCAAGATTACTAATCTCCTTTGGGTCTTCTTTTCTTTGCTTTCAAATACTCTTCCCTTGAGTTAGTGCCATTTGGATATCTGGACAACTGCCACCATCCGGACAACTGACTCTAAATAACTGTCCCCAGACAGTTAAAGATTATTGTAATTATTAATCATTATTGTATTTCTATACAACTCACAGTTTGCTAGTTTTCTATTGTCATGGTATAATTACAGTGACATAAGAATATAAGCAAATATAAATATAAACAGACAGCAGCTTGAACAAGTCAAAGATGTTTAGGACAAACAATAAATCAAGAAGATAGCTGTGGAAAAAGAAGTCATTCAAAGAATAAAAAAGAGGCTAAAACTACATCTATAAAAATGTAAAAGAGCTTCACCTCAAAAGACAGAACATTGCATTTAAAATTTTCTTTGCATCTTGCAACCTTTTCAATAGTCAAGACTATTGAAAAGGTTGCAAGATGCAATGAAAATTTTAGGAAAATAAAAATAAGGAATAAGTGGAAATTTTACTAGTGAGTGTGTTAAATAAAAAGGCACTAAAAGAGAATGACTCTCCCCAGATACAACAGAATATGCTTCAACACACGAACTCACATGAAGAATCTTGCAAATCAAGTCCAAAAACGAAATATTGCATCTAAAATTGAGGCTAATAAACTGCTACATAATATCAGTGGTCCTGTACGGGGGAGAAACTTGGAAGATTGGTCCCTTTGAGATGTGGATATTTCACAGAATGGAAGGGATCAGCTGGAAAGAGAGGGTAACAAAACACTAGGCAAAATGAAAGTCTAAAGATAATTATTGTCAAGAGCCAAGTTGGCAAAGCCATCCTATTTGGGGCCAATGATGACCATGGGTCATTGTCCATGACCATCCTGATGAGAAGTGTAGAGGGAAGAGAGAAAGAGGCTGCCAAGGACATTTGTAATCTGATGACAGCAAAGAATGGAGTGGAAACAAGAACCTAGCCGATTGTAGACATGCAGCACCACACAGAGAGAACTGGAGAACCATGATAAGCTGAAACCTGGACATGGAGAGGGCACCTGGCAGATGAAGAATAGGAAACTTATTAATGAGTAATTCTTCTCTTTGGATAACAAACAAAACATGAAAATTAAAAAAAATAACTAATTACTTTTATCATTATTCTGTTTTTTTTCCCCCTGGTTTTCTCTTAATTGGGGAAATTGTCCAGGGTTTGGCAGTTTTTGAACCCTTTATTTTATCCTCCCTAAACTTCTCAATCTGTCTCGCACTTTCTACAAAGATCTATCCCAATACACAGGCACGTAACACGATGTTCCATTGATAAAAATGATAACTATAATTATTATCCCATCATCCCAAAACACCCAGAGACAACCAGCATCTTTATTGCTTTGAATCTCTTACCATTCTCATAAACCTCTAGTGTGATTCTACTCAGCTAGATCTCTTGGAAGCTTCTTTTGCTGTTGGACACCACTAGTTTCTTACTCTGGAGAATTTTAGTGAAAGCAATGTTTTTGCCCTTGACATTATTTTGTCTCATAAACATAGTTAACAAGGGAGAACCCACTTAAGGGCTCCACTTGTCTCTTGGAGATATAGTAGTACTGACTTACAAGACATCTATCATTCATCTTCTTTATGTCATTTTTCAGTCAGAATTTTGTGATCAATGTGACATTTCTGTATGCTGTCTATCAATCTATCTCTTTCTTTCTCTCTTTCCCTCGTGGGATATCCATGGCTGGGTTGTCTTTCATCACAATTCTGTTTAATGTGGGACAAAAGAATTTTTGGAATAAGTACATTATCAAGTTTCAATGTAACCTGTTACCATAGTGTTGTTTTTCTAGTCTATTTTGCTGTCCAGTTTGTCTAGATATTGGTTTCAAATTTTGGCACAAGGCCAGTAATTTTAGGGGAGTGTGTAGGTTGATTATATTGACTCCAGGGCTCAATAGGTACTTATTTTATCGACCCCCAAATGATGAAAGGCAGAATTTGAACTCAGAATGTAAAGACGTGTAAAATACTACCAAATATTTTCCCTGGTGTTCCAATGGTTCTGCCATCTTGCTGCCTTACTTTGTCTAGATTTTAATTCTGATAAGCAATTGTCAACTCTGTTTCAACAGAAAACATCAATTCACTTCCACTGTGATCCCTAAGCTGGAAGACATAGAGTTGCCTTGTTAAACAGGTGTAATGGTTATTGTAGAAGTTGTCTCACTGAGCAGGTAAAATGATAACGAAGAAGATTTGTAAAGTTTTATCCGTGAGCAGGTATAAAGAAGTTCCGTCAGTCTATTGTCTCTCCAGAAGTTTATAATGGTTGTTAGATTAAAGGACAGGACTATGTGTATGGTAGCTTTGTTTAGTTGTAATTGGTTAAAGGAAATTACTGATGACACTTATGATGATGTTGATGACAACAATGATGATGATGATGATGATGATAATATTGTAACACCTCCCACCCAATGCAGACACTCATAAGCCAGACAAATTCTATTGACTCATTACATTCTTTCTATTTCTTTAAATAATTCAGTTTCTCAGTCAATTCTTTGCTTTATTCCAGCCTTTCCCCCACCCTGACCCTCCTATATTGTACATTTAAAAGTTTAAATGTCGATGTCATTGTGAAATTCAACTTCAATTGAAAATTTTTGCAAGAAAGAGACTTCAAACTCAATAATAACACACTGACATCTCTCACACTCCATAAATCTCTGGCCTGCATCTCCTCAGCATGGCCTTTCATTTACAGCCACAAATAAATATATTCTCTTTAGTATTGTTTTGTTTGAAACTAAGATTCCACACACAATTGAATTGGTTCTAAGTCTGGTGCCACTGAAAGCAATTCTGCTTAGAGAAATTATCTCCTTAATTGCATTAGAATTCTCAAGTTATAACTCATGTGTTAATTCTTAGTTTCAGAAATGAAATTCTAGACAGTACTTTCTGCATATTTTAGTGGTTCCAGCATTAAACAAATCACGTTTAAAACAACCAAAATAAAACAGAAAAATGACATGGCATTAATTTTATGGTCTGTTATTGGAAATAATAAAATTAGAAAGAGAAATATCTGGATATTGTTAAATGGTAGATTGGATCTATTAGAGTAGCAGTCTTGGGAGAAATTATTAATTCCTCCAGTTGTGCTGTTTTGTCAATAATGGAAGAAAACAAAGAATATTACTCATCTACCACTGAATGGTCTTTTGGGTTAAACAGCTCAATTGGAAGTCTTTGAATTCTTCGTTAATGCAACAACATGGTATTGGTAAATTATTCTCTCTCTTTTACTCTCTCTCTCACTCTTTCTTCTTTTTTCTCTCTCTGTCTCTTTCTCCCACTTCTTATGCCCAACGTGACTGAAATGGCAAAGAGTATAGAAATCTGCTAGTTTTTAAAGAGCTATTTACATGAAGGAAAAGTAATAACACACATTGCCCTCATGTTCCAGTATACACACACACACATACACACACACACACACACACACACACACACACACACACATCAATATACATTCATACAGTAACACAAACATCTGATAAATAGAACTGTCTATCAATCGGTGAATAGTGTAAGTGATATCGAGATTATATATGTATGTGTGTGTGTGTGTGTGTGCATGTGTACACACACACACACATATATTGTCCCACCCATGCCAGCATGGAAGGCAGATGTTAAATGATGATGATGATATATATATGTATATATATATACAGTGTTTCCCAAACTTTCCGTGCCAGATTGCCCACCTATCGCTCAAAACAATTCTCCATTGACCACCTGTGTAAAAAACCCTGACACAACCCTCCCTGACACTAAATCTCCTAGGAGAATCCCCCCTTGTATCATTTGACACACACACTATATCGTAGGCTCATTGTCCTGTTAGTGCCATTTGGACTAAATATGCAGTTGTTTACAAATCCCTTATTGTGGGTTTCATTTTTGCCATTAATGTGAATAAAATTCTAACATTAATTCTATATCATGTAGCCAGATTAACTTCGGTAAACTTGCATTTTCTTTTACACTGAGTTTTATTTTCCCCAGATGAACCATTGATCAGAACTACTGATGCAAAAATAATTAATGATTGTATTATAAAGGCAAAGAAAACAACTTTTTCAATGAGAACCATGTGTCTGGTGCAATTGCAGCTAGTGCAGATAGATTCGGTTTCAAACTTGTCAACTTTAGCTGCAAGTCTCCTCATTGTGTCACATCCAGTCCAATTCTTTTATGAGAAGGTAAAGTTCCTAAATGGTTAAAACCAGATTCAACCAGGTACGAGGTAGGGAAGGCAAGCAGAAGTAATTTCAGACGTTTCCACAGACTGGGGTAGGAATTCTGTATACTTTGATGCTACCACAAACCTTCTTTGCCATTACAGCGATATCGCATTGTGGCGTCATTGTCATCTTGTAATTCAATCAAATTCCTCTGGTGGTGGTGGTGGTGGTGGTGGTGCTGGTAGTATGGCAGTAGTAGTGGCTGGTGGTGGTAATGATGGTGATTGTGGTTGTGTTGCTAGTTGTAGTGGTAATGACTGTGACGGTGGTAGCTGTAGTGTTGATGTTGACGATGGTGGTGATTGTGGCTGGGATGCTAGTTGTAGATGATAGTTACGGTGGTGGTGGTGGTTGTGGTTGCAGTGGTTGTTATGGTAGTGGCAGTAGTGGTGGCGGGTTGTAATGACAGTTGCAGTGGTGGTGGTGGGGGTGGTGACTGTAAACTCTATTGTGGAGTATGAGTGGGCTGAGAGGGTGGAGGTGGCTGCATTATCAATTGTGGGTTACAAGGATTATCTACATTTGGACACTGTTGAATGAGATGCAGTAATTTCATGTTGATCAATGATCTCAGCCCTGAAGGGACACAAAGAGAGGGAGAGAGAGAGAGAGAGAGAGAGAGAGAGGGGTGAACTGAGAGTAATGCCTGTACTGGGACAAGAGCAATGAGACCCCGCGACATTAAATATTGAGATATTGTGGATCGGAATAACTAAGTTGTTGCTGCAGGATTGAGAGGGTCAATTAAGTTAATTACTGGAGACCATATAATTTAGGAGATGAGGAATAGTATTTACGGCAGCTGATTAGATTATAAAGAACTTGGTATAAATAGGGGGTGGCATTGATGGAGGATAGTGTCACTGTTGTTGTTGATGGTGATGATGATGATGATGATGAGGGCGATGGTGTTGGTGGGGTTAATTATGATGATTGTGTTAATAGTATTGTGGATATTAAAGGTAAAGATGTTGATGCTGCTACTGCTGCTGCTGCTGATGATGATGATGGTGATGAAGATGATGATGATAACGACAATGATGATGTTGTTGATAATGATGATGATGATGATGAAGAAGGTGATGGTGTTAATTATGATGATTGTATTTTGGATACTAAAGGTAAGGATGTTGATGCTGCTGCCGTTGCTACTGATGCTGATGATAAAAACAATGACGATGACAATGACGATGACAAGATGACAACGATGATGATGATCAAAATGGCGATGGTGGTGATGTTGATGGTGTCAGTGTTGGTAACAATGGTTGTATTATTGGTGACATTGATGTTGATGATAAAGATAAGAAAAATCCATTTCTGGAAATTCTGCAAAAGGAAAAATACTATTATCGGTAATAATGGATTCCTTTCATCTTGTGAATGTTGAAATGCTGTAGGACTTGAAATTCTGTGGATGAATTACTAACCAGGTGGATGAAAGATACGTGTTGGTAACCTGGGTGAATAGGAGAAATATACTGGTAGTCAGGTGAGTGAGGGATGCGTGTTGGTAACCAGGTGAATATGGAATTTATTGGCAACCTAGCGAAAGGTGAAATACAGAATAAGAAATATATGTGTGAACTGAATATTAGGTAAGAATTAAAGGAGTACAGGTGGAAGGAATGGCGAAAGAGGAAAAGAGGAAATAGAAAGAGAAGAGTTTAGATTGAGTGCATATATACATCTATCCAATCATCCATCCATCCATCCATCCATCCATCCATCCATAAATACATACGTACATACATACATACATACATATATATATATATATATGCAAACACATACATACCCACTTATATACACACACATGAACACATACACACACACACGAACACACACACACACACACAGAGGCATATGGCTGTGTGATCAAGCAGTTCACTTCCTGACTATGAGGTTCCAGGTTCAGTCCTTCTGCATGATGCCACTTTGGGAAAGTCTCTTCTACTGTAACTCTGGGTCAACCAAAAACTTAGGAGTTGATTTAGTAGATAGAAACCTGCCCCACCATTGGTGTGGAGTTGGAAAGAGAGAAAAAAGCAGTAGTGATGAGGTCGGGGGGGGGGGTCTAAGAGAAGAAAAACAGGAAGGGAGTCTGGTTAGAGGTAGCAAGTGTGTATGGAGAGTGAGGTAAGGTAAGAAATGGGGGGAGGTGTTGTAAATGATGATGCGTGATGAACAAGGTTTGTAGATGGGTGTTGTGGTGGTGGTGGTGGTGGTGGTGGGGAGCTGTTAATGATAAAAATAGGTTGGATGGAATATAGGGGAGAAGTGATGATGACCAGAGATTGAGATGTGTGTAGGGGTGAATGCTGGAAATAACAGCGGGATAACCAATAATGCATATAAACTGAGGAGTAGGTGTTGACTGGCAGTGCAGAAGGATGAGGATCAGAAGGAGAGAGAGAGAGAAAGAGAGAGAGAGAAAGAGATGATGTATTAAGGTTGAGAGTGAAAGATGTAGTGCATGGGGAGAGTGAGAGACAGATAGTAAAAAGGGCAAATCAACAAGAAGTGGCTGAGTGAAGAAGGAGAAAGAGAAATAATTTGATAAAATATAAAAAATAAAAGGGTGGAGTGATCAGTGTAAAATATGAGTGAAGAGGACAAGGTAAGAATGATAGGTGGAAGTCAGTTGGAATGGTTTTTGGTAGTGAGAAAGATAAGTGGTGTCACAGAAAAGGTGATAAGTAATTTTGGCTGCATTTAATTACGGCAACACAATATTATGTGTAGTAAGTGAAATAAAACAAGGAAGGGAAAAGAAAATTTGACGGGAGAATTAGGTGAGGAGCCCAATTATGTACAGCGACATTATGTTTTCAAGAACTCAGTTTTGCCCCACATATTTCCTGTCATCCTGGTCCTTTTGTCATCTCCATGACATATCTTCATTACACATCTTCTTGGGCCCCTCTCTCTCTCTCTCTTCCACAAGTTCCATCCACCTTAACAATCAGTACATATCCATACTGTATCACAGCATCAGCCCAATTTTTCTCTTAACACATTTGCCCTTTGTTGTTCATGTACATTTCTATGATGAAAGCACATTTTTATCTGTTTTCCAATTTACCTTGCTCTTTGCTTTCAACTAAATTATTTTTCTTCATGTTTGGCCAATAATTTAATGTTCTAATTTAAAGTAGATACTAAACACTGCAACAGAATCTTACTCATCTTCTTTTTATTTATTGCAGTGCTTTATTTTACTGCTTTACAACCTTTTAGAGACAAGAGATTTTGCATGAAGTCAACAAGATCCAATGGGGTTCCTGGCTTTAAAAAATAAAAATTTTATTGCAGCAAGAAACCACACATTAAAACATTAGCAGTTTTGAAAATTTAATGTGGTCTGTTATTCGTAGAAGTCCTGTCTAGCAGATCTGCATTCACAGAAAAATAACCAAACAATTCTAACACCAATGTAAATATTAACAAAAGAAAAAAAAGATAAGGATAACTTTTAACCTTTTATTACCAAAATAGAAATAAGAAAAAGTAAATAAGAGCTAAACCAGTTTTAGTCTCAGTTGGAGTGGAATGGTTTTTAATGTTACCTCCAAGGTTGTTTGATAATTCTTGCCTTTCTATATTCTTTCAGTACTTTACATATTGTTCCAACAGAGATATGTTGTGTATTGATAAAACTTGAAGTATCTAAAGAATTGTCTTTAGAAGTTATTTGCTGTCTAACGTACACCTGAAAGTAAATGTTCCATTAAAAATGGTCTATTGATCCCCGAAAGGAGGTCACTTGCGCTTCACAGCAACTTGTTAACACACTCTGAAGGAACACAACACAATAATAGAATTCTTCTCTCTCCAAAGAATCAAACCTATTTTTCTCATGAAAACAATCTCTGTACACAGTTGGCATCATCTTTAGCCTGCTATCCTCACTGATTTAGAAATTACTAGAAACAACTTGTGTCTATTCAAGATATCTTGTCGGTGAAGTCCATAAATTCAGGCCTGAAACTGCTGCATTATTTCATATCATTCATAACATTTAAGAAGTTTGCTGAAGCGATAAGGACCTTTATGTTGGTTTCTTTTTGTTTAACATGATGGAGAAATTTTAAGAAATACTAAAGAAGACAGAAGAAAAAAGGGGAAAAATGGAAATTTCCCTATTTTCCAAGTGTAATAAATCTTCAGACGAACCATCTTCTGGAAATGATGCTTCTAACTCATGAAACATGTACTGCATTTAATCAAACTGTTTGTGTAGTATCACATCAATGAGAAAAACCTTTATAGTCACGTGATCTGCTGAAAGTATAAACCAAATCTTCTTTGAATTCCATTTTACTGCAGTAGTTCTCAAACAGTGCATTGTACCAAACTGTTGCAATGTACATCAGAGCTAAGAACTCTAGGAAATGAATTATATTTTTTAAAATGTTAAAAAATAATATCTGATGGAATACATTATTCTTTTATTTGTTTCAGTCATTTGACTCATTTGAATTTGTCCATACACCAGATAACATGTTAAGTCTTATGTTCTGAAATTTAGATTTTGAATTTGTTTTAATTATAAAATTACACCTCAGCTAAAAAACATCTTTTGGCTCTCAAATACAATCTTTTCTTTCTCTCTTTCTATGTTTTGTTAGGTTACAATTTCTCTACTTTGGTCAGGATTTTTCCGATTTCTTTTTTTTCGTATCAAGTAATGGATGAAAGAATTTAAAAAAAGAATTAAATTCATAGAGCTGAACAAAATCAAAAGTATTAATTCTATTTTTTCCCTTTCTTTAATACTAACGAGAGCTTAGTATGAGAGAGATTTGGCTGTTATTTTTAGCAAATTGAAAACCACACAGATTTGTTCAGTTGGCTCATTTGTTGATGTGTAAAAGTAAACAAAAACTAAAAGACACACACACACACATATGAATGTGCTTGTGTTTGTACCCCCACACCATTGCTTGGCAACCAATGATGGTGTGTTTGTGTCTCTGTAACTTAGCTGTTCAACAGAAGAGACTGATAGAATAAGCACCAGGCTTACAGGGATTAAGTCCAAGGGTCAACTACTTTGACTAAAGAGTGGTGCTCCAGCATGGCCACCATCAAATGACTGAAACAAATAAAAGAATACGAGAAAAACGTTCTGTACCACCAAACCAAGAAGGTTCTCTGAATATGAACGATGTATTTTAAGGCTAAATAGTAATTCTGTTTATGTTTGTGTAACGGAGACATTTTGGTTGGATTGTTATCAGTTTTAATCTTCTTTCTATATTCCGTAACTGTCGCAATATACTTGGTTACTATAGGCACAAGTCCTGAAATTTTGTGGGGGAGAGGACCAGACAATTAGATTGACCCCATTACACAACTGGTACTTAATTTATCAACCCCCAAAAGGATGAAAGGCAAAGTCGACCTCTGCAGAATTTGAACTCAGAATGTAAAGACATGAAATACTGCTATGCATTTCACTTGGTGTGCTAATGATTCTGCCAGCTCGCTGCCTTTAACTGTCACAATATAGAAACATTTCTCATGGTACCAGCACACAATTTACAGATGCTTACATATTTTATAGTTTCTGTGAATTTTTCATGGGTCCAGCTGGTATGTAAGCAAACTACATCCCCACGAACTGTTGTTGGCACAAGGATTCATCATGTAGCCCAAATGATGAGCAAGACCTTACAGCTGTTGTATACCACAAAGGACAACAATATTGTTTCCTTGCTGCAATTATATATGCTGACCAATGTGTTCTGGAAGATCAACAATCGGATGAACGAGAGGCTGGATTTGCTTGATATCTCTGAAGCGGGAAAGAAGTAAACAAAGGGTTACCGTGGCATGTTTGATCACGAATACTTTGTTGAATGGATGAGACAGGTACTGCAGTCTTTGAAAGGGAGAAATATATTCAATGCAATTATCATGATGGACAAATGCCAAGTACCATAAAAACTGAAAATACACTGGGAAAGAGTGACAAGAAAGCAATGTTACAAGAAGCATGTACAAAATATGGAATTGGTTTTGAAGACAATGGCACAAAGGCTATGTTATGGGATAAACTGCATCTGTATATCCAAAATAATGTAATACCTGTAATTTCAAGAATGGCTCAAGATGAAGGACATGGAGTAAATATTTTCACCACCTCATTACTCAGATTTGCAACTAACTGTGACTGTCTGGGCTGTTGTAAAAGGAGAGGATGGTAGGCAGTACACAATTGACATTACGTTCAAAGATGTACTTCAACATTAGAAAGGTACTTTTAATCATCTGAAAGCAAATACTGTTCAAGGATGCATCAATAAAGCAAATAGGAATCTGAAAAGACTATGGGAATACATCAAGTCTATGGGAGATGCTGATGATGAAAATGGAGATGATTGAAATGAGGATATGGGTTCTAGTGGCCCTTCTGATGACAAGCAAAGCATTGCTGAGGACTCTGATAATGATGATTAGAAATATATCTGACTTTTCTTTTACTTTATTTTTCTAGCAAATGGTCAAAATATTGTATTAATTCATGATCATACCTTTGCCAGAATTATGCTATCGAAAACCCGTTGGTTTTAGGCATATCATGCAACATCAGAGGCTGTTTTAAAGTTTTTTAACAAGTTTCATTAGTACCCACGATGCTGGTGCAGACTGTAAGAACTATGTCTCATTTACTGAACAAATTAGTAAATATATAGTATTTTTCTGGGTTTTTTTTTTTAGTTATAATAGGTTAAATATAAAACTATCTTCTAGTGTATTTTTTGCTTTTGTGTTCAAAGTACACCAAAATATTTTTCTATTTACTCTAAAGTGTGCCATAAGGAAAAAACTTTTTGAGAACTCCACCTTACAGTCATGAAAAATGAAACCAATATTTTTTATTGCATTGGTAGGTATATTCCCAGATACCACAGCCATGTTAGCCATCACTTGCAATCAACTATTATTTGGTAGGAAGTACCATTCTTTTGCTAATTATTTTAGTTGCTTGTGAAGTTATAAAGCAGACTTAGCATTTCAGCTCTCCCTCTCTTGACGAAACAGGACATCCAAGTTGTGGAAGCTGGAATGAAAGAGAGCAGCACCAGTCCCTGGCTAGTAATCATTTCACTTGGAACGAAGTACTTTACTGAAGAACATGTTGCCCTGTCCCTGCCCACAGATCAAACTCAAGACCTTGTGATTATTAGCCCAACACCCTAATTACACACCTTCACTTTCCCAGATACATTGTGTCTGAATAAAAGACTGCCTGGCAACTATATGCTTTATTCCTGACCCTCATACAGCCGTTGTTAAATGCAAAACCTATACCTATTCTAGAGAGCCACTCTACAACAAATCTTATTTTACCTTTCTTCCCTTCCATCATGAGATCTTCTGTAAACTATTTGTAAACATGTTAAATTTAGAAAGAACAACCTACTCAAGATTCGGTGAAGCGTTGCCATAGAAACTCTGCTAAATATATATAAATGCATGTGGTTTGTGTTATTTTTAAAATATTTGCCACATCGGAATCTGGCATAATATATTAATTAAGGAGACATTCAGGTTTAGCTTTAGACCATAATTTGTCAAGTGTCATTAGGTATATTATTTTGCATCCAACAACCTGGAAAAGCTCTCCTTAAATTATTCATCTGATTACATCTGTTGCAGTTGAAACTTGCCAATTTTCTTGCCTGTTTTTTTTTTTCCATTCCATCAAACCATCAATAATCCTGGAGTATTCTTAAACAAAAATATTTAGATTCTCTTGACAGAGTCTCTTTGGAAACATCTATTAATTTGAGAACGCATCACTATTCTTTGTTGCTTCGTCATTTCCTTAGACCTGATGCTCCTAGTAATTGCAAGGCTGATATTGCATCGGTTTAAACTAGTTCAACTCCCTAATACACCAGGCAATCACACATTATGTGTATATGTATATGTATGTGTGTGTATATTATGCATGGGTATATATATAATGCATATGAATATATTTGCAATATGTATGTGAAGATATGTGCATATCTGTGCGTATATATGCACATACACACACACACACATGAAGAGAAGTAAAAAATTATCAGCACTTTAACCATAACATACCTTTATTATTGTTGCACTGCCTTCTGCGCATGTGTGCTTATAGTTGGTACTATTGTGGTCACGTGATTGAAGTTTGAACTTGATTGAGCCATTTTTGTCTTTCTGGCTTTACAGTCTAAGCATGGCCAATCCACTTGCAATGGGCACCAAAGAAGAACAAAGAGCAGAGATCTGATTTCTTTGGTTCAAAGATGTGTCAGGTGCTGAAATTCATTGGAGGCTTTTAGTGCAGTACCACATAGAAGTGTGTATGAGTGGATTAAGAAGTTTAAAAGTGGCCAGGCAAGCGTGATGCACAAAGGGGGAATAGGATTCCCGTCAACCTCCACCACTGATGAGAACCTTCTATTTATCTTTCCCTGCTAATTTAAAAAAAAGCACACCTCCATTTCCACTGCACTCTCCACTCTGCTTCAACCATCCTACCCATACTCTGTACTACATCCTACCGCCTTATGCGTACCACCATTCATTCTGATCTCTCCAAAATACACACCATCGACTGCCCTCTCCATCTTGCTTTCTCCATCTTCTCCTCTCAGTCACCCTCCCATGCTAACACTACGTTACATAATTCATTTAAATCATCTCTTTCATCAATTTCTCACTCACACCAAACAACATAAACTCCACTCACTCCTCCATTCCATCACACCCGATGACACTACCCCCAACTCCTCTCCCTCCCTGATACGGATGTATGCCTGAAATTCTCGACACTTGAGTCACTCTGTTGTTTCTGCTAAATATTAATAAATGTGTGTGTGTGTTTGTCCCCCACCACTGCTTGGCAACTTGTGTTGGTGTGCCTACATTCCCATAACTTAGCAGTTTGGCAAAAGCAACTGACAGAATAAATACCAGGTTTTACAAAATAATAGTAAGTACTGTGGTTGATTCATTTGATTAATATTCTTCTAAGTGGTGCCCCAGCATGGCCACAGTCTAATGATTGAAATAAGTTAAAAATCAGAAAAAAGATGAATGAAAGACCTTAAAATTAGCAGAAACTAAAGTTTTAATAAGGGAAAAGGGGAACAGGTTTAAATGGCCATTTGCAGAAATGGGTTTGGTAGAAATTCCTTAAAGTGTGCCCAGTGTAATCAATGGAAAGACAAAAGGTGTATTGGGACTGAAGGCCGGCTGACAGGAAAGTCCCATTTCATATGCACAAAGGGTGCAGTGGAACAGTAAGTACTAAAATAACTTAGGTTAGTTTAGATAAGATTAGGTTAATTTCATTTCTTTGGACTAAGGTGGGTGAGCAGGCAGAATCATTAGCACACTGGACATAATGTTTAGCAGCATTTTGTTTGTCTTTACTTTATGAGTTCAAATTCTGCCAGGATGTTTTTTGCTTTTCATCCTTTCAGGCAGGGCCAGCCCTAGGGTTGCTGGTGCTCCGGGCAAGTATAATTTTTAAAAACTTTCATGAGAGAAAAACTGAAAATGTAGACTAAAAAGCATAAGGTGCCCCGGGTGGCTACCTGAGTTGCCAGTGCCTTGAGCCAATATATTCGTTTCAAGTTTTGGCACGAGGCCAGAAAATTTGGGGGAGGGATAGGTCAATTAGATTGATCCCAATGCTCAACTGGTACTTATTTTATTGACCCTGAAAGGGTGAAAGGCAAAGTGAACCTCGGCAGAATTTGAACTCAAAATGTAAGGACGGACAAAATGCCACTAGGTATTTTGCCTGGCATGCTAACGATTCTGCAAGGCTTGCCACCTTAAACAGACTAAATGTATTGATTTTAGAATTACAAAGATCGAAGTAGAATGTTTTAATAAGCTAGACAAACAAATAGATAAATAAAATCCAGAAAATTCTTCAAAAAACACTGATTTAGTAAGGATTGGTCATGTGAAAGATCTTTCATTAAAATACTTTCTCTAGAAATGGCAGAAAGTAGTTTTAGTGAGGAAATCTCTTGTTCTCGGTTCCATATTTTGCTTCTTATTTCCAAACATTCATTATTTCAGTTGAGGATTGGACTCAATCATCACAGTTTGATGGACAGAAACTCATGAGCTAATAGAAAAAAAAACCAGAAACATCAAATTGGAATAAACACAGAGAAGAAAACACAGAGAAGAAAACACTTAATCCTCATTTCAAAATATTATCTCTGAACTTTTATCATGGTGAAGAATCGGCAAATTTGGTTTCTGTCTTTTAGGAATTTGTAGTGTTATTTCTCTTAAGTACTTTGGATTTGCTTCTATTGAAGTTTTCCATATTCATTGTTAAAACTCACTTTTCGTAATATTATCACTGGAATGTTTCCTCTTTGTTCTTGTGGCAATAAAATTGAATTAATGATTATTATGTTCTCAACAGTTTACTATGGTTATTATTACTTGATTTCACTCACGTTTCTATTCATTCCTCATAGAATTTATGTGGGTAGCATGTTACTACACGTAACCTCAGATGTCCGCAAGCTTTCATTAATCTTCCAAGTGTTCAAAACCCTTCTCATAATCTTTCCTGTCCCTAAGAGGCAAACATTCTGTAGAAGCTCCACAGGACATTCTATTCTAACTACCATCAACCATTTATCTTTATCATTATTCCTAATGCACCAATTATTACAGGCACAACTTTTACAGTTTTCAGATTCCAAATTCTCACAATTCCAAATTTTAAGGGATTATATTTTTTTATTTTTTCATCTTCTTCTTCTATAATCTTGGACTCAAAAGGACATGATGGGTGGATTAGTAAGTAATTTTGATTTTTCTTTTCTATTGTTGTTATATCTGGTTTATTATTTTCTAGCTTCTTATCCATTCAAATGGAAAAATCCCATAAAATCTTACATTTTTCCAACTCAAGAACTCTTTTGACCTGTCAATCATACCAAGTACTTTCAGCTCCAAATCTCCATTTTTGACAAAGTTTTCAGTTCAAAACTTTCTCAACTTGGTTATGCCTCCATTCTCCCTGAGCCAACTTGGGACATTCTGTGACAATGTGTGCCATTGTTTCATCTCAAATTCCACACATTACATACTGCTAACATCTTCTCTCCATACACATATTTTCTCAAGTTGTTTGCTTTTAATGCTTGATCTTCAGCTGCTATAATAAGGATCTCTGTTTCTTTTTTTAAATCAAGCCCAGATTTTTGTTCCACATACATCCTCAGTGGCTTTCCAAAACGGACCATGCACAGGTTTCTCTCCAATCTGTTTAACATGCTCTTTTTGAATTTCACTCTTGTCCTTTTCTCCTATTCCACACTTGATCACTTGTTCTTTATTCACTGCCTTTAGTAATTTCTCTGTGATGTTCTGTAAATATGCTAGTAGGCTTTTTCTTTCCACCTGCACACACTCTTCTACAGCAATTAAGCCTCTTTTAAGCTGGTCTCTCTTCAAGTCTCTAACTAACTAATATCAGCTTTTGCATGGTGAGCTCCATATCTTGTCAATAGCTTTCTAGTTCTAACAAGTTTTTGTATGGCATTTTTTTTCCAGTTTTACAGATGCAAATTATCCCTCCACCTGTGTTAGTCATTCTGCACTTTCTTTATGTCTTACTGGCCTGCTCCAAAGTTCTCCCCAAAATGCTTTAATTTCTCCTATATCAGGAATCACTTTCTGATGTTCCTCAAACGATGCTTTCTATTTGAGTGAAGCAATCTATTCTGTTCAAAACCTTTGCATCTAGCATTGTGTCTTTTCAATTTAGCCTTTAATGCTGTCACCCTTTGTGGAAATTCTTCATCTACAGTTTGTTTTCCTCTTTCTTCTTTGTCCATTTAATTTTCTGATTGCTTTCTCATTCTGAGTTCTTTCATCATCCTATTCAATTGCTTCAGTTCTTTCCTTGTCTTTTCCGACTTCATTTGTTTCCTCTTCCTCCAGTTTGGTTCTTTCTTTCCCTTTTTTTTTTCAATAATCTTCTATCCTATTATGGCAGCTATATTAGCAGCAGTTCTGATTAGCTTCACTGTTCTCTGTTTTAACCAAGCTCAAAACACAATTTACTTTGACTCTAGCTCTTCCTATTTTCCCATACACCTTACATTTGGTGGCACTGCATTGTTTCTGCCACATATTTTACCTTGCACCATTTCTAGCATCTTCTTCTCTTCACCATTCAAGTCTCCTGCAACATTTACTCTCACCTGTCCACCTAGGTTGTCTTCACCCTTTACTTCATCAGCATTCTCAAGCATTTACCTGATTTCCTCCTTTTCTTCATCTCTCACCCCTTCATTGTCACTTTCCCGTTTGTTCGTTCTTCCTGTTCATTTTTCATTCTCTGAAATCCTTCAACCTCTAATCCTATAATCCAATCCTTTATATGAATTGCCCTTGCCTGCTCAATCAATCATTGGCTGGAATCTTCAAAGACTCCTTTTTCATTCCCATATTTTCTTCCTTCATTTCAAGAAACCTCTTTTACTTGGCTCACTTCTCAGCCAATATTCAATCACGATCTTTCCCATTTCATTTTCCTCCCTCTGCATTTCTAACTTCAATTTTGGTCCCGATTGATCAATGGCTTGATGACGACCTGCCAGAGCTTGATCAGACACTCCTTGCCTGTTGTGTGCAACACTTTCCCTGTTGATAGTTCCAGTCCCGTTAACCCAGTTGTGATTATAACTTGAATGTGACATCACTAATTTTAAGGTAGCATTTAAAAGGTTGTGCAATCAACAGTATTTTTATTGTAACACCATTACCAGGTGGGTTGCCAACCAAGCCCCAGAGAGTCCACACTTACCCTCATATACACTGTTGGATGGCCGTTGACACCCATCAATCATCGATCCTTTGATGGGTCTTGTTTTGCTTCCTGCAGCGTCTCCAACTACCACCCTTCTCACCAAGCAAGCTTGGTAAATTTGCCAGTTTAGTCACCATCAACCTGACCCTTAGTATATTTATTTAAAACCTAATTCCAATATGCATTCACCAACATCAGAAGCTCACGAGATATTCCCTTCAAACCAATGAAATAAGAGAAATACAAAATATACAACTATGGTCCCCCTCCTTGCTATTTCTCACCACCACTGCTTAGTCGAACAATTTATCTGAATATTCTTTAACAATATTATTATTATTCTAGTTATGTTATTATTATTATTATAGTTATATTATTATTATTCTAGTTATTATTATTATTATTATTATTCTAGTTATATTATTATCACTCACCACAACTACTATCACTGTCATTATTACTACTTTTACTAACACTACTATTTTTACTATCATTTCATTACCAGTTTCACCATTACTATCACTATGACTATTTAGTCATAATCTTTAGCACAGTCTTTATCAAGATTTCTGGTGTAGATGGCAGGGGTGGGTGCATTACTGAAACAAGCAGGTTTTCAGTGTTGCAGATACAAATAAAACACAAGAGAAATTTAAAGTGAAATTTGTTGAAAAAGAGAAAACAAATTAAAAAACGTATTTGTACTGATATTCTACATCTAAAAGAAGTAAACAAATGATTTTAACTAACCTTTAAATTCCTGCATACGATTCCATTAGTACAAACTATGATCATAGGGCCAAGTGAAAGAGAAAAACGATGTATTATTATTTTTTTAATTCTCTTTGTTTTAGATTCTCAATCTTATGAAGATGCAGAGTAAATTCCATTAAGGTTTTGGAGAGAGAGAGAGAGAAGCTGAGAAAGAGAGAGTTTGTGTGTGTGTGTGTCTGCTTATGCGTGTGAGGCTTTAAATAACTACATTACAGCTATAATAAAATGGCTTTTATTGGTGTCACATCAGACACTTTAGTGCAGTATATTCTGAAAACTGAAATGTAAGAAGACACGAAGGTTTTGATGAAATAATTTGTTAATTAGAGAAAATGAATCAGTTATTTCTATGTACTTCAGGAAGCTGTACATGTGTTACATGATAATATGAAGAGACAACAGAATCAGGGTATATACAACAAAATCAGGGTATATACAATGAAATATTTTACTTCAGTATTTTCTTTGCTTGTTTTTAATAAATTAAAGCAGGAAGGGTCATTATCCACAGCCTCCGCAGCCCCTCTCCCTCCCACATTGGTGATGCTGATTTGAACATCTGTAGGGCAACATGGACATATAAATGCAGGCATGGCTGTGTGGTAAGAGGGTTGCTTCTCAACCACATGGTTCTGGGTTCAGTCCCACTGTGTGGCACCTTAGGCAAGTGTCTGCTACTATAGCTTCAGGCCATCCAAAGTCTTGTGTGTGGATTTGGTAGATGGAAACTGAAAGGGGCCCATCATATAGATATATGTGTGTGTGTGCGTACATGTGTGTGTCTTTGCGCCTGTGTTTGTCCCCCACAACAGCTTGACAACCAGCGTTGGTGTGTTTATGTCCCTGTAACTTAGTGAATAGGCAAAAGAGATCAAAAGAATAAGTACCAGGCTTAAAAAAATAACTGATGAGGTGAAGTCATTCAATTAAAAATTCTTCAGAGTGGTGCCCCAGCATTGCTGCCATCTAATGAGTGAAACAAGTAAAAGATAGTTCCTCTAGTGGTTTGTAATTGTGTTTTATTTGGTATTTAGGAGGTGAAACACTCTCTTGCAAAATGGAATATTCCATACCTCCAATCCTAACATGTGCAAACCTCTTACTTTCTCTTTCCCTTCTGTGTATACATAACACTTAGTTTCTTTTGCAGCAACTTAGTATTGCTCTCTGCTGACATCTTTCCTTTCATTTTTCCATATTTATCTTTTACTTTTGTGACTGTGTACATAATAGCGTCTCACATGACATCTAGTTGAGACCCTGCGCTAGTCACAGATCTGGTTTACCTCTATGTTATATATCACCATCTCCTTCAACCTCCTGACATAAATATCAACTGATATATTTCTGACTCTTGACAAGATGAGGGCTCTTTCAGCTTCAATGTCTTCTTTCTCCAAATTTGTTTTTGAGTTGGTCTTGCTCTTACTCTGAAGTCACTACTCACTAATCTATATTGGGTGATACATTTTTCACCATGAAAGGACTTAGTATTTGCAGTACCGTGTCTTTTCATTCAATGTCACTTTGTCAAATGTCTTTTTGTCCACGTCATTTGGTCAGTATTTTAGTCAGATGATTTTTTTGTTCAACAACTTTTTGTCCAATTTTAAATAAACTCTTTAGAAAACAAGGTGAAATATCTCTAATGATATATTCACACAACTATAACGAGCCTCGTTATAGGATTGTTATTATCATTCTTTTCCCTTCTCTGTTAACAGTTTTACTTTCTGTTTTTCCTTCTCTCTCTCTTAAGTATGGTGCTGTGTACAGAGAGTGCTGCAAATTTAGTCTATACATTTTTAATTACTCATCCCGAAATGACAAAGTTCATAGTATCGACCAAAAACAAAAGAAACGTAGTTGATGAAAGTAATTACATCCACGATTTTCATTCAAGCAAAACAAAACTAGGAAAAGAATACGGGAGATGTGAGTAAAGAAGGCTGTTTTCAGTGCAAAATCACACGGAAACGGAGAAACAATGAGCCGAAATTTATTTCGTTTTCTAGTGAGCATCTTCATCCAGCGGATGTAGATTCGTTAAATGCGAGAAAAGCAGTTGCAGAAATAAAGCATGAAGCGGTGGAAAACATAGCAGCAAGTTCGCATAGTATAATAGCGGCTAAGTTTACGCATTGTTGTGATGGTGGCATGAAAATCATCATCATCGTCGTTTAACGTCCGTTCTCCATGCTAGCATGGGTTGGACGGTTCGACCGGGGTTCTGGGAAGCCAGAAGGCTGCACCAGGCTCCAGTCTAATTTGGCAATGTTTCTACAGCTGGATGCCCTTCCTAACGCCAACCACTCCGTGAGTGTAGTGGGTGCTTTTTACGTGCCACCTGCACAGGTGCCAGGCGGGGCTGGCAACGGCCACGGTCAGATTGGTGTATTTTATGTGCCACCGGCACGGAAGCCAGTCTAGGCGGTGCTGGCATCGGCTACGAGTCGGATAGTGCTTTTTACGTACCACCAGACCAGGGATCCTGGCTGGTTCAATTCGATTTCGATTTCGCTTGCCCCAACATGTCTTCACAAGCAAAGGGGGTTGGCAAGGGTGCCTGTCGTACGGTCGCATTGGAGTATTTTACGTACCACGGCCACGAGTCGGATAGTGCTTTTTACGTACCACCAGACCAGGGATCCTGGCTGGTTCAATTCGATTTCGATTTCGATTTCGCTTGCCCCAACATGTCTTCACAAGCAAAGGGGGTTGGCATGGGTGCCTGTCGTACGGTCGCATTGGAGTATTTTACGTGCCACGGCCCCGAGTCGGATAGTGCTTTTTACGTACCACCAGGCCAGGGATCCTGGCTGGTTCAATTCGGTTTCGATTTCGATTTCGATTTCGATTTCGCTTGCCCCAACATGTCTTCGCAAGCATGGGGGGTTGGGATGGGTGTCTGTCGTCGGATGAGGTTCTATATCGACTTCGCTTGCCTCAACCGGTCTTTGTGTCCAAGGGAGGAAAGGCATTCATAAGTGGGCTGGGCTCACTTGTCCTGCCTGGTCTTCTCACGTACAGAATATTTCCAAAGGTCTCGGTCTCTGGTCATTTCCTCAGTGAGGCCTAAAGTTCGAAGGTCGTGCTTCACCACCTCGTCCCAGGTTTTCCTGGGTCTACCTCTTCCACGGGTTCCCTCAACTGCTAGGGATTGGCACTTTCTCACACACCTATCTTCATCCATTCTCGCCACATGACCATACCAGCGCAATCGTCTCTCTTGCACACCACAACTGATGCTTCTTAGGTACAACATTTCTCTCAAGGTGCTAACGCTCTGTCGAGTATGTACACTGACATTACACATCCATCGGAGCATACTGGCTTCATTCCTCACGAGCTTACGCATGTCCTCAGCAGTCACAGCCCATGTTTCGCTGCCATGTAGCATGGCTGTTCGTACACACGCATCATACAGTCTGCCTTTTACTCTGAGCGAGAGGCCTTTAGTCACCAGCAGAGGTAAGAGCTCCCTAAACTTTGCCCAGGCTATTCTTATTCTAGCAGTTACACTTTCAGCGCACCCACCCCCACTACTGACTTGGTCACCTAGATAACGGAAGCTATCAACTACTTCTAGTTTTTCCCCCTGGAAAGTGACGGAAGTTGTTTTCTGCAGATTTTCGGAGGTTAATGCTCCCGAGCATCTGCCACATACAAAAACTATCTTCCCAGTTAGCCTACCTTTGACATTGCTGCACCTCTTATGTGTCCATAGCTTACACTGGGTACATCTTATAGAGTTTCTACCTACACCTTTTCTACAGATCGAGCAGGGCCATCTTCCTGAAGATATTTGTGGATTGTCTACCTTTCTACTTATTAGTACTTTGGTTTTAGCTAGGTTGACTCTAAGGCCCCTTGATTCTAAACCCTCCTCCACACCTGGAACTTCTCCTCCAGTTCTGATAGTGACTCAGCAATAAGAGCAAGGTCGTCAGCGTAGAGGAGCTCCCAGGGACAGCCTGTCTTGAATTCCTCCGTAATTGCCTGGAGTACTATGATAAATAGGAGGGGGCTGAGTACTGAACCCTGGTGGACCCCAACCTTATCAAAATGCTTAGCGACATTTTGTCCATCTTTACTTTCTTAGTTTAAATTCTGCCAAGGTTGATTTTGCCTTTCATCCTTTCGGGGTTGATTAAACAAGAACCAGTTGATTACTGGGCTGATGTAATCAACTTACCCACTCACCTGAAACTGCTGGCCTTGTGCCAAAATTTGAGATCAATAATTACAAGAAAACTCAATTTGTAAAGTCACTAGTATAAAAAAGTCAAGTGTCAGAAATTAAAATAGATGGAGGGATTTCATTTTTTGAAAATAAATAAGATTTTATTCAGCTTCAGTTTGTCTTATAGGCACAGACATGACTGTGAGGTCAAAAAGCTCACTTTGCCACAGTATGGTTTTGGGTTCAGTTCCACTGCTTTCAGTGAATTTGGTAGATGGAAACTGCATTGAAGCCTATCATATATATGTATGTCTTTGTCCCTCTACCCAACAACTGCAGTTGATTTGTTTACATCCCCATAACTTAGCAATTCAACAAAAGAAACCAACAGAATAAGTACCAGAATTAAAAAAATAAGTACTGGAATCAAGCCCTTCAAAGCAGTACCCTGACATGGCTGCAGTCCAATGACTGAAGCAAGTAAAAGATAAAAGAAGATACCTTTTCATCCATGTTACCCTTCCATAACTTTATTCATTTATCCAACCTGTCTCTATAAATTAGTGGTTCTGTAAAATCAGTAATTTTCATAATATGTTGGAAGTCCACTCTACCACTAAATATGGAGAAAGAAAAAAAAAATCAACTGAAGAACGGAACTGTTTTGTCTCTACCAATCTCACAGAATAAACTGGATGTCACTTGATGTGCCACTTATTTTAGAGACACGATGCATAGCATGCCACAAATAATGTTGGTACTCTCTCAACAGTGTCACACTATATTGCAATTTAACAGTAACAGCACCATGTTGATAGTGATTGGAAATATGTTGGAGTCAGGAATTCAGCAGAAGTCTTTTAGGAAACTAAAAATACACATAATAGACAATCCCATTCTTTTTTTTTTTTTAACATTTTCCAATTTTAATATATTTACTACACAACTTCCTGTCCACACAAGATAGTTCCAAATCAATACTGTTACCATCCACATATGTCTTAAATGTTATCATCTGTACTGAGCTGAACTATCTCTCAATGTTAGCTGTGATGTAGTGAGTCAGGGAATTCAAACTTGTGCCTGAAACAAATGTTCAACAAAAAACTGAAATAAAACAAACAAAAAAAAAAACCCAAACAACAAATGTAATGACTAATACAAACAGAAATAGTAACAATTTAGTTGATAATCTGACACAGTTCTGTGACCTGGAATCAGTTCATCAAATGAATGATAAACTTTGAAATGAACTTGAAGATTTTGAATATTTTTGAAACCTATTTTTGTCTTTTTAATTTATTATCTAGAAATATTGTTAAAATGAGTTTGATATAAGCACAATGGAATCCCTAAAAATATTTTGCTGAAATTTTTTATTATAGCAGTTCTGTTTCTTGAGGTTTTTCTTTCATCATAACATTGAGGAATGTGTCCATTTCCAACTTGGACATGTACATCCCTATAAACATGTTTACCAGCAAAGATAAGCCCAAAAATCTTTTGAAAGGTACAGCAGTTTTTGCAACAATTTGTATAGAATCCTTAAATTTTTTACTTGGCTCAATGGCTTTGGTCAAATATTTTCTGGCTTGAATCAAACCAAAAATTGGACAAAGAACTGCAGGATATAAACCACCAACTAAAAGCTGAATTATACCACTTTTTGTCATTAAACATGTTGGGCAGCCAAAATCTCCAACCAAACAATTCCCAGTGACAAAGGTTGTATGTGTGATCATGCCTAACACACATGGCATACCAACAGCCATGGCGTATCCACTTGCACGGCCAAAATGCATAAGATTGAAGTATCGGCGGAAGTAACTGTTGGTTAGTGCACAAGAAATAACGGTAGCAGAAGCACAAATACTGGCACCATGGGTCAGAGGCCAACTGGGGAAAAGAAACAAAAAGGTGAAATTAATAACATTCATTTAAAGAAAAAGTACATTGTGTATGTTTGAGTGTGTGTGTATATATATATAAATATGTGTGTGTGTGTGTGTGTGTGTAGTTAGTATTTAAAACAACCCATATAATGGTCTGATAAAGTTAACTTATTGAGTCTAAGCATCAATGAGTGGTCAATTCTTGTGATGTTTTCTTGACATTTAAGTAAACTGAAGAATGTAGCAAATAAAGTTATTTCTGGTCAAAAACTGGATTTGAACTTGAAATTTCTGAACTGTTAGTTTCATTCAGCTACTGTTTGTCAGCCTATAGTTATGTAACAATTTCCAATTTCACGGATACTAATTTGACCATTTTCTGCATACACATATTCTCATTACAACATTATATACTCTCACTACTAAACTACACTGTCACACATACAAGATTACATTACCCCCCCCACACACACACAGACACACATGCCCTTATTATTACACAATATCTCTGCAGAACAAAATACATATTTCAATTCACGATTACACCACTGTACATAAATCCCCAACTAAACAAGGTTTTTGAAACTTGTCTCTGTCTGTACACATATCTAATCCCCACCCATTACCGAAAGCTGAACAGTTATCTCCCTTACCCACAACAATAACAATAATAACAACAACCAATTACCTCCCTTTATTTATCTACTTGTGTAGTCATTCACTCGTGAATTTTATCACACACAACATGGACAAAATTTCTTCTTAAGAAAAAATATATATTCAAATAAGTAAAACATAATATCATGAATAGTGATAGCGAAACCGGTTGATATATCAAAAATCATATTAAAACTATGTAAGTGTGCGTATTTTCCTTTTTTAATTTCTTATATACATTACATATATATATATATATACACACACACACATATATATATACATATATATATACATACATACATATATATACATATATATATACACACACACACACATGCACATATATATATGGAGAGAAGAGATTATCTCAAAGAGTTAAGATTGAGAAATAACCTTTTTAGAAGGGCAAAAGACACTAACCTTTGGGAAGAGATTTTACAAAATGTGTGTGAGCTCAGCTTTTATATAAATGTACATGTACTAGTGTAGCAAGTGTAGGTGCCATCCTGGTACCCATCGCAGTCCCATGTATTTGTGCATATATATATATATATATAAATATATGTTTTATCGCCCATATTGAGGGACCACCTATCTGAATTGATAGTAACTTGGTAGATAAAGTAATAAAGGATATAACGCATCGCCCAATTCAGTAATCGAAGCCATAATCTTATGATCATGAGAACAACACCTTAACCACTAAATCACATGCCTCTGCCAGCACACACACGCATGCATGCACACACACACACACACACGCATGCACACACGCATGCACACACACACACACACACGCATGCACACACACACGCACACACACACACACACTTAAAGCTATCAGCATATATCAGACATTATTTTATTCTATAATTGTTTATTCTGCCAAAATTTAGTGTTGGGTCTCTTCAGTAATAAATCTTCATCTGAAAGTATTTTAGATAAATGAAGAGGAAGAGGAGGAGAGGGAGAAAGGAAAAAGAAAGAATAAAAATAGCCAGATGATGTTGATTTTTGTAAAAACTTAGAAAGATTTTGATTAAATTTTTACATTCTTTTGGCATTTCATCAACTAAGTTCCACAGTTGTAAAATTGGTGTTTAATAAAGAATTTACTGCTTTATCATTGGTGATAGTAGCCAATTTTTTTTCCAATGGTTTACTTGTCTACATTATTCTTCAATTTGTAGCCAATTTCTAATCTTGGACAGTTTATTCAAACAACCCCTTCTGCTCCTCTCAATTGAAACGAGGCTATTAATGGAGCTCAGCCTAGTTACCGTATCTTCCAGCATACAGAGTTGATGCAGTACATAATGTAAACATTCAAACATTGTCACAATATTTCCAAATCCTGCAAAGTCTCAGATGGAAATTTTGGTCCTCCTAAAACATCTTGGAATGTAAATCAAAATACCTTTTTGTTTTTTGGCTGTAAATTCTGGTTTGAAAAATTCAACTTGTCTGCTGGAAAATATGGTGTTTCCCACTTCTTTACAACTTTGTAATCTCACCCACGTTGCCATTTCATCATAACCGTTTTGTTTATTTCCATAATTACAGTCATGACATAGTTGTGAGGTTAAAAGGTTCACTCCACAACGACATGGTTCCAGGTCTTCTATCACAAATATCTAAATTTATCACGGGGGAACTGGTGCATACAAATATCTAAAATGGGAATCATGCTGGCTGGCTGGTTGCTGGTACCAGAAAATAACCTCTGCACAAAATTAGCTTCTCTTTATTTAAAATAATCTGTATTTTCTTTCACATTTGCAAAATGCAAGAAAGGAGTGCACTTGCACTGTAAAAGGTTGACAACCCCTACTTTAAATCATTATCCCTGATCTCAAGTAATCCCAAACCTATTTCACCATCTTCAAAATGTATAAATGCCAGAAACTATCAACACCCTGACTACATTTGATGGCATATTTCCTAATGTTTTGTTTGTTTCAGTCATAAAACTGTAGCCATGCTGGGGCACTGACTTGAAGAATTTTAGTTCAACTAATTGACTCAAGTATTTATTTTCCTTTTAAGCCTGGTACTTATTCTATCAGTCTCTTTTGCCAAACCACTAAGTTACAGGGACATAAACACACAAACACTGGTTGTAAAGTGGTGGTGGGAGATAAAAACAGACACACACATGTATATATACATATGAAAGGCTTCTTTCAGATTCCATCTACCAAATATATATATTGTATAAAGGAAATGTGAAGTAAATGCAAGGTTAATCACAAGAAAACAAATATATGTAGACTTACACATGCAGGCAGACACTTCCGTGAAGAAACATCTGTGGAAGTGCCAGACCCATGAATTCACAGTGCACATCAAGGCAACCCAGCAGAACAAGGGCAACCTTAGAATCTCTGAGGCCATCCTCATACACCAAAAAGAAACCAAAGATCAACAACAGAAGAGAAGTCCACTCCACACATGCTCACACACACGCACATCGGCAACATTCGTTAATTTCTTGAAATTGGGGTCATAACCCCGAAATATCGAATGCAAGGTAAGTCTACATGAATTCACATATTTGTTTCCTTGTGATTTAGTTTGCATTGTTCTGGTCTTACCCATGACCCTTTATACAATATATTCTACACAATGCTTCATAATTATTTATTCCATTATATATATATATATGTTTATTGGCTGAAACTTTGAAGTCTCTGTCAACAATATTCTTGTTTAATAATAATTTGTACTCTACAAAAGTTTAGAGTAACCCATCAGATTAACGTAAAATTCTTTTTAATTATAATTGAACATAAAAACAAACATTAACATGTGTGCGTGTGAGAGTGTGTGTGTGTGTGTGTGTGTGTGTATGTGTGTGTGTGTGTGAGTGTGTGTGTTTGCCTCACTCCATTGCTTGACAACTGATAATGGTTTGTTTTCAACCCCATAACTTAGAAGTCTGGCAAAAAGAAACTTACAGAATGAGTACCAAACTTTAAAATAAAAAGTACTGAGTCTGATTTGATTGACTAAACTCTCAAGGTAGTGCTCCAGGATGGCCGCAGAACCAACGACTAATACAAGTAAAAAAACAAAAGCAAAGAATAAGTCAAAGACTTGGCCTCACCATTTGTAGAGGAGTAGACTCCACAAAAAGATAACCCCAAACCAAATAGGTGATGGATAAATCCTACTGCACCTTCTCCCAATCTGCTTATGTACACACACACACACACACACCTCTATCTCACAGTATATGGAGTCACATTATGGCCTCCCTCCCTCCCTTCCTAAACACACACTATCAGTCCTCATCCTCCTCCACAATCAAAGATCCAGCTCAGTTTCCTCTGGAAATGTTAGTTTACAGCAAAACATTATCATCAATGCTTCCGTTGCCAACGCCACCACCACCATCAGTACCACCACCACCACCACCACCACCACCACCACCACCATCACTGTCTTTCATCATATAAGCATTCAGAGGTAATTTCAAGAAAATGTTAAGTTCAATAGGTGATGTATCTAACAGCAACACACCCAGCCTCGCCCCTTTACTGTCAATTACTAATTAAGCCACCTGCCTAATTGGTTAATAAACAGTTGTTATGTTAGTATACAATATAATCTAATTAGCATGAAACCCTTAATAGTGGCAGTGAGAGGAGATAATATATAGCTGTAATATATTGATTAGTTAACTGCCACTTCCTCCTAATTATAGAGGCTCGTTAAAGAAGATACAGAGATACTGAGAGGTGGGTGCAGATAGCTCACAGCTATTTTGTTATTGTCAGGAAGCACAACCAGGTCACATATTTCATGTCATATATATACACACACACACACACACACACATATTTATACTTATATATACATATATTTACATACATACACATATATAAATCATCATTGTCGTTTAATGTCTGCTTTCCATGCTGGCATGGGTTGGACTGTTTGACTGAGGACTGGCGAGCCAGAAGGCTGCACCAGGCTCCAATCTGATCTGGCAAAGTTTCTACAGCTGGATGCTCTTCCTAACGCCAACCACTCTGAGCGTGTAGTGGGTGCTTTTACATGCCACCAGCATGAGGGCCAGTTAGGTGGTTCTGGCAACGACCACACTCAAAAGGTGTTTTTTACGTGCGACCTGCATGGGAGCCAGTCCGGCGGCACTGGCAACGACTACGCTTAAATGTTGTTTTTCACATGCCACTGGCACATGTGCTGATAAGGCAATGATCACACTCAAATGGTGCTTTTTATGTGCCACGCACAGATATATACTTATATATATATATATATACATACATGCATACATATATGTGTCGGTTGCCTTGTTAATCCATAAATAAAGTGTACATATATATATATATATATCCACCAATAAAATATACATATATATATATATATGTATGTATGTATTTATTTATACACACACAGATATATATATATATATATATATATATATATATAAAAGATAATTTCTATTTCCATTAAGTCTATTATATCTTCGTTAACAACTGTCAACAGTTTAAATTATATTTCACAGAGCTGCATGAAACAAAGTGGACAAAAATCTATATCAATTTAAAGTCGTTGTCGTCACCTCCTCCTCTTCCTCCTCCTCCTTTTTTTGTAACTGATTCAGTCATTGGACTGCGGCCATGCTGGGGCATTGCCATGAAGGGCTTCATTGAAGACACTTGCACAGAGTAGGATTGAACACAGAACCATGTAGTTGGGAATCAAACTTTTTACCAAAAACCCCACATGCAAAGAAGGTGCCGGCCCCATGGCCTTTGCAGGGTATCTGAGAAAAGAAAATAATATCACATGCTTAATTATTCCTAATTAAAAGTACCCAGCCACCAGAAATATACAAATAGGAGCTGTTGTTGTATACTGATGCCATTCACAGAGCTGATAGATTAATGCAGAAAATAAGGAGGAGTAAAAGAGTTGCAGCTCAGCTCAAGAGTTTACTCTTAATGTTTGTCAAATGCTAATAAGGAGGAATTTGAAATAAACCTGCCCCTGAAAAAGAAAAACTGTCACTAATTATAGAACTGCACACAATTAGTTAACAATCAACTGTAAGCAAGGTGTGGCCTGAAATGTTTTGTTAGAGTATAATTTGTTATGATGCTCCCTAAGAAATCAAAGAGCCTGTAATTGGCAAGTGTAATCAGCAAAATATAAACTAGGCAATTAACACAAGTGATGAATAATCAATTTAATCAATAAACTGTTAGTTGTGATACTTGTGGCCAACTACCCCACCTCCCTGGTTTTTAATTAAGTAGATCCACTTCATCCTCTTGCTAATTCAGGCCCGATACAACGTAACAAATGCTTTTGGCATGAACATCACATATTCCCATTTCTTCTCCCCTCGTAATTGAAACCTATGAAAAAATAGTATTTGATTCCTCGTTAACTGCGCTGATTTAACACTGATGGTGTGCAGATATATTAATTTAACTTCGCTAATGCTTTATTTTATCGACTCTGAACAGATCAAAGGTAAAGCAAAGCTCAGATTTGAACTGAAACAAAGAACTGGAACAAATACCACAAAATATTTTTACTGATACTTTAACAATTCTACCAATCACTGCTCTTGGAGTACTAAAAGTTAGAAGTTCCACTGAAGTGTGAACCTATAACACTGACACACTCAACAACCATGCATCTCTCTCTCTCTCTCTCTCTCTCTCTGAAAGTAAATTTTGAAATTCCCAATTCAATATTTGTGCCTTTGTTCTTTAATTAGATGATATTGTTTTAAGAAAAAGGTGGGTGTGGGTTAGGTTGAGAGGACTAACTAGTTGAAATTGAACCGTTATTGAACTGGCACAATAACAGCATGACCAATACCTACATGTCAGACAGATATTTCAATGAGCTTTGTTAATTTACAGCTTAAGTAGTTCCCATAAATTAGGTAGTGAACTGGTAAAACAGTGGATTAGAGACAAGATGGCGAGGGGTGGATCTAATCAACTATATCTATCTCATACCAAATTTCTGTCCATATTATAAACTCAATATTATTACAGCTTCTGTTGGGGTGGCTGGGGAGTAGAACTGGTAAAGTAGTTTGAGTTCAAATCATATTTGGTCTGAATTGGTTGATCACTTCAGGGTAAATAAACCACCAGACATCTACTGATGATCAATTCAATCAAGTATGCACCAGCTTTTAATTGATTTGAAAGTGGTGATGCAGCATGGCCTCAGACCAATCACAGAAATCAGGAACAGAATTACCTTGAAAGAAAGCTATCTTGTCTTCTTCCTCTCCATTAAATAAATTTGCTGGAAGGTGTGAAAGAAGGACTATGTATGATGTTAAGTACACCGTTGACTTGTGAAGGATCTTAAAGACACTCCACTATCAACTGATTAACATTAATCTAAATACTTGGCAAGCTTCATGAATTAATTAAACCATGGTATACTTCAAAAGTGTGTGTGTGTGTGCACATTAGACAGACCGTATGACATCAGTGTTATTTTTCCATTTTTCTTTCCTTCTTTTCTTCCTTCTGCCTTGTAGTCATGTTTACATGGAGAGAGGGGAAGTTTAATCCATCACCTGGTTGAACCCTTTAGCATTTTGGTCAGATATATAGAAATATCCCTTTCTACTATAGGCTCAAAAACCAGAAATTTTGTGGGATAGGGGTTATTTGATTACATTAACCCTGGTGCTCAAGTGGTACTTATTTTATCAAATTCGAAAGGATGAAAGGCAAAGTCAACCTTGGCAGGATTTGCACTCAAAACATTAAATCAGAAGAAATCCCAAACAAACATTTTGCTTGGTTTGCGAACAGTTCTGCCACATCACATCCATGGGAAATGTAGTAAATTGTAATTTACACACATTATAAGCAACATGTAAACTACACATTACCAGTTATATGTTACAAGCTACATGTGGTCAGTAATCACAAGTGTATTCATCAAAAAGAATGTACATTTATTTCTGAAATAATAACAGAAAATAAGGAAGTATTGAACTCATAACCTTCATATCAAGTGTAAACCTTTTAAGTTTTAATTTGCAGGAAGTTGGTCTTTGTAAACATCAACTGGAATACTGAGTTTCTCTTAGAATCTTTGACTCTTTTCTTTTGGTGAGACGTATCATAAATAATGGGTAGTGAGACATGTCACAAACAAGAGCCACACACAGGCATAAGTGAGACACATCACATGTCATGGTCAGTATGACATGCCATATACAATGGTCAGTATAGTGTAGACTTTGCAACGGAGCCTCTGCAATACTGAGTCATTGGTAAGATATTTATCTTCAGGATATCACACTGTCCACAATGTGACAAACGGACATATCAATGTCCATTACTGCATGTGATATTCCATTAATGCTGACACAACGAAATCCCATTAGATATTCCATGGTTCAATACTTAGACATCACTAAACTGACCACAGGGTGGGGGAGATATTATACAAGGCAATACCATCGTCCATAATTAGATTGTCCATAATTAATGAACATATTAAGATAATTTCTATTTCCATTAAGTCTATTATATCTTCGTTAACAACTGTCAACAGTTTAAATTATATTTCACAGAGCTGCATGAAACAAAGTGGACAAAAATCTATATCAATTTAAAGTCGTTGTCGTCACCTCCTCCTCCTCCTTCTTCTTCTTCTTCTCCGCCTCCTCCTCCTCTGCTACTACTACTGCTGCTGCTGCTGTTGCTGATTGCCATCTTTGGATTCTTGAGCATATTACCAGATGAATTAGCGAAGAATTCTTGTGCGTAGTTCATGTGTCTCCTTAGAGGCAGATATTGCCACATTAGTGATTTATCAGGACTAATATCTCAAACACTAAATTTTGGGTCTTTCTATCATCTTTCAAATAAGATTTTCAAGTACCTTTTACACCCCCCCCCCCGTATATCTTAAAAATATTTTCTTCAAAGTTTCATGATGTAGAAAGGATGCAGCAAGTTTTGATACTGAGTATGGAGAGAAAAATACTAAATGACTACACCAAAGCAACAAAGAATTAGTTTAGTTTCCAAAATACAAGAGAAAAGTAAGGGGAACCATTTATGGATTATTTTTCCTGTTGAAGTCTTGAGGAACTTTCTAGTAAACCATTATAAGAACATCTGCAGTGAAAGATATATTCATTCACATGGTTGCTTGATCAATGGAGAGAAGGAATATATAAATAAATATGCAAAGATTTCACGTAATCTGAACAGAGTATTGATGATACTGTAATTCTTTTCGATAAAACTAATTCTTTTTTTTTTGTCTTTGGTCAATAAGTGTTATTTCCTATTTGCCTCTATCTATAAATCAAAGGAAATGGCTACTATTCCCTTTAAACTTTTCTTTTGTGACCTGGACATCGATGTTTTGAAACTGACCTATTTTCCATTACATTTCAGACAGATTCAGCACTGAATTACTGAAGCAGAAATATTGTTATAACAAATATTCTGCTCAATACCACAGATTTGTTTGTCAGTTGCTTGGCTTTAATCAGTTAAGCATGTCCCTTAGTGGCTGACAATATGTGCATCCCTAATCACGAGCAGGAATAGTTAGGGAGCATTACAGCCATGTGTTGAGAGAGATTCTTTGTGATTTGAATAAAAGTAATAAGAGCAAAGTCTTAAGGAAATAGCCATTTTTCATACTTTCTACGGGTAAGCAAACAGAAAATGACAGTTGTTATCCAAGGACTAACACCATGTTACACAATGGTAATTTGGTTTGTTAAAGTCCAAGGTACAAACAAGTAGCTAGTACCGTTTTTTTAAACGAGTTACATTTGGCTGAGATTGGTAATTTGGTTTGTGAATCTCTAAAGCACTAGCATAAGTTGCTAGTTCCTTCTTTTTTAAAGGCAGAGTTAATTTTGACAACACTTGGTTTCTTCTATCTGTATGGAATTTGATAAAGAATCAAGATAAAATATGGGTGTGAACAAAGATAAATATAAGTGTGATGGCTCTGATTAAGTAAAAGTTTTACAGTGCAAGTGATTTCAAAGAAGCTGTGTATATATATATATTATTTTTTGGTAATCAGAGAAAATATAGATTTTCTAAAATAACAGAGTGGTACTAAATATAAAGAAAGTCTTGTTAATTATAGCTAAACAGAAATAAAAGCGGAAGTTGCATCTCACACTTAGTCACTGGAATATTTTTCCCTATACGTTTTCTGTCTTACTAGTTGGAGACCTCACTAGTGCTAGTGGCATGAAAAAAGCACTCAGTACACATTAGGAAGGACATTCAGCCATAGAAGCCATGCCAAAGCCAACACTGGAATACAACACAGCAATGTGGGTCACTAGAACCTGTCAAACCCATGCCAACAAAAGAAACAAATGTTAAATAGTGGTGATGATGATGATGATATGTGAGAGATTAAGATATCGCTAGATTTAACCAGGTGTAAACAGGTGAAGAATGGTTGACCAGCCAAAATATTAGCAGTTCTTAGACCAAGTAAGATCACCAACATAACAATTAAACCAAGTAATTAAGAGACCATTGTAATCCTCTTACGCCTTAATTTATTACTATTATTGTGAATCATATACAAACAATATCTAAACTATTACAAGTATAATACTATTTTTTTCAACTGAGAAGTAATATATTCGTAGCCACTTTAACATGGCTGTCCATTCGAGCTGACTCTACTGTGATTTTTTAACCCCAAGAGGACATCTCCTCTAGATGGTTAATAATGCACAACTGCATCCAATAAAATTGCGAGCAGGGGTGCAAACCCCTACCATCTCCCAGTGATGGGACCAGAACACCAGCCCTGGTTTCAGGCTATACTGCTATGAATGATGCAGTCCTCCTGATACAGGAGAAACTCCAACTGGGACCAATCAAGGAACCCCAGATCCAGGATTACCCTGACAACCAAAAGTATGAACCCTCTGTCCTGCTCTCCAGCCTACAGGTGCACATTTAGAGTTGGAGCATTCACTACGTTTTAGCCACAGTCACCCATCTTTTCATAAATTCACTGGAAGGTTGCACTTCTCTCTCCACACACATTTTCTTTTCCAAGGGAAACTTAATGGTTTGAAAATCTGACACAAGGATAGCAATTCAATGGGGAAGGGGTAAATCAATATCATTGCGCCCAGAGCTTGATTTGAGCTTATTCTATTGACCCTGAAATATTTGGGGAGGGGGTTAGTTGATTACATCAGCCTCAGTGCTCAATTGATACTGATTTCATTAACACCAAAAGGATGAAAGGTAAAGTTGACCTTGGTAGGACTTGAACTTAGAATGTAAAGAACTGAAACACTGAAAGACACTTTGTCTAATGCTCTAATGATTCTGCTAATACTATTATTATGCATCAAAATCTTTCGTTGTGCATCAATGACCTGGTTACAAATATTCTGCTTCACTGTGTCTGTTTAAGATACACTTCTAATAGGCCGTAATACCGTGCGTCTTGGAGTTTTCCCCAGCTCCTTTCCCACTCTCTTTCGTTCTCTTCCTGACAGCCTCCATACTCCTACCCCCTTTATTAAATGTACTCTAGGGAAGATTTCCAACATAAACTATTTGCTAAAACATTCCTGGTAATAAAAAAATGTAATAAAATAGTATATATTTGATTCTGAGTAAAGAATGGTAAAATGGATGATACAATAAAGAAGGATAAATACAAAGTGAAGTTTATTCTCTTATTTTCCCAACACTCAGCTAGAATTTGATCTCATGTATTCTATTCATATATATATGCATGTATATGTGTGTACATACATGTACACACACACACATGTACTGATATTAACCTGATTTGGGGACAGGACTATAGATCTCATTCTGAACAAGGGTGTGAACGTGTTAAGCAAATCACATCTAATCTTTACATCTATTATCATAATATAACTTACACTTAATGTCCTCAACAAATGGTTGATAACCAATATAGCAACAGAAGCCTCGTTATATGCCATAAAATGATAGCTTAATGGGTAATTTAGATATGTGTGTGTGTGTGTGTGGGGGGGGGGGTTATGTATGTATAGGTGCAGGCATGGCTGTGTGGTAGGAAGTTTGCTTCCCAACCACAGAGTTCTGGATTCAGTCCCTCAATGTGCTATCTTGGGAAGTGTCTTCTACTATGGCCTCAGGCTAACCAAAGCCTTACAAGTGGAATTGGTAGCCAGAAACTGAAAGAAACTCATTGTATGTGTGTGTGTGTGTATGTGTGTGTGTGTGGTTATCCACCACCACTTGACAAGTGGTATTGGTTTGTTTACATTCCTGTAACTTAACAATTTAGCAAAAGAGACTGATAGAGTATGTACCAGGATTTAATGAAAGCAAAAGAATTGATGTCGATTCATTTGGCCAAAACCCTTCAAATAACTGAAACAAATCAAAGATAAAAAAAAAAGATATATATATATTAGTGATTTTAGGATTAGGGTTCCTTTTGGCCATTTGATGTACATAAGGAACTAAATTCAGATATAAGTTTAAGTCTCCCTTGTATCAGAAAAGAAAAGGAAGAAATCAGACGACAGGGGAGAAAAGCTCAACAAAATCAACCTCATCCTCCACTAGCATTAGCATGCAGCCAATGCCATTGATTCTTCTCTGCAAAAATTGGTCTGCTGAGTCATCAATGACATCATCATAAAAGAAGTGTTCAGCAGAGAAAAAACTAAACTCTTGGATACAAGATAAAGCTGCTGCCAATGTACAGCTACACTAATCATTGATATTCTGTTGTACATCACTAATACAGAGACCAGTCATATGATGGAAGTACAGTATTAATATGACAACCACATATCACAGCTATATGACAGAGGTACAGTATAAGTGATATACTATAGTCATATGATGGCTGTATGATATCAGTGACTAAATATCATAATTGTATTTGGGTGGTAGAATTGTCAGGACAGGAAAACAAATGCTTGGCTGTAAATGTTTTGGTTTGTTACTTTATGAGATCAAATCATGCCAAGGTCAACTTTGCCTTTCATCTTATTGATGTCAATAAAATAAAAGTACCAGTTGGGTCCTGGAATAAATGTAATCAACCAGCTCCAATCTCCATAAATTCACTGGCTTTAGGCCTAAGTTAGAAACAATCTATCATATAGCTATATAGTTATAACAATATATCATCATTCTACAGTCAAAAGATATATACACACATGCTTTAAACAAGGATTTTGATAAAGAGTTCATTTGAAACATCAGTCTACTTATTTTATTTTTACTGGTTTTTTCTTTTTTAAGCGTACAATTCATTATGCACAACTTTTTCTGTCAATTTTTTCTTGTGTTCCCATTCCGTCCACCACCTTTTGAATTTTTGTCTACATGTTGTACCTTCTCCTTTGTCCAACTGTTTCTCTCTTACTCCCTTTGTTCCATTTGTGCTATTTTACATATCATAGTTATATGGTGGAAGTATAATACTATGATGGGAGTATAACATTAGTGTCCATATATCATAATAGCTATGACCAGGTCATAGTCATATCACAGAGTTACAGAACTGAGAATAGATTGCAATCAAAATATAATACATTAAAAGAGCCACATGTTTAATCACTCCACCAATATATAATTAATTAAGATCTTTAACTTCAAGGATTACGGTTCCTCCAGTGACCACCAAGATGCAATGGAAAACATCCTCAGTGACAGAGCTTTCAGTTGAACTTCAGCCCCCTTTAAAACGATTGTGATAAAAAATACTGTGAGAGGTGTCAGTTATGAAAACCAAAGAGAAAGAGTTAAACATAAAAGCTGAAGAATGCAGTGAAAGCACACCTGGAATATCACACCTGGAATACCACACCTTCAGACATAAGACCACGATACTATGAGAATGTTAATTGATGCAACACTTTGTTGAATTGATCACATGATGGTGGTGGTGGTGGTGGTGGTAATTATTCTCTTAAATAAGTCACCAACTAATTGATAGAACCACAATGGTCAAAGGAGAGGGGGGGGAGAGAGAGAGGGAGGGAGGGAGAGAATAGTTATATTGCTTGTCGTCAGCCAGACAGACATAAATAACTGAAATTTTGATAAGGTTTCGTGTTCTGCAGGTGATCAACTGGTGTTGGCAGTGATGGCCTTCCCTGTTGATATTTCATTATAGAAACCTTACTAATTCATTAGTTATATTAATATGGATCTAAATATATGTGTGTGTGTGTGTACACCCTAATTCTGCTACCACCATAGCTGAGATTGACTGATAATGAGCAATAAGTTCCATTGAACAATCAGCTTCTTGCTCCGATATGGGGTCGGCTCCAACAAATGCTATTTGCCATCACATTAGGAAATGAGTAATCAGCATTGTTGGCTCGTTGACTCTGTGACTAATTGTATTTATGGGGAAACTGGCTGGTGGCTGGCCAGTCATTTGAGCAAGGCTTTGGTTGAATATCAGCAAAACAATAGCACATCACTAAAATCTGTTACCTGCAATTTCAATTTCCAAGCTACACCTATTTTCACCTTATTGTTTGTGGTCTCACACAACATCACAGCTATCCTGCTTCCAAACTTTATCATTCAGAGCTTTCAATAACTTACCAGCTTTCTTTCCCTTCACCCAGCACAGGTAAATGTTCACACAAGCACTTTACACTGCCCACTTTCCATCTACCTTTTCATATCATACATATGGACACACACACACACACACACACACACACACACTCTCTCTCTCTTATTACATTCTCTCCCATTTGTAAATCCTTTTGCATATATCCAACACTAGTTCTTTATCCTATTCACTCTTCTCGGCTAGAAACCACTTACTGTTACTTCAGTACCTTTTTACTGAACCACTAAGTTACAGGGATGTAAACATATCAGCACTGGTTCTCAAGTAATGGTGGTGGGGGACAGACATAAAGACACACACACACACACACATATATATATATATATATATGATAGGCTTCTTTCAGTTTCCGTCTACCAAATCCAGTCACAAGGCTTTGGTCAGCCTGAGGCTGTAGTAGAAGCACTTGCCCAAGATGCCACATGGTGGGGCTCAACCCCAAACCATGTGGCTGGGAGGCAAGCCTCTTACCAGACAGCCATGCCTGCTCCTATATGTTATAAAAAAACCTAAGATAAGGAAATGAGGTTATAGAGTTGAGATCTATCCCAGAAGTAAAGGTGAAGTGGACTGGCTTGAATGAGGAATCAAACAAAAATTGGTCAATTGATAAGAAATACTTGACAAATGAACTGAAGTAAAGATTAAATTTAAAAAATATATCTTAGTGTAAATTATGAATAGGAATGCTTCAGTAGCAATGGAATCAGATGTGTCTATGCGCCATCAAATCTTCAAATTTTGATGAACACATTACACAGATCAGAGTGCGTATAGTGGACCCAGGTCTTGAAGGGTAAATTTTTCAGAAACCATAATTCAATAAGTATCACAGAGAACTTTAGTAGAACAGCATTTGATTAATAACTCAGGTAGATTTCTTAAAGCACTTGGACAGTACATCTGATTAGTGGTGTGGCAGATTTCTGAGAATAAGCATTTTTCGAAACACCAACTGAGTCAGGCATCAACATTTCCAGTTACTATAACCCACATACACAATGTATTTTCCATATCTGCATTAATTACCAAAGCTTCATGAAACCAACATGTATACCAGGTATGAGTGATTGTGTAAACACACACACACACATATACTACATGCATACAGTGATGCCATTAACCCTATCTCTAGCAGATGCCCTAATAACAAGTGTATCAGCCAGTACACTGTGAGGTTGACTGCCAAATACCATGCAAGTCTGCTACAAGCTTGTACTAATCATTTCTTCCTACATTAACGAGAGAAATGGTTGCCAACTTCGATTATCTAGCAAATGATATTGTTAATAAGGAGAGTGAAAGTCTGCCAACACAAGGAATTGAGCTTCTTGCAGGAACTTAACAGACTATGTAGTAAGTTAGTAGATTGGTGATGAGGATGCTTGTGATGGTGGTAGTAGCCATAGTGATGTTGCCGTGGTTTCAAGAAAAAAAAATTAATTTAGGATAAGAATGAAACAGAAACAAGAAACTTGAATGTCTTATAGCTACAGAATGTATATATGTATGTATACATGCAAGTGTGTGTATAGGCACGTACTTAAGTATGTGAGTGAAGCAAAGAAGCAATATCACATTGTCATCGTTGAGTAGGGAAACAAAATAATTAGGGGTCAGTAATATGTTCAGATGTCAAACCTTGGTCCCCTCCCCCAGTGTCAGCCTCCATTTCGTTCTAGTTTTCAGGTTGTGTTGATGAAACCTTGAGACCCTGCTTTCTCCAGCAGGATTAGAAAGATGGGAAGATACAAAAATACTAAGAATTCTGCTGCATTGCTAAGTTCACAAACCCAAGAGCTCAAGGTACAGGAAAGACGATGGCGTTGGATGATAGCTGCAGAAGGGATAGGTGATGATATATGTTATTACGATCTGTAGTGTTGTATGACTCCTCCCTCCCTTCTCCTGTATAATATCATAAGGTACGCAATACAGAGAAGAAGAAGGTAGAGAATGAAACATAGGAGCTAAGGGGACACTTTTTAAGAATCACTACTCTGGTGGTTTTTCTTACTTCTTGAAATGGAAATATTCTTGGTATAGGTCTCTTTCAAAATGTGCTTCTAAAAATTGTGCTGCTGTGGAGAAGGAAGTGGAGGGCTGCTGCCATTAGTTGACAGAAGAAAAATGACAATAATTTAAATATTTCCAACAATTAAAAATAAAAGACTAAAAAAAACAACAAAAAAATTTGCCATTATTAATTTTGGCTGGAACTGATAAATTGTGCTTAGGTGTGATGCTGATGAATGATATGTATTGATATATAGATATGATCTCAGTAAGGATTAGCGTACGGCTAGAGTAAAATCTCCAAGGATGGATGGTTGGAACTGTTCCAGTATATATTAGATAGACATCATTGGGAAGTGAGGAAGATATGGCCAGAATGTAAAGAATGGCCTTTTAGGAATATAGGGAGGAAGTTTATGGGGTAGGGGAGAGAAACGAAGAACATATAGTGGTGATGATGAGGATGATGATGATTGTGGTGGGGGTAGTGAGGGTCACTGATGGTGGTAGGGTGGGTTATTATAGCAGTAGTAATGGTGATAAGGGTGGAGATGATTATGATGGTCATGAGTGATAGTGGTGGTGGTGGTGGTGATGGTGGCAGTGAAGGTGGTGGTGGTGGTGGTGATGTTGAGGTGGTGGTGATGGTGGCAGTGATGGTGGTGGTAGTGACAGTGTGGTGATGATGATGGTGGTAATGAGAATGATTGTGGCAGTGGTAATGATGATGAGATAATGAATGTAATGAAAGTGGTGGTGGTGAGGATGATGTTGGGGAAATATTTATTTTAACAGATGCAAATTAAACTGAAAATAGAGGAAGAAGAAATAAAAATGCAGAGGAGACAGCATTTAATTGAATTCTGAGGTAAAACATGACTTCCATGACATTCATTTAAAGATAGCAAGGTGTGATTTGAGGGAGATTTGGCCGCAAAGAGGTTCTGCCATTGCAAAGTTGGGACATTGAACTGGGATGATTAATGTGTGTGTGTGAGAGAGAGAGAGAGAGAGAGGGAGAGAGAGAGAGAGAGAGAGAGAGAGAGAATGATTTAATGATATATCTGAATATCTAAGGAATTATCATTTTTATACTATTTCTGCAGTAATATAGTTAATAATTCCATACAACATTGCTTTAGATGAAACATGATGGAAGAGCAGAGAAAATAAGTTTCTGTTCTAACAATTTCTGCAGTTTTGTCAATACTTTGTAAGAGTAAAGTGGTGATCTGGCAGACTCAATGGCACACTGGGCAAAATGCTTAGCAATATTTTGTCCGTCTTTATGTTCTGAGTTCAGATTCTCCATGGTTGCCTTTGCCTTTTGTCCTTTTGGGGTCGATGAAATAAGAACCAGTTGAGTACTGGAGTTGGTGTAAATGACTTGCCCCACCCCAAAATTGCTGGCCTTGTGTCAAAATTCGAAACCAATATTTAAGGTGGTGACCTGGCAGAATCGTTATCACACTGGGCAAAATGCTTAGCGGCATTTCATCCATCTTTGAGTTCTGAGTTCAAATTCTGCTGATGTTGGCTTTGCCTTTCATCCCATTTGGGATCGAATAAAATAAGTACCTGTTGAACACTGGGGTCGATGTAACTGACTTAACCCTCCCCCTGAAATTGCTGGCCTTGTGCCAAAATTTGAAATCAATACTTTGTTACAGTTTATGACTATCTTATAGTGTATGGCAAAGACAGTATGGAGCTGAAATGGTAGCTTGAGGTAGGAGGTAGTTGTAGTGGTAGCTGTAGCAGTACAAGTAGTAGTTGTGGTGGTAATAAATAGTGGTATAGTGGTGGTAATGGTAGTAAAAGAATATACTTACATTTCGGACTGTGGTTGCCACTCACTCACTCTTTTTAACTGGTATTCTAAGACATCTCTTCTGCTTAGAGGAATGGCACCCTCTGGCTTGTCTTCATATGCTGACAATCTCTGCAGATTCCCTTTGCCATAAGTCTTATACATTCTATCAATTCAATGTTAGCTGCAACAGACACAAACAAAACTGCAGATTTAATACCACTATACATTATTATTATTATTATTATTATTATTATTATTATTATATTATTATTATTATTATTATTATTATTATTATTATTATTATTATCATCATTATCTCTTCTACACAACTTAAAATATTTCATGCATTTTATATAAGAATATTTTTCTCATTACATTTATGAATTTGTTTTGCAGGATTCTTGATGTGGAATTGTATATTAAAACAGACATTGTTACGTATGGATGAGGACAACTGCATAAAGAAGTGCCATGCTCTAATTGTGGAGGGTACCTGTGAAAGGGGTACACCCAGGAAGATGTAGGCCAAAGTGGTGAGAAGGGATCTTCGGATGCTGGGCCCTTGAGGAAATGACAAGGGAAGAGGAGATTGGTGATTTGCTGTGCTTGATAAGACATGTCAAGCTTAGTAAAACTGCTGTCATCCACACTTACAGGCTTGTCCTTTCAGGTACTGGGGCCACTTAAAAAGCACCCCACCTGCCAGTGCTGCATTAACACACTCATGCTGGTGGCATGCAAAAACCACCCAGCACACTCTGTTAAGTGGTTGGCATTGGGAAGGGCATGCATGCCACAACAGACAGTTGGAGCCTGGACAGCTTCCTACTAGCCAACTCCATGTCAATCCGTCCAACCCATGTGAGCATGGCAAGTGGACATTAAACGATGATGATGATTGTTATACTTGGGGATGGTCATATTTTGCCAATTAAACACACGCATTTTATATTTGATTGTCACTTATATTCTAGCATAAAACATGGAGATTAAGTACTGTGCAATAGTTAACAGAGAGTAAAATAACTAATTGAATAGATATTGATCTTCTGCCTCATGGTTCCTGGGTGCAAACCTGATATATTTTTTGTGTTTTTCAGAAATTAACAATTTGCACATTTTTTCTTGACACATCATCATCTGTAGCAGACAGTTGGTCAATCCATGAAGATGTTTCTCCAATACAGGTTTACCACTATGTAATCCAAGCAAAATTTGTAAGGAACCTTCAGAATCTTGGAGATATATTTTATGTTAAATTGGTGGTTTTGAGGAAGTTTGCATTTTATTCCATAACTGAACACTCTTACTTTTAGGTGGTTGAGAAATATAACTGTCTCTGGACAAGAAGGAATTGATTCTTGGTTTGAAGCAGGCCAAAATGTGAACTCAGTCCTGCAAGCTTATAAAAGAAATCTTATATCACCTATTTGGAAGTAGGTTGAACTGCTGATGGCTACTAAGAGTTAGTTAAGTATATAATCTCCACGCTGGTCTAAAATTTAAAGAATTCCTGGAATATACGGAGAATGAAAAGTGACTGAACCATTGAATCCAATTTGCAGTTGCAAAGATTTTAATGTCTTCCATAAAAGTCAGACTTAACAATAAAATTGGTTAGAAGTGATATACTATGAAGGATATCAAAAGATATTTAGATTGCTGAGTTTTCAGATGACTTCCCCATTGGTAATAGTGTTATCCTTACTACTACTACTACTACTACTACTACTACTACTACTACTACTTGTATAATTTAAGAGCATATCAATAATTTCCTTCTTCTTTTACATAGAGTGAGGTACATCAAATATTATTATTATTATTATTATTATTATTATTATTATTGCAGCTGTTATTCTTTTTGTCGTTATGCAGGGGAAGTAAATTGTAAAAGAATTGGCAGAGGAAACGTCAAAAGACTAAGAAGATCCAGATATGGTGAAAGTGAAGGGGGTGGCCAGTACCACTGGCTATTGATGATGCTACGGTCAATAAACAGAGACTGAGAAAGAGGACATTCAAAGTGACCACTTTAGTGCTTTGGTAAGTCGGAGTTAACAGTCTGCAACAACCAACGGAGAAAAGGCTATAAAATTAAGTGTTTCAATATTAAAGGAATATCTATTTATAATATTCAGTCTTGTTTGGAGTCAACTAAGATGGTGAGGGGGGGAGGTGGTAAGTAACTGAGATAGGAATGGCAGCACTAAATGTTTTCTCTTCTAGCAGAGACAGATCATGGATGTCATAGCCAGAAGTGATAAGAATGGATCTCAGGGTGCTGAGCTTCACTGATGAGATGTTGTACTGTGGAACAGTCTAGAGTACAAAATGCATAGTGAAGATGTATGGCCTAGTGTTTCAGATGATGGGCTCACATTTAAGTAGTGTTAACTGGGAAGTTAATAGCAGTTTACGTAACATGAAATGGGGAGGAATTTCATTCCAAAACATTGAGTCTACACAAATGAAACCATTGTCTAATGTTTGTTTCAAAACTGAAGTTAAACTAAAGAGAAAGTTATAATAAAAATTTGTTGACAAAAACAGAAGGGAGAGACATCTTGAAGCTTATATTTCATCATTATGAGTGACCCATGTCTACAAAAGTGTCAATATTCATGAATTAAACTAAGGCAGCTAGCTGGCAGAATTATGCTGGGCAAAATGCTTAGAAGCATTTAATCTATCTTTATGTTCTGAGTTCAAATTTTGCTCAGGTTGACTTTGTTTTACATCCTTTCAGGGTCAATAAAATAAGTCAAGCCTAGGAGTCCATATAATCGACTCGTCCCCTCCCCTTAAATTGCTGTCCTTGAGCCAAAGTTTTAAATCAATATTTATGAGTTAACACACACACACACACACAAACACACACACACAAACACACAGACACACCTGTATGATGAAGGTTCTCTGCCATTTGACAATGTAGATTCAGTAGTTTGATCAACTGAATTACCTGGTCCTGAATTAATGTCTAAGTTTACAGAGCATTGCCCAGAGATGTGCACCGTTAACATAATTCCGCAGCAGAATGAGCATGAATGCATTATGACAAGACTATATGCTTTGAATTACAGTATAATCCACCTGGCAGGTATCTATACGGTTTTTTTCAACTTAGTTTCACTTACAAGATAATAGGTTAACCTGAGGCATTAGAAATGACATTTCTTCAAGATGGCTAGGTGCAGGCATGGATGGCTGGTAAGAAACTTGCTTCCCAACCACATGGTTCTGAGTTCAGTCCCACTGTGTGGCACCTTTTTCTACGATAGCCTTGGAGTGACCAAATCCTTGAGTGTATTTGGTAGACAGAAACTGAAAGGAAGCTGTCGTGTGTGTGTGTGTGCATGTGTTTGTGTGTTTATCTCCTACTACCACTTGATGTCTGGTGTAGGTGTGTTTATGTCCCCGCAACTTAGTATTTTGGCAAAAGAGACTGAAAGAATAAGTACTAGGCTTAGAAATAAGTACTGGTGGTAGTGGCGCTCCAGTATGGCCACAATCTAATGACTGATACAAGTAAAAGATAAAAAGATGTGGGATTGAATCCAGAACCTTGGAGTTGCAAAGTGAATTTCTTAACAAATCAATCATATATAATAATAATAATAATAATAATAATAATAATAATTGTGTACAGTGCTCAGGTGCACTACAACTCATCTAAAGTGTATATATAATCAGGTGTAGTTTCGGCGGATTTCGGAAAGCATGAGGGCCTTAAAGGATGCAGTGTCATGGCAGTCAACAACTGACGCAGGCAGTTTATTCCATGCTTCAGCAACCATGAGCGTGAAAAAATGTTTCCGAAAGTCATGGGAGCTGTGTTGTTTTCTGACTTTGTAGGCATGTCCACGTGTGTTAGACACATGGAGATCAAAAAGGTGTTCAGTGTTGTTGTTGGTGAGGTGGTTGATAACTTTGTGGGTGTTTACCAAGTCCGTCGCCAGACGCCGGAGCTTCAGTGAATCCATGCCCAGGGAAACAAGGCGCTCAGAATATGGTAGGTGTCTGATGGATGGATATATATGTATGTATATATATGTATGTATGTATGTATGTATGTATATATATATATATATATATGTATGTGTATATATATATATATGTGTGTGTATATATATGTGTGTATATATATATACATATATATAAAAGGAAAATCAATCTTTTGGAACCAATAAAACAGTAAGAACTAGAATTATCAATCTTAGAATTTATTCCATTTTTTTTTCTGCTGGAATTTGATTTCATCATCATGTCTGAGAAATTGTATAAACACACACATGCATTCCAGCACCAGCAACCAAGTTACAATGCTCCTACAAATGTACAAATCTATATAGCAGTGTTGAGGGTGCATATAGGTGTGTTTCTACACCCACACACACACACACATATATATATACATACATACATATTCAATGTATTCCAGCACAAATACACATACAAACTGTCAAACTCTTTGTATTTACATGTATATACACATGCAGGAACAGAGATCATTATCAGACAAAATTCATGGAAGCATTATATACAATAAACACATACACAGTACTATATACACACTCAGTGACTATGTGAATATACACCTATTACACACATACTTAGCCATTAAATGTAATATATGCACACATACGCATGCAAATACTCAAATACAGTTACTATACACAAACGTATACACCCATTCACATAGTTTGTCATTACAAACACACATATACTCAAAAGTTACATATAGATAGACAGTCATTCTATGGTTCTTAATTTCCCCAAAGGAAGAAAACAGAATTAATTTGGAGCAAAATAATTCAAAAATGAAAAACTCTAAGTTAAAAATCCAAAATGAATCAACCACAGAGGAATATAACACAGCACAATAACAATATAAGACATATTTAGGTCATGCAAAGTAATATCATAAGACTTTTTTCCATTGATAGGGTTAAAGTATTAGTACAGAGTGTAAAATAATCAATAAATTTGATATAAATCTGATCTGGGATCTCTATGCAATGTGCAGTATCACATGACCTGTGCTATATTATCGACATAATATCTCAGTGCAGTATTATAATCTCCCATATTGTTGTTAATTAAATCTGATATACATCTGAGCTGAGTTGGGTGAACCAATGCTATCACATGACCTGAGTGATAATATCTATGGTGTGTCTCAGAGCAAAGATATAGTATGTCACTGTGTTGCTGTAGAACCAAAATGCCGTGTAGAATATTGACATGGTGGTTCATGTCTACTTGTACAAGAAGGGTTTAATACAGAATGGACTGGGAAATGCATTCGGAAATCAAAACAGTCATTAACCACTCAAGTAGATTCTTGAAAGCCAAAGATTTTGAAGTCAGCATTGCACATTAGCAAAACATTCATTAATTATATAATAATCTCATTCTTTACAGTGATAAGATTTACCTGTGCACAGTACTCATAGTACCTATTTACATTTATGTAATCTAAATTAGCAAATTAAATATTGTGGCCAAACTATGTTTACTTATAAAAATTCAGTATAGCTTCTTGACTGTACCTATTTTACAGCTGCTTCACTTTAACTTGCATCTTTGTCTTACACCTGCCACATCTAATCTTTTGCCATGGCTACTCCACACCTCACCCTAACCCTAACCTTATTCCAGTTTCCAACACAAACCAAATCTTTATATCTCCCTCACCCCACACCTGTCCCAGTTACTACCACTTTATTTTGCTTAATTCTGAAGAATCTGTCGCACTTCCTTCTGGAGGAGAGCTTCTATGTGATTTTTTTTAAATAACAGAAACAGTAGCTAAATCTCCCACATATCACACCAAAAAGGAAATGATTCATTGGATAACGTGATCCTAGATACACTGTGTCATTAAAGAAAACATAGACAAGTTGGTCATATTTGGCAACGCCTTTGCTCATAGGCCTATTTGATCAGAGTTGATTTAGGGCAAAACAACAACAAATTAATCATTAACCACTGATATACATGAAATATTAATCAAATTATTGCTCCCACTGCAGATCCATTTTCATTTATCACTGGCAGAAGTACTGACAGCTGATGGCTTGGTGTCATTTAAGACCAACAACAGCAAGAACAACATCAGCAGTTTGCCGTAAGCACTAACTGCAGCATTATGGCACGCATTAAACCCTCCCCATTTTTTGAGATTAAATCCTTAAAGGCTTGTCCCGTTTTGGGAAACAGTGCAGCCAGTTTGGCTTTAAAATTAATCAAATAATACGTTCTGATGCCTAAAGATAAAAGAATTCGTTTTTTAATGATTGGCAACAATTTCCATGACATTAAATACTTCATGTATAAATTATGTCAGTGAAGTTGCATGGCTTAGGGGTTAGGATAACTAGCTCAGCTGTAAGGTTGTGAGTTCAATCCCCAGTGGCGCATTGCGTCATGTCATGCTGAATCTCTCTGAGAACTATGTTTGTCTGTGGAGTACTCAGCCACTTGCACATTAATTTCATGAGCAGGCTGTTCTGCTGATCTGATCAACTGGGACCCTCATTGTAAGAGACAGGGTTACCAGATTATGTCAGATGTATGATTAAGAATAAGAGGATTTAGGATGTTGTTGTTGTTTAGTCAGGGGTCAGCTGCGATAAAAGGGACCTCTGATCAAAGGTTATCCAATCGTCAACAAGCCAGCTAAAGTGTAATCCAAAGAAGCTACCAATGTACCTTGTATATCCTTTTAAAGATGGTTAGGTGAGGTTTGAGAAAGAGAGAGAGAGAGAGAGAGAAGAGAGAGAGAGAGAGAGAGAGAGAGAGAGAGAGAGAGAGAGAGCCATTGATATGTTGTTGTTTAGACTCAGGTTATCCTCGAGTGAACACATCACTAGTAAAATTATGACCACCACATCTATTTATTAGGTGTGTTGTATCTAGAGTTACATGACTCAATACATTCTTCTTTTGTCTTAATGACAGTAAAATGTGATATGAGGGAAATTTGGCTACCATTTTTAGCAGTTTAATTGACCATATACATGTTCATTTGCTGACTCAACTAACTGATAATCTTTTTTTTTTTTTTTGTGATGTATGTAAAGATATAAACACTGCATCTGTAATTGCCTTCTGAGAAGAGACATTATCCATTGCATTCTCCAGGTGATGACTGATGTTTCTAGGGGATGAGAAAACATGGTTGTTTGACACTCACATACATATGTGTGTGTGTGTGTGTGTGTGTGTGTGTGTGTGTGTGTGTGTGATACTGTAGGACATCAATAAGTGGAATGGAAAACAAAAAAGACAAACTACAACCAAGGCTCAAATCTAGATAACAAAATCAGCAGACTGCAATGGAACCATCAAATGCCTGTCCTTCAGTAAACATATCTGATGTTTTAACAGCAATGCATAAAACTGGAGAATCAGAAGATGGTTAGAACAGCATCTCACAGAGACTGAGATGAATTTGATGGTCTGAAAGATATAGCTAATGATTTGTGTAAGATCTAATGGAGAAAACAAAAGGAAAATACAAAAAAGAAAAAAAATCCCTGAAAATTTACACATAATGGATGTAATAAAACTGATCATGAGAAAAATAGGTTTTATTCTTTGGAGAGAGAGAAATTCTATTATTGTGTTGTGTTCCTTCAGAGTGTGTTAACAAGTTGCTGTGAAACGCAAGTGACCTTCTTTCGGGGATCAATAGACCGTTTTTAATGGAACATTTACTTTCAGGTGTACGTTAGACAGCAAATAACTTCTAAAGACAATTCTTTAGATATTTCAAGTTTTATCAATACACAACATATTTCTGTTGGAACAATATGTAAAGTACTGAAAGAATATAGAAAGGCAAGAACTATCAAACAACCTTGGAGGTAACATTAAAAACCATTCCACTCCAACTGAGACTAAAACTGGTTTAGCTCTTATTTACTTTTTCTTATTTCTATTTTGGTAATAAAAGGTTAAAAGTTATCTTTATCTTTCTTTAATGTTTACATTGGTGTTAGAATTATTAGTTTATTTTTCTGTGAAAGGTGGTTTTCTTGAATTAAATGATAATGCTTTGGTAAGCATAAAAGACATAATGAAGGTAGCTGTTGATAGCAGACTGGTAAGAGTGTGAACTGGCTTGAAGGGTTAAGAGAGTTATATATATAAAACATTATATATATAAAACATCTGATTGATAGAGATAAAGTGTTGCAGACTAGTGAAATAGAGCAATGCAGGGGTTGAGAGATCTTGAGATCTGTTGATGCCTTTGATGTGTATGAGGTAATAAGGGGTTGAAAGAGAACTTCTGTACCTGTTGGTACTTATAAAATCTCTAGCAAGTGTTGTAGTGAAGGAAAGTGGTGCAATTCCAGGGAGGATGGAATCAAGGCTGGGACAAACCAAGGACATTTTAAGACATGTGCTGGAGCTATGATAATGGTATGTGATTCGTGTGTGAAGAAATGTTGTGAGAGGGCACAGGCTACATGTGGTGAAAGGCTGCAATGGAACAATGGATGTATGTTGTGAGATAGCAGAAAGGTTTGTATGGTCTTCCACAATCAATGCCGATGTCAACCAATCACATGACACTGAACATGTTGCACACAATCTGCCTTTTGCAATAAAAACATGTAATGAAGGTCACATGCAGCACTGACCGTGCAAACAGAAATACATTAATAATCCTGACCAAAACTACCGTGTGATGATAATGATGCTGGTGATAGTGGTGGTGGTGGTGATGATGATGATGAGTTATATATACATGTATGTATGTATGTATGTATGTATGTATGTATGTGTGTATGTAACTAAACCAGTATGGCTACTGTACTCAAAACAGCACAAGGCACATAACGATAAAGTGTTTCAGTTTTAATAGCAATTTTGCTGATCTGTAGAATAATGAGTAAAAAGGAAGAATAGTAACAATGGTAAATAAACAAAGTTTCTCCAAAACTAATAAAAATAGGAGAAAGATGAAAAAAAAAAGGGGTGGGCAAGGGAAAAGAAAGAACCTTTTTGAATGAATTTAATAAAAAAAAACAAACAGAAACAACAAAAGCCAATATTGGCTGACAGCCATTAAAATCCATTTTCAATTGAGAATATAGAACGTACGTAAGTACGATGAGATAGCTATTTGGAGAGGAGCCAGGAGAAAACAAAAGGATGTTCACTAAATTATATGGCAGAAGTTAGGTATATATACGCATGTGTGTATGTATATATATATATTTTTATACATTACATATATATATACATTACATACGTGTATATATATATACACACACACATATATGTACATACATAAATGTATGTATATATGTAACTGTAGAGTCAATTACGTATATATATATATATATATATATATATACACACACACATGTACATACATAAATGTATGTATATATGAAACTGTAGATTGAATTACAGTTTTACAGGATATTTACAGTGAGATTATTCCAGCTGTAGTGATGGTGATGACGATGATGATGACAACGATGATGATGATGGGTGATGACTTCCTCACTCTGACTGATTAAAAAGGCAGCATCCAATTTTAACTCTGAAAATTGTTTTCATTAAAACAGAAATATTTGTTTTGATTATTGTCAGTTGGGTTATTGTAAAAAGAAAAAACAAATGAAATTTAATTGAGAGAAAAATTAAGTACTTGCTCCATGGTTAAATTGAGTATCAATCAACTTTAATCAACCCCCATTGTCAACAATGACCCAGGTGTTACACTTATTAATTCAGCTTTCTTTTTTTACATTTGTTTTTTTTTCTTCTCATTTAACAATGGATTAAGAAGATGAGCAAATTCAGGCCTCTTTGATACATGTAATATCTATATCTATCTATCTATCTATCTATCTATCTATCTATCTATCTATCTATCTATCTATCTATTTATCTGAGAGATAGATACAGAGAGATAAATATATAAATACAAAATAATGTGCAGGTGTGGCAAGAAGTTTGCTTCCCAACAATATGGTTGCAGGTTCAGTCTCACCACATGGCACCTGAGGCAAGTGTTTTCAATTATAGCCCTGGGCTAACTAAAGCCTTTTGAGTGGATTTGGTAGACGGAAACTGAAAAAAAAGCTCATTGTGTGTATGTAGCTCATTCTGCGAGCTGGCAGAAATATTAGGATGCCGGGTGAAATGCTTAGCAGTATTTTCTCTGTCTTTATGTTCTGTTTGTAAATTAAGACTACAATGCAGTTTGTCTTATTACAAATGTATAAAATCTTGAAATTCATATTTGTGTTCCAGTCTTGAGACACTGGAATAGTTTCCTGTTACCTTATGTTGTTAATAATTGATTTAAAAATGGTCAGGTGTGATTTGAAGGAGATTTGATTTCTATATCTAGCAGCTTACAAGGCTGTGTAGAGGCCCTCTAATGATATGGTAGTGAAAGTAGCAATTCACTGTTATCAATAGAACATCAACATTTAATGTGTGAAATTAATGGTTACCAGTGTTGCTGATAATATAAGAAATATGCTAAATTCCCTTGCTGCAAAATATCAATGGTGAACGCAGAGTTAAATACTGTAATACTTCCACTGATGTAACATTATTTCTCTTTCAAACTATCTTAACAAGATGAGAAACTTTGCACTTAGCAATATTGGACAGTTTTTCATTACAGATGAAACAACTGTGGATTCTTTTCTCTGATAAGGTTTTATTTTCTAACCCTTCCAAGTTATGTACTTTCAGAATTACCTAAAATGCCCATACTATTGTCACTCTCAGTAAATTACATTACCAAAAAAAAAAAAAGAAAAAAAAGAGCCTGAAATGATAGTTACTTCATGAAATGTGCACTTAGTTATTTTACTTCAGTTTAGCCATAAGCTGAGAACATGAAAGAGTGAAAGTTAGCAATTAATAGCAATCATAGTCCACCAATGAAAAAAAGACTTTCTTTCATATTGTAATGTCTTGTTTCCTTCAGTAAGGCAACAAGTCTCAATGCTGTTGTAAAATAATTGATAAATGAGGTAGAAGCGAGATTGGTAATATAATTGTGTTGATGATAATTTATGTAGACATACACTTGTACTTGTTAATGAAAATGCCTGGAGAGGAGAGAATTTTAAATCTTACACTGGAGTCTGTTTTGTAAATAAATTTACTTTTGTCTTTGCAAACACAATAGGGTAAAACCAAAAATCTGCTTAAAAAGGCAGGGGAAACAATTCAGCAACCACCTCTAGTTACTGTTTTAATATTAATCTGAATGTAATATCAGTTCATAGAACTAGTTTTATCACCAAAGATTGTCTTAGAATTTGCCTCTGCTTTGTTTTGGCCATTAACAACCGAAGAGTGAAATCCAAACGTACACAGTAATATTTAATGCCAATATCTTACAAGAGGATGACACTGTTTTTCTGCCACCATGTGAGAATGGTGTGTCTTAAATAGACACCAGATGCACAAATGGACACCAAGTATGAGGTACGTTTGGATGACTCTAATCAAGCTGAGAAACAGTGCTGCCAAGACCATTACTACTCAGTTCAGTTAGACTTCCTACTGTGGATGGGTGTGTATGTGTAAGAGCATGAGTATATGTTTGTGTGTATGTCCCACACACGCACACAGCTGTGGGACATAGATGCTGTATAAGAGGCAAATGCGAGTACTTGACCAGTTCCACCTCCACTGCTTGCGACAAATCATGGGAATTTCCTGGGAGGACAGAGTCTCCAACACTGAGGTGCTTTGCAGAGCTGAAATAAAATGCCCGGGATCAAAGCTCTCATCATGAAGGCCCAGCTCCGGTGGGTTGGACATGTGGTCCGAATGGATGACGCGCATCTACCAAAGACGATCTTCTTCTCTGCACTGGCTACTGGAACAAGAAACCCCGAAAGGCCACTGAGGCGATACAAGGACAGCCAGAAAACTTCCCTTGAGACCTGCGACATTTCAGCCCGTGGCTGGGAATCGCTTGCCTCTGACTGCGGTGCCTGGCATCCAGCTGTCCAAAAGGGTGATAGGCTGTTTGAGGAAAAGCGCCTCAAGTGCCTGGACCAGAAGCGCCAAGCCCCAAAAGAGAGGATCCCCAACCCTACTTCTGCTGTCACGTGCCCAACATGTAGCCACATCTGCGTATCCACCTTTGGGTTCTGCTCCCACCTCTGGCATCACTGACGTCATTGTCAAACCCCGACAGACTTCCTTTATTATTATTATTACTATGTATGTAGTATGTATGTGTGTGTGTGTATGTATGCATGCAATGGATGTCTTCAAATAGACATTTGTTTATTATCAGTGAATGAAATTAAATTATTATTATTATTACCCTTGTGATGTGTATAAATTCTTGTCATTGCTCTTTCATTCCCTGTCATTGCTGTAAGCTGGCATAGAATTGATATTCTCTTCTACTTCAGTACAACAATAAATAACAACCACCACCACCACCACCAGGTGGAGGAGAAGGAGAAGAAGAAGAAGAAGAAGAAGAAGGGAGGAGGAGAAGAAGAAGAAGAAGAAGAAGGGGGGAGAAGAAGAAGAAGAAGAAGAAGGGGGGGAGGAGAAGAAGAAGAAGAAGAAGAAGACAGGACTCAATCCTAGTGTCTCACTCAACACCACCATCCCATCCTTTGTCAGCTGCTACAGAAAGCAAGAAGAGGGAAATCCAAAATATCTGCTGTTGTGTTTGTCTTGTCATTTGGATAAAGGACACAATTGGTGCCAAAACGTTTTGAAGCAATTCATCCCCAATTAATGATTAATTGTTTAACACAGAGAAAATAAATGAATATAAACCATAAGAAAAAACAGTGAATTGCATGATATATACTACATGTGTATTGTCATTGTCATTACCATCATTGTTTTAAGTCTAGTTTTCTATGCTTGAATGGCTCAGACAAAAGCATATTAGAGCAGAGCACTTCTGCAGTTGGGTTCCCTTCTGGGCACCAACCCTGTGCTTGTTTCCAAGGGAGGTGATTACCTCCCAGTCTATCAAACAACAAATAGCCCAGACATATTTATGTGGAGAACTGGAAACAAACAACTGTATGAATGAGCTTTTTGCTTACAAAGGCTGTGCAGCTTGTCAAGAAACTTGGGAGATATTTTCATGATTGACTGCAAACAAATGTCACCATTTATGAAATCACTGCTTACAATCGACAAATAAATACACACATCGATGAGAAAATATGAACTCTCTCTCACACACACAGACAGACAAACACACACAGACAAATAGACACACATATGTGACAGATTTCTTTCAGTTTCTGTAAACCAAATTCATTCACAAGGCCTTGGTTAGCTTGAGACTATAGTAGAAGACACTTAATTCCAGGTGCTGTGTAGTGGGATTGAACCCAAAACTACAGCCATCACTCACAAGTGAGTATGAGCTGGCAGCAAGTACCATGCTTTAGCCAATTGTTTTAAGTATCTATGAAGAAGATTCTTCTACCTCTTTGACTCATTGAAACATTGATGAGGGGACAGCTGGAAGGAGAAAGGGCTGCATCAGGATTAACTTGAAGCTCGTTTTTAGCCAAATTGTTTACACAGTATGAAACAACAAAAGTTACTACTGCAGAAATAACTACAGCCACAAACAAATATGAGAACTACATTAGTATCAAAAGATGTAGAGCAATCCCTTAGTCCAACTGGTGCATTACCAGAAATAGGAAACACTAATTTCCAAAATCTGTAAGGGAGAGAGAGGGAGAGATGTGGTTCATTCTTTGTTATGATGGCTCAGTGAGGAGGATGAGACACTCCCTATAAACACTGTTCCAAGACCTCTAAAACTGGTGAAGTAGATATAATTATGTTCAGTTACAACATCTATAAATTGATATTTTCAAGAAAAACATAGGCAGGAATAGAATCCCAGGAGTTTGATGCTCTGGTGCAACAGTCACCAACCATTTTTGGCACCACAGACAAGTTTCATGCAAGACAATTTTTTTTCATGGACTGAAGGATCATCTTCACAACAAAACACAATAATATGCATAATATATAATTTAATTATTATACAATACATATATGGCTGTGTGCTAAGAAGTTTGCTTTTCAACCACATGGGCCTGGGTTCAGTCCCACTGCAGGGTACCTTAAGCAAGTGTCTTCTACTATAGCTTCAGGTCGATCAAAGCCGTGCAAATAAATTTGGTAGGTGGAAAGTGAAGTCAATGAAGGAAATATTCATGAAATGTTTATAGATTAATGTTATCTGCAAGAATTGTGCCATATATTGTATGTCATGATATTTTAGGACTAAGGTAAGGGAAAATATGAGAGTCACAGCAAGGTAAGTTATTTGGGCGTTGGTCTTAATGGCAAACAGCTGGTGTACTATATCCTGTAAACTATGTCCTTAGTAAAGACACTTTCACTGCCTCTGAATAATGAGGATGTAAATAACATCACTGACCTCATCTACTTCAGTAAGTACCATGTAAATAGGTACTATGGGGAGTTCGGTCCACTTTGATAGTATGATAGGGAAATAATAATTTACGGTGCAAATCCTTCTTAAGATGTCATACATTTGACACAGGAATATATATGACACAGTGCTGAAGTATCATGGATAGATAATGAAATAAATATGGTAATTAGATTAATCACTGATAGTTAGGATAATGATGAACAACTGGGATAACTATGGGTAGCCAGGATAAGTTCAAGAAACCCCACTTTCTGCACAGGATACATTTCAGTGTCAAATCAAATTTATAAGAGTAAATTCAGTCAATATATACCACACTCAAAGCTGCAAGACAGCAGAATTATTAGCAATGCTGGGTAAGGTGCTTAGCAGCATTTCATCCATCTTTGTGTTCTGAGTTCAAATCCTGCCTAGGTCAGCTTTGTCTTTCATCTTTTTGGGGGTCAATAAAATAAGTACCAGTCAACAACTGGGGCTGATATAATTGACTTATACTCTTCCTTGAACTTGCTGGCCTTGTGCCAAAATTTGAAACCAATATATACCACACCCCAACAATACCAAGACATCTAACTTAGCTTTCTGAAGCCTCGATTATGGTTACTCAACTTCAGTCAACTTACAAAAAATAGCAGTTAAATCCCTATCAAAAATCACAACTTACTGTCATAGGAAAGAAACATTGGACAGAATGGAAAAACAAAATGGTCATGGCTGGGTGAGATATGACCTAGGGTTAAACATTAACTATACGTAGACATAATAATGATGATGATGATGATGATGAGAAAGAGAATGATGAAACGTGCCAAGCAAAGACAATGTAAAAAAAAACAGAAAATGAGAAGGAGCAGGATGTAGTGTTGTTGTTGTTGAAGCAAAGGTCATCTCTGGTTGAACAGAATGACAATGGAAAGCATTCCATCCTGTCTTTTTAGAGCTATGTGTAACGGTATTATCTAATGCGCCCTTCCTTTCAATATGATGGTAGGGTGTGATTTGAGCAAGATTCAAGTGCCATTGCTAGCAGATTAAGAGGCTACACAGAGGCTTACAAGATAGATGATGATGATGATGGTGGTGGTGGTGGTGGTGGTGATAATGACAATTATGATAGTGACAGTAGGAGGAGTGAGAGTAACCATGGTGGTAGCAATGGATGTTGAAGTAATATCAATTATAACCGAGATGATGATAGTGATGCAGCTGCCAGTGTTGGAACATGGTGATGCTAGTGGTGATATCTTAACGAACCAAATGAACTAGTTCTATCAAAACCGACATCTAATCAAAACTAGGTCTCATCTCAAATTTTCAAAAATAATTCCATATTTCCTCTGCATTTCTCTCCCTCGGGGTAAAATTGTCGCTATCTCTCTGCACTTCCAGTACTTGTGCCCCAGGTTCTACATTGATTACTGTACCAATTCCCCCACACACTTACCCTTCATTACCTACAACAGAAATACAGGAAGCTGTACACTGGAGCATGTTCCCTTCAAATACATCATCTTGCAGCAGCAGCAATTGTTAGACAAATGCAAATAGAGTGAGCAATTATTTTGATGTTACTTTGTACTAGTTTTAAAACCACTGTCAGCACCAAAGTTGCAGCTGCTGTCAGCACCATTTCTATTAGCATTATGGGCAACCCCATACCTATCCCATACCTATTATTTCAGCCGCCACCATAAAGGCGGCAAGCTGGTAGAATCACTACTGTTCCGGAAAAAAGGTTTAGTGGCATTTCTCCGACTTAACATTCTGAGTTCAGATTCTACTAAGGTTGACTTTGCTTTCCTCCTTTTTGCGGGGGGTGGGGTCAATAAAATAAGTACTAGTTGAACACTGGGGTTGATGTAATTGACTCACCCCCCCTCGCCGAAATTGCTGCCTTGTGTCAAAATTTGAATCTGTTATTTCAATCACCACCACAAACACCATGACTACTACCACCAACACAGTCAACCTACACCTACCGTCACCACTGTTAAATCAGTCTCTGTCAACACTTCACAGTTTTGTGGGACCCTGTGAAGTAAACTTCTTGACCATTTGCCAGAAGTGTACCTATTACACACACACACACAGTTAACCAATCCTTGTGGCTCAGTAATTTAATGATTAAGGAATACAATGAAAATATCGATGATAAACCCACACCATAACTGCAATCTTCAGTTTCCTAATAGTAAATGCTTTCTAAATTCTTTACTTGTTTCAACTAATATGGTTACATAGCAAACTGGCAGTGAAACTTGACTTCAAATGCTGATTAGAAAGAAAGGTTTTATATCCAACCCATTCACAGAAGTAGAAAATGATAATTTTAGGTTTCCCTCCCTATTATTGATGAAATCAGTGAACAGTTTATGGTTTCACCAGTGAAGAATTTGGACAAAGGAACAATAGAGAAACATGGAAAATGAAGCCATGTATTCCAGACACTCTTGCAAGACTGGATATAAGCAAGAATACAACAGCTAACGAGGGGAATAATAATTTCATTGATGGCACCAACGTTATACTGACACAGCAGTCAAGCAAGCAATATTCATGATAATAAAATTATTTGGCAAGAAATATTTCAGAAGCCAGTGTCAATATGGTAGTTAATTCAAACAGTACATAGTGATTTCAATTCAATTCAATAAAATTTTATGGTCATTATATTTCCGAGAAAATGTGATCGTCGTCTAGATCATAGCAAGGATTCATACACTACTGAAATAACAAACATACTCTTACATACAGGACGATATTGTTGCAATAATGTCAATAGTCATCCTGAATTGCATCGAAGGAAGGGAAGGGTCACTTGGTTGGTTATCACTCTATCTCTAACAGACACACTTCAGACTCTGGGCCACAGGTCTGCTGACTCCCCTCTCTAGCTTTTCTACTTCTAACATAACAGCTTCCATTCCTTGGGGCTGGTTGGTCTCACAGGTCCATCAATCAGGCACCCCACCCCAACACAATAATCTCTCTACCTCTTGGCACTTTTGGTATCTTTTATCCTTTACTTGTTTCAGTCATTAGGCTGCGGCCAAGCTGGGGCACTGCCTTGAACAATTTTTAGTCAAATGAATCAACTAAGGTACTCTATTTTTTAAACCTGGTACTTAATTTTTCAGTCT